>NW_006446843.1:0-204 GCF_000325575.1 Pteropus alecto | reverse complement strand
AGCCAAGAAAATCCATCTTCCCATGTTCTTTGAGTAGGGAGGGTGTTTAGGCATCTCATCACCGTGATCAAAAATGTATTTCTACTCATATTTTTTTCATTTGCGGCTGCTGTTGCCCAAAGTGGGTACCCTGTCCCTTTGGGGGGCGGGGGAGTGGCTCGTGACAGCAAAACTACATATAAAGTGATACACACTTTGCTCGGC
>NW_006446842.1:0-204 GCF_000325575.1 Pteropus alecto | reverse complement strand
TTCTCTCCGCAGAGACGGCAGTCACGGAGGACGAAGGGGTGAACCCGGCAGTCGCGATTCCGCCAGTCCTCACGGAATGACCGTCTAGAGCCGGACCTCTGAGGGCGACTCAAACCGTGGGCAGAGAAGCCACCCGACTCCCGCGCCTTCCTGCGGAGCGAACGAGGTCACCCAGGCACCGTCGTGCCAAAAGCCAGCCCGCCT
>NW_006446841.1:0-204 GCF_000325575.1 Pteropus alecto | reverse complement strand
CAGGAAATAAGATGAAGCAACAAGGCAACTAGGGTACAAAATTTAAAGAGACACTAACTCTTCCATGCTGTCCTGGCACCTGCACAAAGCAGAGAACAAGCATCTTCTTAAGAGAGAAGTATCGAGGCCAATATACAATTAAAAAATAGTTTTAAAAAAAATTAAATTATAAAATAAAAATTTGTTATTTCTGAGTTTCCTGTT
>NW_006446840.1:0-204 GCF_000325575.1 Pteropus alecto | reverse complement strand
CAGCTCTGACCCCATCGACCCAGAAGGAGAGCCCATGGGACAGCATGGGGTGCCCTGTCAGGACAGGCTCCCTGGTGTTCGTCTGTCACTGGCCCCTAAGCGAAGGCACCATAGCGAGGCTGCTCTGGACGTCAGGGCACAGGGCTGCCGCCGCAGCTGGACCGGGTCGGCCTGCGCCCAGGGGGCGGCTGCAAGCTGGTCCTG
>NW_006446839.1:0-204 GCF_000325575.1 Pteropus alecto | reverse complement strand
CTGTTTCGCAGCTGGGGAGACCCAAGGTTCAGCGCCCAGAGTTTGCCGCAGCCGGCCGCCAGCTCCAGAGGTCGACCGAGTGCTGTACCATCCAGTATGGTAGCTGTGAATGTGGCCAGTGACAAAAGATGGCATTTCAGAGCCGTCGGGTTCAGGAAAATATAGTACCGTTAATTTCACCTGTTCCTTTTGGCTTTGTGTAAT
>NW_006446838.1:0-204 GCF_000325575.1 Pteropus alecto | reverse complement strand
GGTGAGCGTGAGGCGAGGAGCAGGTGAGAATGAGGTGGGGTGCAGGTGAGAGTGAGGTGGGGTGCTGGTAAGAGTGAGGTGGGGTGCAGGTGAGCATCAGGCAGGGTGCAGGTGAGTGTGTGGTGGGGTACAGGTGAGCATGAGGCGGGGTGCAGGTGAGCGTGAGGCCCGTGACAAGAAAGACTGCTCTCCCTAGGTAGGTGG
>NW_006446837.1:0-204 GCF_000325575.1 Pteropus alecto | reverse complement strand
GGGGACGGCGGGGAAGAGCCCCGAGAAGCAAGGAGCGTCGGGTAGAGATTTATCTCAAGCAGTCCTTTTGCCTTCCCTGCCTATATACAACAGAGACACCCACATCCCTTTCACTGGCTCCCTCAATGTATGAAAATGAACATCTAGATCTACCTCTGACACACTGCACTCATTCATTCATTATTTCTTGAACCTTATTATTAT
>NW_006446836.1:0-204 GCF_000325575.1 Pteropus alecto | reverse complement strand
TGCTACTTGTAAACTAGATGAGTGATCTTAGGCAAGTTTCTTTGTCCCTAAGTTTCCTCTCCTTTAAAATGCTGGAGATAGAGTATGTATCTCAGAAGGAGGTTGTAAGGAATGAGGCAATGCATGTGGAACGCTAGGCACCGTGCCCAACATGGAGAAAGTGCTCAGCGAATGGGAGCTTCTGTGCCTGGCTATGGGTTCCTC
>NW_006446835.1:0-204 GCF_000325575.1 Pteropus alecto | reverse complement strand
GTGCCATCTTCATATTCCGCCCTTAAACAGTACACCATCAACTCCACTTGCCTCATAATCCAACAGCCATACCAATTAGAAAGCATCACCTCACTTCTTAGAGAACACGAGCTAAGATTTTATTACGACTAAGCTGAAAAAATGCGAGTCTTTAAATGAAATATCCACCATATCACTTCTTAAGACCTATTTAAATCCAATCAC
>NW_006446834.1:0-204 GCF_000325575.1 Pteropus alecto | reverse complement strand
CTATGTCTATGCATACTGGGAATCTCCTAGAGGCCCAAACAGTGAAAAGCATTTCTCTAAGGAATTGACAATGCTATCCTTGTTTTCTTGGACCATCTTATGGAGCCGGTATATGTAGACTACATTTTGGTGTGTGTGTGTGTGTGTGTACACATATATAAAAGTTTTTAATTTGGGAATTTCTGTATAGTAATCAAGTATGAA
>NW_006446833.1:0-204 GCF_000325575.1 Pteropus alecto | reverse complement strand
CACCTCACCCAGGACGCGGCACGCCCTACCTCACCAACGCGCCTCACCAGCCGGCCCCTGTCCATCTGCCTGAGGTCTGTGTCAGAAGGCAGAGGAGGGCAGGTGGGAACCTCTTCCCAGAGCGCTGTGTTTCGTAGCAGGAAGGGCCTGGAGGCCCAGAGCGAGGGAGGGGGTCACACAAGTTGGAGGCTGAGCCAGACCAGG
>NW_006446832.1:0-204 GCF_000325575.1 Pteropus alecto | reverse complement strand
TCTGAGTGTGCAGTCGGGCGGGGGATGCTTCTAGGAAACCGCAGGGGTGTGCCACCATCGCCATCTCAGAGCATTTCCATCTCCCCAGGATGACACCCTGCCCCACTTAGTCGCCCCCACCCCGCTCCCCAGTGCCTGACACCACTGACCCACTGGCTCTGTGCACGCACCTGTCTGGACGTGTCACACGCGTGGGATTGCACA
>NW_006446831.1:0-204 GCF_000325575.1 Pteropus alecto | reverse complement strand
CACCTCACCCAGGACGCGGCACGCCCTACCTCACCGCCGCGCCTCACCAGCCGGCCCCTGTCCGTTTGCCTGAGGTTTGTGTCAGAAGGCAGAGGAGGGCAGGTGGGAATCTCTTCCCAGAGCGCTGTGTTTTGTAGCAGGAAGGGCCTGGAGGCCCAGAGCGAGGGATGGGGTCACACAAGTTGGAGGCTGAGCCAGACCAGG
>NW_006446830.1:0-204 GCF_000325575.1 Pteropus alecto | reverse complement strand
TTAAACTCAACCTGCCTTCTTCCCTTGCCAGCCAACCTACCCCGCACATCCACCATGTTGCTCTGTTGCCTGCTTAAATCAAATAAATAAGTGCCAAGAGCCAGGTTCCATATGCCCCTTTGCCTTAGACAGAGACTCAAGAATCTTTTTTGAATTCTTCTTCCTGACCCCTCATTCTACTCATTATTAACTTCTGTTGATCTT
>NW_006446829.1:0-204 GCF_000325575.1 Pteropus alecto | reverse complement strand
TGCAGAGTAAGCCGGGCACGGCCTGTCCCCAGGACATTGAGAGCAGAGGAGGAAGCGCACACGTAGACAAACACCAGGGGGAAACCAGACAGTGTCATCTGAAAGTGGGTGATGAGAGGAAAGGCAGACTCGGCTGGGGCAGAAGGTGAGGTCAGGGAGGTCGCCTGGCGGGCGTTGGGGCCATGCTGTCTTCGGGGGCCTGTG
>NW_006446828.1:0-204 GCF_000325575.1 Pteropus alecto | reverse complement strand
CCGTGAGATCAGGTGGGCTGGGGCCAGGCGGGAGCGTTCTCGTGTCACAATCACGCCTCTTTAGGATGTGTTTTCTGCTGCGCTTTAAAATGTCTCTCAAGGTCTCAAGAATCTTGACTCCCAAGGGAAGGTCGCGTGGCTCTGCCTGGGCAGCTTACACTGGTGTGTGTCTCGCCAGGGGCCGGCGACCTGCTCCCCTGTGTG
>NW_006446827.1:0-204 GCF_000325575.1 Pteropus alecto | reverse complement strand
AGTACTCTTTATATTTCCTGCCACTAAACTCTCACGATTTAGCATCTTATTCGTCATATACTAGTTTTTCGCTAATATGTGTTTAGTCGTATTGTTTCAATGTGTAGAGAACAAACAAACCGCACACTTACGGAGCAATATGCTGTTGTATAATAACTGTGCTTAGACGGGTTTCTACTTGCTTTGTGTTTAATTTTGACTTCT
>NW_006446826.1:0-204 GCF_000325575.1 Pteropus alecto | reverse complement strand
GCTCTTTTCCCACTGGTGACCCTATTTAAGCTCTATCCGTTAAATATTTCAACAAATGTTTCAAACCCTACGAATTTGGGGGCCAAACAAAATAATCATCCGAGAAAAACCATCTGGATGAAAAAAGAGGCCCCTTTTCCATCACACTTCTGACATTTTCAAGCACACAACTGTAGGGGGTTGGGAACGAGGGCAGTTAAAGAC
>NW_006446825.1:0-204 GCF_000325575.1 Pteropus alecto | reverse complement strand
GGAAGCCTGTGTAGAATGAGGACATGGCAGAGCCACTCTATGGGGCTGTGCGAAGGGCCACTAAGGACCCTTCCTGGCACGAGGTTGGCACTGAGCTGATTCAGTTCTTATCATTTCTTTCCTTCAAAGAAAATTTCCCCCATTACCCTACTTAGGTTCATTTTTAACCCCTTCCTCCCCCTTCTTTTTCTCATCCAATAATTT
>NW_006446824.1:0-204 GCF_000325575.1 Pteropus alecto | reverse complement strand
TGAACTTCTTAGAAAAATGTAGAGGAAATTTTATATCAACCATAATATACCAACTGGTATCAGGTGCCATAAATGTTTATAAGTCCAGCCACACTGTGGCCTGCCTGCCCGAGGCTCCACAGAGCCTGGTCCCGTGCATGGGAAGCGAGTTAGATAAGTGTTTTCTTCCAGGAATTTTAGTTTCAGGTCTTATGTTTAAGCCTT
>NW_006446823.1:0-204 GCF_000325575.1 Pteropus alecto | reverse complement strand
CCACTAACATTCTATTGGCCAAAGCAAGACACATAGTGAAGCCCAGGGTCGATGGGTAGATGACATATACTCCACTGACCATGTCACCTCGTCAAGGATATAGATACATAATGCTACTAGAGGAGAGTGAAGAATTGGAGTAAATACTCTCTCTATAAGAGACAGGCACTCTCTGTCTCTCTTTCTCTCTCTCTCTCTCTCTGT
>NW_006446822.1:0-204 GCF_000325575.1 Pteropus alecto | reverse complement strand
TTGTCTGGAACCCAGTCACATGGCCAGTCCTCAGTGAAGACAGGGAAATGTAGTCTGGCTCTTTGTTCAGAAAGAACAGGAAAAGGAATTGGTGAGCATCTGCACACAAAGGCGGGAAGGTAGAAAATATGTTCCATGCAAGGAATGGAGAACAAAAATGGAAGGGTACAGCATAGGTAGGCTGTCTGATATTCTGCTGGCATA
>NW_006446821.1:0-204 GCF_000325575.1 Pteropus alecto | reverse complement strand
CATGTGAGAGAAGAAGCCTCCTGACAATTCCTGCTTTTAACATTTCAAATCACCTCCCGCTATTCCCGTCTTCCTAGCTAAGGTCCCAGACGTTATAGAGAGTAATAAGCCATCCCACTGTGTCCTGTCTGAAACCCTGCTCCACAGAATGCATGAGCCTATTAAAATGGTGGTGGTTTTGAAGGTGGCTGTTTAGGAAGCAAC
>NW_006446820.1:0-204 GCF_000325575.1 Pteropus alecto | reverse complement strand
GTCTCAAATCTAGACTGCAGCAGTGACAACCTGAGATGGAAGCCTCTTCCTTTCGTAGTGACCGGACGAGATAACGGGACGCGGGAGGCAAAGCCCTCGGAGCCATCGCGGCCACTCGCGCAAAATGTCCTTCGATCCATCATTCCTTATTTGCAACGCAAACTCGGTCTGCTTTCCTGGTCCCCCCGCAGGTGATGTGCCTGA
>NW_006446819.1:0-204 GCF_000325575.1 Pteropus alecto | reverse complement strand
GCCTAAGATCAAACTCATTTTTCTGGATGAAGAAACTAAGGCATAAGGACATTTAATAACTTGCTTGAGGTAATGGCAGAATCCATAGATTTTGACAAGATTTTAATAAGGTTCTATGTATTTGTATAGTAAATATATCTAACCAGAATTTTATTTATAATGCTTTACCTAAAAGTAGAGGATAAGAATTAAATGAACAGATAT
>NW_006446818.1:0-204 GCF_000325575.1 Pteropus alecto | reverse complement strand
GAATTACATTGTCTAGTCTCTTGTTCCAGGCTGAGGGTTTGGATACACTGTGCTTTGGAATATGTGAGTAAAACAGAGTTTCACTGGAGTTGAGATGCCCACAATGTGCCGTCCTTGGGTGCCTCACTAAGGCAAGGCAAAAGTGAAACCAAACAGGGCAACATACTCAGGGGAGGACCAGTTGTGTAGAATGTATACTTACGG
>NW_006446817.1:0-204 GCF_000325575.1 Pteropus alecto | reverse complement strand
ACTATAGACTAGTGGTTTCCAGAGGACTATAGACTTGTGGTTACTAGTGGGATCGGGGAGAAGGAGGGGAGGTAGATGGGGTAAAGGTGGTCAAATATAGGGGGCTGGGGGAGGGTGAAGTGGGTCATTTTTTTCCATCATTGATTGACTATCCAATTGTCTTTTTTCTTGAAGTAACTGTCTAAAAATCCTCTTCCCATTCTA
>NW_006446816.1:0-204 GCF_000325575.1 Pteropus alecto | reverse complement strand
CTAGTCCCTTGGCCTACTGTTAAAAAGACGATAACGTCTTATAGTTTTCCTATTGGCATACGAAAGTTCATAGTTTTTTAGTAGACGACATCTTTATCTTTAAGGAACTGAAGTTGTAGTAACGATCGTGCACAGTGCAGAGTGTGTTGACAGCTCCTTCACATACATCCTTTGGGAACATTCTGTGTATCACATGTGTCTTCA
>NW_006446815.1:0-204 GCF_000325575.1 Pteropus alecto | reverse complement strand
AAAAGACATAAAATATGGAAAAGAAATTCTAGAACTCTTGGATGCTGTATGAACCCCCAAGAAGTTAGCAGTCATGCACTGCAGAGGACATCAAAAAGAGGATGCCATAACAGCCCAGGGCAACTGCAGGGCAGACTACATTGCCAAATTGGCAGTGGCTGAGGAGATAGCCAGCCCTATGGCTCTAACTGCTTCCCTGTTTCC
>NW_006446814.1:0-204 GCF_000325575.1 Pteropus alecto | reverse complement strand
AGAGTTTCCTAAACCATATTCTGAGAAACACTACCCGAAATAATGTAGTTATTTTTAAACATGTCCTCAAATTTTTTGACATTTCTTCCATGAAATATGAATTCCCCTCCCCATAATGACCTGATTTTAATGAATAGAATGTGGTAAAAATAATGCTGCATGATTTTTGAGGGTAGGTATTAAATATAAATTCTACCTGGGTCT
>NW_006446813.1:0-204 GCF_000325575.1 Pteropus alecto | reverse complement strand
TCCAAGGACAACGCATCCCACTTACAACTTCTTCGGTAGAGACCACCAAATTTTCCCAGACCTATCAAAGCACATCCAAATCCTCTTCCTTGGGAGTCTAAGAAGAGCCACAGTGCACTCCAATTGTAAACACACATGAATACTCTGGAGTGTTGTAAGTTATTTTTCACATACAAATTCCTGCTAAATTGTAAATTAAGAGAT
>NW_006446812.1:0-204 GCF_000325575.1 Pteropus alecto | reverse complement strand
CTCACGGTGGATGCTGCGTGTGCCGTGTGCCCCCCCCGCCCCCCACCGCACAGACCTGTGCCAGGCAGCTGCCCCGCCGAGCCCCGCTCCCCATGTTTCTCTGCCACGCGCCCCCAGGCCCCTCGCAGGCCTTCTCGCATAGCTGCACGCACAGAAACGCAGCTCTGCACTCCCGGGCGTGTTTGCAGGGTGGGCCGGCGTGCC
>NW_006446811.1:0-204 GCF_000325575.1 Pteropus alecto | reverse complement strand
TTCTGCCACTGGATTCGTTTTTGTTAAGTGTCCTCTCGTTGGGTCTTAGATGAGTCTTAGATGAAGACCTCAGAGCCAAGGTTTCCACTCTAGCACCGATCATGAGCTAACCTTTTTTTTTTTCAAACTGGCTTTAGAGACATAAAATTGGTATACAATAATCTCCACGTATTTAAAGCATACGATTTGTTAAGTTTTGGCATA
>NW_006446810.1:0-204 GCF_000325575.1 Pteropus alecto | reverse complement strand
CGTTGGTTGGAAAGCCACAGAGGCTTTTTGGGTGAGTGGAGGAGCCCATATGATCCCCTGCAAAATGCAGATGAAGCGGGAGAGAGAGAGAAAGCTTTGTATGTCCACCAAGAAATACAGCGGTGGGGTCAGTTTGTTCAGAGCAGGGGTCGGCAAACTGCAGCCCAGGGGCCAAATCCAGCTGCCACTTGTTCTCATAAAGTT
>NW_006446809.1:0-204 GCF_000325575.1 Pteropus alecto | reverse complement strand
TTCCATGCTCATGAAGCAGTAGTTAGGCTTTTTCTGTATAAACACATTCCTGGAACATGATATGATGGATGCTATAGGTGGCATGCATATTAAGCAATAAAAGAATATAGGTACAGAAACGGAATATAAAGATAAATGGGAAGAACATTCAGGGAAATCTGTGGAACATCTTAAGTCCCACGCCCTACAATGAACACAATAAAA
>NW_006446808.1:0-204 GCF_000325575.1 Pteropus alecto | reverse complement strand
ATCTGAGAATGACTGCATACCTTCGAGATTACTCACTTACTCCATGTAAGCATGTCCATCATCCGTAGCACTCAGTGAGATGCACGCTCAACACACGTTAGTTTATTCCTTACGCATCATCACGTCAAGTGAAGGGAGTTTCACAAGGGGAGAATGCGTGGGTCTGGCAGGTATTTTAGAAGAATCAAAGGTAGCCGGGATTGG
>NW_006446807.1:0-204 GCF_000325575.1 Pteropus alecto | reverse complement strand
GTGATACACAGTGTCGGCCCGCCCACGGGTACCTTTTACCTCGGGAGGGAGGCGAGTTACGTATTGGGCAAAACGCAGATGAAGGAAGGGTTAAATCTCACCGGATCTGGGGCAGGAGTTCACGAAAATCCTCTTCACCCAAGGCCAACTTAATAGTACCTACTATATTACTGTACATTAATATGTTGTAATGTTATAAAGTTA
>NW_006446806.1:0-204 GCF_000325575.1 Pteropus alecto | reverse complement strand
AAAGGCCGGACTCCAGATCTGGGTGTCTGAGTGGGGCTGCCGTGTGGAAGAAGGGACTGTGTGTATCCCGGATGCAATTAGGAAGACCTGAAAATACATCAGAAGCTGTGTACCTTGGGCAAGTACCCTAACTTCTTTGAGCCTGTTTCTGGCATCTGAAGAATGAAGTTCTTAATACCTACTGCACAGGGCTGCTGCAAGAAC
>NW_006446805.1:0-204 GCF_000325575.1 Pteropus alecto | reverse complement strand
AGGGGCCTGACGGGGAGGCCGAGGCACAAAGAGGCCTGAAACTGACCCAGTCACCCGGCCACCAGGATCCCAGCCATTGGAATGGGGTATGGGGAGACTGGGACCCCTAGAATGGGGAGGAGGGTGAGGATCTACGGGCAGGAAGAAACCCCCCTCTCCACCCCCCCATCCCAGACTTCCAATTTTAACTCTCTTGGGCCCTGA
>NW_006446804.1:0-204 GCF_000325575.1 Pteropus alecto | reverse complement strand
GACGGAATTAGAGACCCTAGTACTCAACGCCAGGTTAAGAAGGGTTAGTACCCACCCATCATAAGGCTTTCATCCACTGGCAAAATGAGGTAAATAAGGACAGTATGGTGAGTTTTTTTTAACTTTATTCTGTTTAAAGAACTGTCCTTTTTATGTAATAAGTCCTTCGTGACATATTCTTACTTTATAATGAAGTGAAAGTGA
>NW_006446803.1:0-204 GCF_000325575.1 Pteropus alecto | reverse complement strand
ATGAAACCAGTACAAACTGGGAAAGTTGATGAAAGGAAAATTTCCAGACCTGGTATATCCGTTTCACAATGAGGAATATTTTGTAAAAGGGTCAGTATCTTTTGCTGGCCAAGAGCACAGTGCCTGGAAGATAGGAGGCTCATAGTAAATATTAGCTGCTATACATAGCAATGATAACAATTACTCTCCGATCCACTGGAATTG
>NW_006446802.1:0-204 GCF_000325575.1 Pteropus alecto | reverse complement strand
CTTGAATATTCTTTGGTACTTTAGGTACAAAAATGAACTTGAATATGAAGATGAAAATGTTTGTTTTTTTATAATTCAAAATCTGAATCATTTATCAGAATTACTTTGGATAACTTCTTCTATCATAATAATGCACATTAAATGAGTCTGATTTTTAATTTAAGTTTTCTTCTTGGTGGCTACATTAATAAAATAGATCTCAAA
>NW_006446801.1:0-204 GCF_000325575.1 Pteropus alecto | reverse complement strand
CGCTCCAGCTCTGCACCCCATGGCCGGGCCTCGCTCGCTCTCCCGGCTCTGGAGTGGGGAGCGGGGCGGGGGGTGTGACAGGCTTTCCAACAGTGCGCCACGGGGAATCCTCGGCCCCCTCCACCTCGGCCCCGCCCCGGCCCCTGCCCTCTGTGAAAGGGGCTGGACTTTTCTCCCAGGCGCTCAGGCTGACGGCCTAGGACC
>NW_006446800.1:0-204 GCF_000325575.1 Pteropus alecto | reverse complement strand
AAAATAAATTAAAAAAAAAAAAAAAAAGGCAAGGTTAGTGTGACCAGTAGGCTGTTTGATTACCTGAACTAGTGGGCCAAGGAGGAAAAGAACGATGCAGCCTCAGGGTCTACTGGTTTACCGTTCTTAACCAATCCATGCCCCAGGACGTATCACACAATCAGGAAAGGAGAACCCAACAACCAGGAGAAAGTTTGCTCTCCA
>NW_006446799.1:0-204 GCF_000325575.1 Pteropus alecto | reverse complement strand
CAGAGTGACCTGAGAAGACCTCACTGAGGAGGACCTCTGAGCAAAAACCGGAAGGAAGCGACGAAGGGAGTCGTGCATATATTTGCGAGAAGAACGTTTCAAGCAAAGAGAACAGCGAGCGCACAGATCCTGTGGCTGAAGCGGGCCTGACGCGTGTGAGCAACGTTGAGGGTGCCGTGTTGGCAATGGGCTGCATGGAAGACG
>NW_006446798.1:0-204 GCF_000325575.1 Pteropus alecto | reverse complement strand
TCTAAGAATTAAATTGACATGAAAGAAATTAGCAGAAGAAAATGAAATTTGATTACATATGCACATAAGGAAGTCTCATAGATATGGGCTCTAAAGAAATGTCCAAAGCAGACAACATTTGTACTATTTAGAGGACAAAACAATAACTTGATTAGGAGTTGACAGGATGAAGAAATTTGAGTTTGTGTGCTTAGTTAGTAAGGA
>NW_006446797.1:0-204 GCF_000325575.1 Pteropus alecto | reverse complement strand
GACACGGCTGCCCCGTGAGCACACAGCCCACATTCATGCACTGCCCGGTGTCAGCACCCCTTGACAATCTGTCTGAATCAGTCACTTCACTGGGGATTGTGAACTGCTTCTCCTTTAATTCTCTCATTCTATCCTATTGATTTGTTGGACTCATTCTGAAAAGAAGAGCTTTCCCTCATCACTAGGACTATCTGAAATGGTCTG
>NW_006446796.1:0-204 GCF_000325575.1 Pteropus alecto | reverse complement strand
GCTCTTTGACAAACTTGAAGAAATCCTTTAAACACTACACTTCATGTAGAAAAAAGGAGAATTAGTTGAGTGGGGCTGGACTCATATGATGGAATGAGCTATATACACTCGCTAAAAGGATGACATATGTAGGTACGTGTAACAAATTACAAGCGTCATAATGAGAATGAATATAATATGATTTTAGAGTCAACTTCCAAGTCT
>NW_006446795.1:0-204 GCF_000325575.1 Pteropus alecto | reverse complement strand
CTTTCCTCAAGCAGACACCTCACGCACACGCACGCGTAGACACATACATCACACGGACACCATATACATGCACCGCATGCAGACAGAGCCATCACACACACACTTCACATATACACACACCGCACGCACAGACACACACGGCACACACACTTCACATATGCACATACCACACAGACACTCGCTTGCTTTGAGGCGAGCAGATTT
>NW_006446794.1:0-204 GCF_000325575.1 Pteropus alecto | reverse complement strand
GTTATTTTGCTTATTGTTTACCCTAAAATGGCCTATAGAGATGTCACTCTGCAATAAGTTAACCAACAATGGGCTTGTTATTGTGACATCCTTATTGACCAGGAAATCTGGATTCTGACCACAGATCATCTGATTTCCATTGGGTGCTCCATTGAAAGGTGCGTTGAAAGGCCTGAGAAGTGGTTTACCAAAGCAGTTTCCCTG
>NW_006446793.1:0-204 GCF_000325575.1 Pteropus alecto | reverse complement strand
TGTGGGTCACAGCCAAGCTCGCAACGAGGCGGCTTCGAAGGATGGCACAGATCTGGATGTGTAGAGGGGTCAGGGGCAGAAAGCGGGCAGAGCTGATAGCAGGATCGAAGCAGAGAGAAGCGTATGGCCCAGGATGGCGGGGTGGGGGCTCCGTGATGAATGAGGATAAAATAAATGGTCAAAGTTACATTAGACGGATACGAT
>NW_006446792.1:0-204 GCF_000325575.1 Pteropus alecto | reverse complement strand
CCTTATCATATAGTTTTTATGTTTTTGTTTTTTCTCCTGTCATAAGAATGTCCAGAAAACCTAAATTTGGTTGACTTCTTTAACTGCATAGGAAGCCCAGTTCTACTATATGAGATAGCCAAGGCAGAAGAAAAATATTACAATTCTACATACTAGTATATATTTCTAGACTGATTAGCCTCTTTCACTGATCAGGCAGTCAGT
>NW_006446791.1:0-203 GCF_000325575.1 Pteropus alecto | reverse complement strand
ATCTCTATTTTTGCGTTTCCAGGTAGCATTGGCTACGTATCTACATTTTCAGATAGTTATAATCACAAAGCATATGTAATATTACATATATTACAAATATTATAAATGGTAGTTGACTGCTGACATTCTTTTTTTTGTTGTGGTATCGAGGTTTCATTTTCATTTATTTATTTATTTTTATTAAAAAATATATAAATCTATAT
>NW_006446790.1:0-203 GCF_000325575.1 Pteropus alecto | reverse complement strand
ATAGGGTTAGTGTTAAATTTAGGGTTAGGATTAGGGTTGTTGTTTAGGTTTAGTGTTATGGTTAGGTTTAGGTTTTGGGTTAGAATTACTGTTAGTTTTAATATTAGCATTAGGTAAAATGTTAGTATACGGATACGGGGTTAGAGTAAGGGTTATTTTTAGCGTAATATTCAGGGTTAGGTTTAGAATAAAGGTTAGAGTAA
>NW_006446789.1:0-203 GCF_000325575.1 Pteropus alecto | reverse complement strand
CTATATCAAGATTTAAAGGCCAAAACTAAGAGATCGTTTGAAATAGGGAGACAACAAATGTCGGGGGAGATAAAGTGGTGGCCCCACTGTATTATCCAATACTATAGCCTCGCAACTTAGGCCCAAGATAGGAGCTGGGGTTACCGGACCCCTATATACATACTTAATCGGATCATTAGATTACAAGCAGTTCTTGAGATCAT
>NW_006446788.1:0-203 GCF_000325575.1 Pteropus alecto | reverse complement strand
ATCTAGGGATAAAGATATTGATTGATCCTTACTACAGGGAAGCTCTGAAATACATAGAGAAGTAACTTAAAGAGATAAAAAAATTTCAAGCTTCAGTATTTAGTTTTTAAACCAAGATGGAATGGATAGTCTATTGGAAATGGTCAATTACTATGGACTAGCGATAATAATTCTTAATAGTGTAAATAAAGTAGTAAGACCAG
>NW_006446787.1:0-203 GCF_000325575.1 Pteropus alecto | reverse complement strand
CGTCAGGATATGAGGCTTGGAATCTGGAAGCCTGTGGTTTGGGGCGTCTTACCACTGGGGCCATTAGAGGAAGGCCGAGCTGAAGAGGTCAGTGATCCAGGGCGAGGCCCCACCAACAGGCGTGGGGCCAGAGAATGAGGGGTGGAGACAAGCCACAGACCAGGATGCAAGAAGGATCGTGTAACTAGAGGGACTGAACCCGC
>NW_006446786.1:0-203 GCF_000325575.1 Pteropus alecto | reverse complement strand
CACTTCTTTAATTTAATAAAGGGACCTACAAAAAAACCTACATTTAACATCAGACTTAATGTAGGAAAACTGAATGCTATTCCTCACATTATCCTGAAGTCCCAGCCAATGCAATAAGGCAAGGGAGGAAAAAAAAAAAGAAAGGGCATACGAATTGGAAAGGAAGAGATAAAACTGTCTTATTTGCAGTTTACATGATTATC
>NW_006446785.1:0-203 GCF_000325575.1 Pteropus alecto | reverse complement strand
ACTTTTAGTGGAAATTTTTAGCTTTCCAAGTATTGCCTAATGGGCAATTAGTGATATGTGAAGAGCCACTGTCGGGCATGATTTAGGTGGGTTCTAGAGCCACATTGCCTAGAGTTGAATCCCTATCTCTCACTTAATAACTGTGTGACCTTAGGTAAGTTATGTAACCTCTTTCTGCCTTGTCTGCATATTGGGGGAAATAA
>NW_006446784.1:0-203 GCF_000325575.1 Pteropus alecto | reverse complement strand
AATCTTTTATCAAATGTACCTTTTACAAATATTTTTTCTCAGTTTGTGGCTTGTCTTCTCATTCTCTTGACATTGGCTTTTTCAGAGAAGTTTTTATTTTTAATGAAGTCCAGCTTATCAATTATTTCCTTCATGAATTATATCTTTGATGTTGTCTCTAAAAGACATTGCCACAACCAAAGTCATCTCCTCTGGGAAATAAC
>NW_006446783.1:0-203 GCF_000325575.1 Pteropus alecto | reverse complement strand
TCGAGTGGCCACATATCAATGCAAATCTATTCAAACCATTCTATAGGCCACAGGTATAGAGTTTATACTGATATTGACAAAAGTATAATGCTGCATAAAGAAAATGCGAGCCTGTTCATTTGCTTGTGAACTGGACAATTTTATCAGGCTGCAAAGTGATGGGTAAATAAGGGCACAAATCAGAAACTGATCCTAACTGCCTA
>NW_006446782.1:0-203 GCF_000325575.1 Pteropus alecto | reverse complement strand
TGTGGCCAGCCCAACTCATTTATTTATTCATTCAGTCTTTCTATCCGCCAGGGATATTTTAATGCTGACCTCATGAGAGATACTATGCCCGACCTTGGGACTATAATAGCAAATGAGACACTATGATCCCTGTCCTCACAGGTTTTCGTTTCAAACCAAGTGGCTAAGAAATTAAAGATGGAATTGTAAGGAAACATGATAAG
>NW_006446781.1:0-203 GCF_000325575.1 Pteropus alecto | reverse complement strand
CAGGATGCAGTGGGAGCATCCAGGAGGGTCGTCCGCAGCAGAAAGCTCCAGTCCAGTTTCTGCGGATCATGCCAGAACTGAGTTTTCAAGGGCAGTGTCACAGATAAATGGTGGCCCCCGTGAGCCTTGCCACCTCTCCCACTGAGAAGTAGACTCTAACTTTCTTGTCCTTGAACCTGGGATGGCTTAACTTGCTTGACCAA
>NW_006446780.1:0-203 GCF_000325575.1 Pteropus alecto | reverse complement strand
AATCAATCGAGTGATTTATAAAAAGGATAAAATTTCATACTCGCAGATGATTTACTTCAGAAACGAGGGGATAGTTTAATATTTGAAAATCAACCAGTTTGATTCACTACATTTTCAGAAAATGCAGAAAAGTACATTATCATTTAATAAAATTCAACATCCTTTCCTAAAAAAAAAATTTTTACCAAACCCAGAATAAAAAT
>NW_006446779.1:0-203 GCF_000325575.1 Pteropus alecto | reverse complement strand
TGGGGAAAGGCTAAAAGTGGTTTCCTTAATATCAGGAACAAGACAAGGATGCCAACTTTCACAACTCTTCTTCGACATTGCATTGCAAGTCTTAGCCACAGCAATAAAATAAGAAAGAGAAATCAAGGGTATCTGAATTGGAAGAGAAGAAGTAAAACTTGTTATTTCCTGATGACATGATACTATATATAAAGAACCCTAAA
>NW_006446778.1:0-203 GCF_000325575.1 Pteropus alecto | reverse complement strand
GTTATTTCAGAAATAAAAGATACAGAAATATTTACAGATGAATGCAAATGTTGGCAGAGCATGTCACCATTTAAAAAAAGGGCTGGTAAGAGATGGTTAATGTTTTCCTAATGGTCAGAAGAAGCCTGAGTACCTTTTAATAAGACAAAGGTAGCAGCCATTAGGTATTGCTGTTCCTCACTTCAGATCATCTCGCAGGTTGA
>NW_006446777.1:0-203 GCF_000325575.1 Pteropus alecto | reverse complement strand
TCCTGTCCTCCCAGCCTGTCCTGCGTCGTGCCTCCCGGCAGCATCGCCGGGGATTCGTGGCCCCCACCCCCCATCCCTCCCACAGGCTCCAGCAGATCCGGGGTAGGGGGGATGGGGGGAGATTAGGGAAGCAGCACGGATGGAGACTCGAGGCCACTCCAGGCAACGCACTTTTGGTTGGTTTCATCGTTTTCTCTGTGGGT
>NW_006446776.1:0-203 GCF_000325575.1 Pteropus alecto | reverse complement strand
AGATAACAGATATTGATGAGGAGGTGGAGAAACTGCAAACTTTTTACACTGTTAGGGGGAATGTAAAATGGTGCAGCCATCAGGCACAACAGTACAGAGGTTCCTCAATATTTACAAATAGAACCATAATGTGATCCAGCAATCACACTATTGCTATGCATCTCAAGGAAATAAAACCAATACTTTGAGGAGATAACTGCACT
>NW_006446775.1:0-203 GCF_000325575.1 Pteropus alecto | reverse complement strand
GAAAAGTATTTTGGAAAACTGGAATCAAAAGGTGATCTAAGGGATGGGTTACAACAGCATATAATTACTTGCACTCTCCATTTCTCTTTTTTACTTTCTTTCATTTTCTCCCTCCTCACTTTGACTCTATACAGCTCTATCTTCTGCCTCCAAATGTCACCCTTTTTTAAAAAATGACTATGAAAAAAATCACAATTTAGGCA
>NW_006446774.1:0-203 GCF_000325575.1 Pteropus alecto | reverse complement strand
CGTCTCTCTGACCCTGTCGGGGGAAGGAGAACCAGACATGGAGCTGCCATTCTAACTGAGGACACCGGTGGGGAGCCTGGAGGGAAGGAGAAAGACAAGGAGTTGTTCATGGTCCCTAGAGGCCCTCTGCTGAGCCCCGATCCCTGGGAGGGAGGAGATGCCCATTCTGTCCAGACTGTCTCCCAGTCCTCCCCATTCTCTCT
>NW_006446773.1:0-203 GCF_000325575.1 Pteropus alecto | reverse complement strand
TCTGGCCTCAGTCCTTCGCTATAAAATTAGCAAAAAGGGATCTGTCCTGACTAGTCCACACTGCTGACTTGATACCCAAATGAGAGAATCGATGCGGAAATTCTTTGCAAGTGTGATGTGTTATTCCACCTAGTGAAAGGCGCCCCTTCCCCACCCCCATTTCCTGATAGCCCTTTTGTTGTGACTGCAGCCTCTGTTTGTAG
>NW_006446772.1:0-203 GCF_000325575.1 Pteropus alecto | reverse complement strand
GATTTAAAATTGGATCATGATTCAGTTTCCTTTTTAGTGTCTATTGTGTAAAATTTGTTACATATTTTTCTTTAGAAATAATGGAACAGGTGGCACTCTTGAGACCCCTGCATTGACACATGTAATCCTTTGTAACCCTTATGAAAATGAGCCGTAGTAATTAGCAGCGTCATTTATGCTAAGAATACAATGGCACTGTTTTA
>NW_006446771.1:0-203 GCF_000325575.1 Pteropus alecto | reverse complement strand
GTTTCCTGGGATTACACTTTCGTTTACGATCTTTTTATTCTGGAAGTGCTTCTAAGCCGTCCTCATCAGTCAAAGAAACACAGAAGCAGCTCATTCGTGTACAAACCGTGGCTGATGGGTCTAATTCTCCACCCCGCTCCCCCAAAATATATCTGCAGCTGTCACCGCTATTTCTTTAACGGGACCCCGAGCCGCTTTTACAG
>NW_006446770.1:0-203 GCF_000325575.1 Pteropus alecto | reverse complement strand
TGGTGGTGGTGATGATGGTGATGGTGATGATGATGTAGATGACGTAACAAGCAGCCTGGCTCGGTGCCCTAACGATAGCCCTCAATGTTGGGATCGTACAGAGTTGGGGGAGCACATAGGTAAATGGGGCGATTTCGGGTGCATGAGAAAGGTCCCCACTCACAGTCTGAAATTCCACCTCTAGAATGTACTCATTTGGGTCC
>NW_006446769.1:0-203 GCF_000325575.1 Pteropus alecto | reverse complement strand
CCTGGTCATAATTCTCCTTGGGTGACCCTTGCAGGTGTAAATATTTGCTGGCAGTTATCTCTTGCTGTAGTCGTTGTTGTAAGGGACACCTGACATGTTCCCACTCACATTACACGTGTGTTTATAATGAGAGCAAAATGTCCTCAGAGAAAATGTGTCTTTTTCCTCGATTACTTCTGTAGGTTCTCAGGTGCCCTTGAAAA
>NW_006446768.1:0-203 GCF_000325575.1 Pteropus alecto | reverse complement strand
ACCACAGCTTCACGAAGACGTAATTCAGACGCCGCCCGCCCGCCCACGTCCCATGCGACGGCCGGCGCACCCATCACCTCTGTTTGCGTCGAAACATCGCCGACGCCCCAAAAGGAGACCCGCACCTGCTGGCAGTCTCCCCCTCACCCCCCTCCCTGCCCCGTGCCCGTGGGTTTGCCCGTTCTGGACGTTTCGTGCAGATG
>NW_006446767.1:0-204 GCF_000325575.1 Pteropus alecto | reverse complement strand
AGCATATATCACTCAAATGAGTGAAAGAATTTCTCATTAAATCTTTAAAAAAACATGATTTATTGAGTAAAATGCTAAGTGTAAGACAGAAATTCCTAATTGGAGATGTCAGATATGACTACCTTTAAAAGAATCAGATCTCTAAAAAGCCATATATGTATGTTTGCATTTACATGCATGTGTGTGTGTGTGTGTGTGTGTGTG
>NW_006446766.1:0-203 GCF_000325575.1 Pteropus alecto | reverse complement strand
ACTTGCATGGTCATTTGGCAGGAAACTTGAGATGGGAACTCTATCATCTGGATTTGATGGCTTTTGATGGCACTTGGTTGCTAGCCCTACTGACTACCAGAGGGGAGAAAGAACGTGGAGGTGGACCTATGGAAAATTTTTACTGGCCAGGTCTAGATGTTCTATATGTTGCTTTCACTCATGCTACAGAGGCCAGAACTCAG
>NW_006446765.1:0-203 GCF_000325575.1 Pteropus alecto | reverse complement strand
AATAGCCACCAAATATGTCCACATTACAATCCCCAGGATCAGTGGATTTGATTTGCTATAGCAAAAGAAAATTTGCAGATATACTTTTAAATTCAGATCCTTGAGGTGAGAGAATGAAATGGATTTGTGTGGATGGATCTGATATGCAAGAGGAGTTAGAGTCAGAGGAGAGTCAGAGGAGAAGGCAGTGCGCTAACAGAAGC
>NW_006446764.1:0-203 GCF_000325575.1 Pteropus alecto | reverse complement strand
AGAGTGTAAACCAAGGAAGGGGGAGAGTGGGGATCTCAGGCCCTGAAGGAGGCAGAAGGGATTGTCCCAAGGTCACTGTGGTTTCCAGGCTCGGCACGCCCAACGCTGACACAGAAAGGCTGCAAGCTTCAGAAGGGAGGCCTGGGGAGCAGAGTTGGGAGGGCGGCAGACACATTCTCTGAGAGTTTTGACCACGTGAAGCA
>NW_006446763.1:0-203 GCF_000325575.1 Pteropus alecto | reverse complement strand
TCTTCAGCCCTGGGGTTTTTATTTTGCACACGTTCGTGCTGGTGAGTTCAAATGGGTCCACGGCCTCAGCTACTGCCGAGGACTTTTTCTTTCTTCGAGCTCCCTCCCCCACCTTTATGCAGCCGGGACACACCTTCAAAACATGACGGTGTTGGTTTTCACATAATGGATGTGAAATAGATCAGTCAACTGACTGATGAATG
>NW_006446762.1:0-203 GCF_000325575.1 Pteropus alecto | reverse complement strand
AATAATATATAGTAATAAAATAAGTTTAAGTCGGACCTATACATATATATATGCATGTTTACATTTAACAGTACATAACTATAGCCTTTTATATAATGTGAAACTGGTGGGTTATACAATAAATTCTTCAGGACAAGAGTAAATTAGGAGGAAAAAGGGCAAACTCAGATTCCTCCTCAATCCACACATGTAAATCAATTCCA
>NW_006446761.1:0-203 GCF_000325575.1 Pteropus alecto | reverse complement strand
ACTATGCAGTTTTCTACCTCTTTGCCAGTGTCCCTACAGCTTCTTCTGAACTGAATGCCACACACACCCTCTATCTGCCTTAACATAGCCTTACCAGTTTTTCATACCTCAATTCAAGAGTTCCTCTGTGATGCCTTCAAGACTCAACCTAGCAGACTGACATACTATGCCTTACACAATTTCTACTGTATCCTAACTTCATA
>NW_006446760.1:0-203 GCF_000325575.1 Pteropus alecto | reverse complement strand
ACCTCTGACAGTGACGGCACTGAGCCTCGGGATTACGGCGATGACCAGCATGAGTGATCTAAAAATTAGAGAAATATTTTTAAAACGTATTAGCTGGAGAACCAGCCAGTTAATGTTATCAAAATCTATCCAAGTAGTAATACTGTTTAAATCAATTCAAAACAATTCATTAAGGTGAAATTAGAATTCTGGAGAAAGAGAAT
>NW_006446759.1:0-203 GCF_000325575.1 Pteropus alecto | reverse complement strand
GCGCTTGGAGGATGAAGCTCAAGTGCAGGAAACAGAGCGCGGAAAAGACCAGAGGGAAAGCGCCACCTGATCGCCCACCGCGCGCAGCGAAGGGAGCATCCGTAGGACTCACGGAGGTGACGAGGGGAGACGTGGCAAAAGCGGGACACCTACGCCCAGTCTGACATGTGCGATGCTCGCAGGTGGGCGGAGGGACAGACGGG
>NW_006446758.1:0-203 GCF_000325575.1 Pteropus alecto | reverse complement strand
CAGGTGGGCAGGTCACTGAAGCGCCCCGCCCAGCACAGCAGCGACACGCAGAGGGCGGTGTGTGCTACGATGCCGTCCCGTACGCCCAGGCACAAGGCAACGCACACGGACAGTGGGCGCACAGGCGGGACACTGGGACCCGCCCTGCGGGGGCTGGGGGCGGAGCAGGGAGGAGGCACGGGGCGGGGGAGGAGAGACGGGCG
>NW_006446757.1:0-203 GCF_000325575.1 Pteropus alecto | reverse complement strand
TGATAGTACCCATACCCATGGTATCATGATGCCCCCTGAGATCAGCGGCCATGTCTCAAGCTCTCTCCACCCATGGCCAAGGGCATGTTCACAGTGAAAGGGTGTGTGTTGATATGAGAGTAGATTCTGCCCACATCCAATTGACTTCTGCATCTTTAGCAATTCTGATCAACAGCAGGGACCATAAGAGTTCATTTCTGGGA
>NW_006446756.1:0-203 GCF_000325575.1 Pteropus alecto | reverse complement strand
TCATCAGAATCATCTGAGAAAACTCTGGAAAGATACACTTTTGGAGGTCCTGTCTGGGTTTTCCAAGGGACAAGGCCCTGGAATCTGTATTTTTTTTTTCCTTAAATCTCCTGGAGATTGTGATGATTATGCTGGGGAGGGAACAAACGCCAGCATTCACATTCTTTATTCTTATTAAAAATCAAAACAGTCCTGTTCTGACC
>NW_006446755.1:0-203 GCF_000325575.1 Pteropus alecto | reverse complement strand
TGGCTTTCCTCGTGCCTAATAAATAGTGTCAATAAAAGAGTGTCTGGGTGCTCTAAGCCCTAACATGTGATCGAAGACCATCCATGTTACAGAGTCTTTCCTCACAGTCCTGTGACTGTGAAATCAGAATAAAGTTTCCTGGCCATACAGTCAACCTCGAGCTGTGCCAGAAAATGTGACTTCTGTAGAAGCAGCTAGGTGCA
>NW_006446754.1:0-203 GCF_000325575.1 Pteropus alecto | reverse complement strand
TTTCTCTCTTGATTTGGGTTGAGACCTTTATCTTCCAAGCTCTCAAAACATTGTCGCTTCTAGTTCTAAGGATTTCAGACTCAGACCAGGACTTACACCACAGGTCCCCCAAATTCTCAGGACTCTAACTGAATTGCTTTCTGAGTCTCTAGCTTGAAGACACAGATCATGGGAATTCTCAGTCTCCTTAACAGTGTGAGCCA
>NW_006446753.1:0-203 GCF_000325575.1 Pteropus alecto | reverse complement strand
TTAACAACATACAGAAAATGAAATGAGAGGAAAACCTCAGAGGTACACTAGAAATAAAGCCATTTGTAAAGAAAAGTAGTAATAAAGAGACTAATGAACAGTAAATATAAATGACACATGAATATAAATAAAGAAATAGCATTAACAGACTTACAGTTCTTTCTCTCTCTCTCAAACTCTGGCTGATGTAGTTACTTTAGAAC
>NW_006446752.1:0-203 GCF_000325575.1 Pteropus alecto | reverse complement strand
CTGTGGTCGCGTGTCACAGGGAAAGTGTGAGCTTCGGTGACCACTGACTCGGGAGCAGGTGGGAGTAAAGCCCCAGTCCCCTATGTGGACCCTGAAGGCAACAGAAGCGAACCTGCTGCTCTGTGGATCCTGCCATGGGGATGGCAGATGAGGTGTCTAAAGGACGATGGCAGGCCTGGATTTAGGAGGCCAGAGAGACGCTC
>NW_006446751.1:0-203 GCF_000325575.1 Pteropus alecto | reverse complement strand
TTTGGTTTTCATTAGAGCATGATGAGAAATCACTGGAGAGTTGTGAGCTCAGAAACCACATGACCTTACTTACCTTTTTAAAAGGTCACTCTGTTGTGTGGAGAACAGACTGAAGAGGGAAAGAATGAAAAGAGGGAGATCAGTTAGGTTGTTGCCATCAACCAGGAAAGAGATGAGAGTGGCTTGGACTGGGAGGGGTGGGG
>NW_006446750.1:0-203 GCF_000325575.1 Pteropus alecto | reverse complement strand
AATTATGGATAAATATAAATTGTAAATACTATAAATAAATCGAACAACCACCCTTAGGAAGAAACTGAAGACAAGCTGACCAGAAGGTACATTACTAAGGATATAACAAAACAGCCACATGGAAACTGGTAGGAGGGGCAGAGATACAGAATAGGGCTGCTCCCACAGCGATGTTGGATCACAAATATCAAAAAAGTTATCCA
>NW_006446749.1:0-203 GCF_000325575.1 Pteropus alecto | reverse complement strand
GTCCTTCAGTGGATGAATAAATAAAGAAGATATGTATGCACAATGGACTATTACGCAGCCTTAAAATAAGGAAATCCTTCCATTTGCAACAACATGGATGGCCCTTGAGGGCATTATGTGAAATGAAATAAGCCAGACAGAGAAAAACAAATGCTGCATGGTATCAGCTGTATGTGAAATCTAAAAAAATAAAAATAAAAATA
>NW_006446748.1:0-203 GCF_000325575.1 Pteropus alecto | reverse complement strand
GTTGGGAGTGGACCGTGGGGAGCACAGGCAGAAGCGGCAATCTGGGGATAGAAATGACAAGGGCTCAAAGTGGGATGGCAGCAGTGGGGAGTGATCAGATTCAGATATATTGGGAGTGATCAGATTCAGATATATTTTAAAGGGAAAGAAGAAAGAATTTGTTGATGGATTGGATATGGGGGTTTGAGAAAAAATACGAGACT
>NW_006446747.1:0-203 GCF_000325575.1 Pteropus alecto | reverse complement strand
GTGTGTGTGCGCGTATGTGTGCGTGCACGTGTGCCTGTGCGTGTGCAGGCCGTGTGTGGATGGTGGGAGGGAGGGGGGAGGCCGCGCCATAACCGAGTGAAGGGTGCTCTTTGCTTGTGGAAACGAATCCCTGTGTGAGTCAGGACAGTGAAGGCCGCCGCTCGTACGCGTGTGAGTGACGCAGACCTCGGCCGCTGGGGCCG
>NW_006446746.1:0-203 GCF_000325575.1 Pteropus alecto | reverse complement strand
GGGGTGCCATCCTTAGACCCCTTCCTAGAACGTTCCTCATCTGAGTAGAGGCTCAGATGCCTCGACTGACATCCGTATGCTGCAGGTGCCCGCGACATAGCTCTCAAGTCTATTGATATCGTGACCTGAGCATCCCTCTCAGATACTTAAAACAGAAATGTGTACCCAGCTCCCTCCTAACCTCAGTCCACAACAGGTTCTCA
>NW_006446745.1:0-203 GCF_000325575.1 Pteropus alecto | reverse complement strand
GGGTGGCAACTTTTAGGTCTTATTTACCTCTATATCCCCTAAAATGAGTCTGGTTTGTAGAAGGTACTCAGTACACATTTATTTATAGAATGAATCAATCGATTAGACCAGGGGTCCCCAACGTCAGGGCCATCGACTGGTATTGGTCCATGGCCTGTTAGGCAGCAAGAGGTGAGCAGCGGGCAAGTGAGCAAATATTCACC
>NW_006446744.1:0-203 GCF_000325575.1 Pteropus alecto | reverse complement strand
AGCAGATGCGAGAATTTGCCAGTCATAATTAGTTACGAAGTAAAAGGACAACTCATGCCAGAAAAACACATCCCAACCCTCCCCAAACCTACTTCCAGAATACACACATATCTATATATCTCTCCCTCTGCCTCTCCCTCTCCCTCTCTCTATCAACACACACGCACGCACACACACACGGTCATTAGCCTTTTTCAGCTTAA
>NW_006446743.1:0-203 GCF_000325575.1 Pteropus alecto | reverse complement strand
CCACGTCCTGCCAGCCCCCTGCCTGCCCTCCCCATCCCCATGGGCTCCAGATGACGCCCTGCTCCCACCTCCCCGCACAGGCTGCAGCCACGTCCCTGCAGCCCCCGTGTGATGTCCTTTCTTCCCTGACATCCTGTGGCAGGTCCCCATGTCCACACCCAGACGCCGCCACTCACATGGCCAAAGCCGCCCCAATCTGCCCG
>NW_006446742.1:0-203 GCF_000325575.1 Pteropus alecto | reverse complement strand
GAACTCGGGGGAGTTCACCCCTAGGACAGCGTTACGAAAATCCTAAATACAAAACTATAAAGTCAGAGGACAAATGAAAAAAAATATATACATAACATCATTCAAAAAGGAGAAAGAAAACCACCAAAAATATGCACTGCAGAGTAACGAAGCTCTACAGAGGTATCTGGTGACATAAAGTACTGCAGTACTGAGGACGGCTC
>NW_006446741.1:0-203 GCF_000325575.1 Pteropus alecto | reverse complement strand
TCCACCCCACTGAATTTTTATGGGAAATTTGTGAACATCAGTCGATAGTAAAAAGTAAGGTTTTCTTTCTGAACTCCCAATTCTGTGCCATCGATGTATAATACAAGCTTACCTTTGTGCCGGAATCCCACTGTCTAGATTGAGATACACTGTAGTAAATTTTGAAATCAGATAATGAAAGCCATTGGATTTATATTTTTTTT
>NW_006446740.1:0-203 GCF_000325575.1 Pteropus alecto | reverse complement strand
CTTATCACTTTTATCTTTTCAAAGAAACATTTTTTGGTTCTGCAGAAAATATTTTTTATATTACTTTTGACCATCAAGAATATTTTGTTATGTGTCAAATGCTAAGTTTGTAGATATTTTCTTTGAATATTGGTTTCTGATTTTGCTATTTCCATTGAGAAGATGACTGTCAACCTAATTGTTGTTTCTTTGAAAAAACTCTT
>NW_006446739.1:0-203 GCF_000325575.1 Pteropus alecto | reverse complement strand
TATCTGAGATTTTTCTTGTTACTTGAGGTAGGCCTCTATTGTTATATTTTTCCCTCTTAGAACTGCTTTGGCTGTGTCCCACAGATTTGGAGGTCATTTTGATTTCATTATCATTTTCTCAAGTTATCTTTTGATTTATTCTTTAATCTAATTATTAATCCATTTATGTTAGTAGCATGTTATTTAGCCTCCATGTATTTGTG
>NW_006446738.1:0-203 GCF_000325575.1 Pteropus alecto | reverse complement strand
TTTTTTATTTTAAAAGTTGTTCCGGAGAAACTCTCCATCTATCTGGAAGAGATGAAAGCTAGACTCTCTTCTTCGTACCTCGTGCGCAAATAAATATCGGAAAAATCAAAGCTTAAAACATGAGAAATAAAAATGTTACAAGAAACGAGGAGATTATTTATATAAAATTGAGGTGGAAGTGACCTTCTTCTATAATATAGACG
>NW_006446737.1:0-203 GCF_000325575.1 Pteropus alecto | reverse complement strand
ACCTGGGCCTCTCTGTCTGCAGGACCTTTGCCCTCGCGCATCTAACTCTCCCCCAGAGACGCTCAAGGTCTAGACCTGAAGGAAGTACTTGGAAACGAGATCTTTGGGTCCAGTTTTTTTTCCCAAACCCAGGTTGACCAATGATGAAATTTATTTATTTTTTTAATCTTTGACTTCCAGTCTATTTCTGAAAGGATTCAGAA
>NW_006446736.1:0-203 GCF_000325575.1 Pteropus alecto | reverse complement strand
GCAGACAAGCTATTCCTTGGGGGTCACTTTAGCAGGGCTCTGGTGCCTGCTGAGTCTAACCTTCGGGTATGTCATTTGTAGAGTTTGTTGGGTAGTGCTCTGGTGTGGTCTGAAGCCGGCCACCATGGATGGTGGTTCTGGAGCCTCTTTTTTTTTTTTCCTTTTTTCAGGCGAGGCAACCCTTGGTTGACCTGACAGATTGC
>NW_006446735.1:0-203 GCF_000325575.1 Pteropus alecto | reverse complement strand
CACAGGCTGTGATCTTCTCAGCGTTCTCTCTGCTCTTTTTCCTGCTGTGATTTCCCACCTGTTGGTCACATCTAGAAACCATCAGGTAAACCACACCCTGTATGTGGTCTCTGGAGACACTTCCAGTTACAAATGTATTTGTTGAAATGAAGTATAAAGATTGATAGGCCCATCTCACACCTGTTAGAATAGCTATAATCAAC
>NW_006446734.1:0-203 GCF_000325575.1 Pteropus alecto | reverse complement strand
TCTTTTTTCTTTTTGTTCTTTTTTGTCAAGAGCACCGAAAGATGCTGTCAAAATAGATTCAAGAGTGGAGATAGCTATTTCTCCAAGCTACAGTTTCTCTCTTCTTTGTAGGTAGAATAAACAAACAAACAAACAAAAACACAAAAACCTATTATAGGCCTTTCTCCCCCTTATTCTTCCCTCTCCTTTATTCTCTTTTGTTC
>NW_006446733.1:0-203 GCF_000325575.1 Pteropus alecto | reverse complement strand
AAGCAAGTACTCTTAGACCCACACACATTGATTCATATCACACACACACACACTGATACACACACATACACATGAATATGGACACATACAAACATGACAAAATACACAGATCTTCACTAGCAACCCAGACTCATGCTAAATTCACAGAAACACACATAACCATGGCAATACACATGCAAACACACCCTCCCAGTTCTGTGACA
>NW_006446732.1:0-203 GCF_000325575.1 Pteropus alecto | reverse complement strand
CCTCACCTGTGAAATGACGGGTTAAACCACATGACCCCTAACTCCTTTCAAGTCCAACAGTTCTATGATGTAGTAAGGCAGAAATCAACTCTCTTTACGTTGACTCCTCTTTATGAATGACAGTGGAAGAGGAGAGCAGGGGTGCTGGAGCCTCACTCTGAATTGTGTCCCAGGTCAGCTGCAGCATCCTATTTGATGCTGTC
>NW_006446731.1:0-203 GCF_000325575.1 Pteropus alecto | reverse complement strand
ATTGTTTTGTATTTTATTATTTTATTGCACTGTATGTTATTTTATTTTATTATTGTGTGGTATTAGGAGGCGGGGCCTGTGGGCGGATCGGGTTTACGTGAGGTCACGAGGGCGGGGCCTGTGATGGGATCAGCGCCCTTGTAAGAAAAGGCGAGACAGGGAGAGAGAGAGGTAGAGACAGACAGAGACAGAGAGAGGGAGAG
>NW_006446730.1:0-203 GCF_000325575.1 Pteropus alecto | reverse complement strand
CTTCCTGTGAGCACTATCGAAACAAACAAAATTTCAACAGTGAAGGTGACTTTTTATTTATTTATTTTTTACTGAATTTACGGCGGCATCGACGGTACATCAGATGTTTCAGACGAACTGCCGGATGCTTTACCGATAAACAGCGACGGGGCGGGGCAGAAAAATCACAGCGTTTTCGGAACGAATGGAACTGGTTTCCTACC
>NW_006446729.1:0-203 GCF_000325575.1 Pteropus alecto | reverse complement strand
CCATAATGAGAATTAGCATCTGCACTTGCCTCTAGCGACTCTGACTATATTCACTGTGTTTTTTAAATGTCTTGCAGTAATTACTAATGCTTTGTAAATACTAGTGAACTTTTACCTCTTTAAATTTCCTTTCTTTTTAGTATTTTCCTATTTTAATTTTATGGAAGAAAAAAACATATAAGCTCTAAATCCCTATAATTAAA
>NW_006446728.1:0-203 GCF_000325575.1 Pteropus alecto | reverse complement strand
TTGATGATACATATTTACAGACGTGCTATCTTTCCTTGACTTCCAACTTTATTTTTAACCAGCCAATAAGAGATTTTTTTCAGTGTCTCAAAAACTTAAAAACAGACAAAAAGGAACAACATTTTTCAATCTTCCCTAGTATCTAAAACAGATTTCTAGAGTGGATGCCACTGCATGACGGATACATAGCGAAACATGCAAAT
>NW_006446727.1:0-203 GCF_000325575.1 Pteropus alecto | reverse complement strand
AGTCTAGGTCAGTTCTTCTGGGGCCTCCATCTTTTTTAAGCCATTCCAGTAAACAACAGAGGTAAGTCTTTGATTGGTGCCCACTTTGGGTCCAGGTCCACTTCAGACCATCACTTAACCTTTGCGCTCTGAGGGAAGGGGTGAGGTTGCAAAGACAGCAGAAATTAAGCTGAAGACCATGGTGGACATTGACATCCATGCTT
>NW_006446726.1:0-203 GCF_000325575.1 Pteropus alecto | reverse complement strand
TTTTTTTTCAAACAAAAGAGGAAATTTCTTAGATATCTTTAAGTAACTTTTTTCCCCCCAATTTTCCTTCTGTTTGGGTGTTTTTTGCTACCTTTTCTTCCAAATCGCTGATTTGATCCACTGTTTCATCTGATCTACTATCGATTCCTCCTAATGTAATCTTTATTTAGTTATTGAATTCTTCATTTCTGACTGGTTCTTTT
>NW_006446725.1:0-203 GCF_000325575.1 Pteropus alecto | reverse complement strand
CCATCATCAGGCCTTGATGAGTAGGATCTTAATAATGATTTAAACCAATACTGCAGAGCCAAGAGGCATCCCCAAAGAAAAGTGTGGGGGGAAAAATGCAGCCTTCACAGGAAAGTTTACTTCCAGAGTTAGCCTAAGAATGATAGGAGCTCTGTCTTTAAATGGCCATTCCAAAAGACAAGGAATCACATGCTTTCTCCTTT
>NW_006446724.1:0-203 GCF_000325575.1 Pteropus alecto | reverse complement strand
AAAAGAGTTACTCCAGATCATCCAGCTAAGAGATGGGTAGGGCAGGAGTCAAGCCCAAGCAGTCTGGCTATACTTCCATGCTCTGCCCTACTGCACTCAGTGCACTAGGCTGTGTCAGCCTCTGAGCCTTGGCATAGCTCTTCTCTCTGCCCGAAATGCCTTTCCACCCCTTTTCTGTCTGGCAAACTTCTATGTATCCTTCA
>NW_006446723.1:0-203 GCF_000325575.1 Pteropus alecto | reverse complement strand
TGTTACATCACTTCCTTATAAATCCAGTGTTATCCAAATGCTCCTGATGATTTGATTCCTACTTTGATCCATTAAAATAAAAGTGAACAAGCTCTACTTTAAAAGTCAGAGATTTTACTTTTCCCCCTTTCTATCTTGAGTTAATGAACTTCCTCATGTTTATCCTCGTGTTATATATGTTTTAAAGTCATTTTATTTATTAC
>NW_006446722.1:0-203 GCF_000325575.1 Pteropus alecto | reverse complement strand
TACATTTTTAAAACTTTGTCAGAGAAATCAAATTTTGAGCAACTTTAACATGTTTATGATGTGTGTGTGTGTATATATATATATATATGTATGCATGCACATGTGTGTGTGTTTATGCATGTTTATGATGTGTGTGTATGTGTATATATATATATATATGTATGCATGCACACACACACACACTGCATATACATAGTTTAACA
>NW_006446721.1:0-203 GCF_000325575.1 Pteropus alecto | reverse complement strand
CTGGCACGTTGGGTGCAAAAGTGCCTTGCCTCCTCGCCTCTAGGCTCTTCGCTCGCTGTTTCTTGGATTCGTTAATTCCTTCTCTGGCAGCTTGATCTCAGGTGTTGCCTCCTCTGAGAAGCTCTCATTGACACTCAGCCCTGGGTAGTCACCCTGCTGAGTGCTCTCGTGGCATCTGTGAGTATATCTGTCATGGTCATTGC
>NW_006446720.1:0-203 GCF_000325575.1 Pteropus alecto | reverse complement strand
CAGTCCATGAGATGAAACTGGCACCTCCGTCAACTGCAGCCCTATGCCAGCCGTCACTGATCACGCCATCCCTGATCGCGATCAGCAGTGTGCAGGTCAGTGCAGGTGAGGAGAGCATGCACCCTGATGGCTTCTGAATCCATCACGTCACATCTAAAACGTCAATGGGGGGCCGGGAACCCTGACCTTATCTTCTAAAAGCC
>NW_006446719.1:0-203 GCF_000325575.1 Pteropus alecto | reverse complement strand
CAATGAAGCCATGTCTCTGATGTTCAACTATTGCCCAAAAGCAATGGTAAATGGGACCACTCTACAAGCCCTCAGGGGGTGGGTCTCAATGATTTTCAGGCCACACGTCGCCTAGGAGATGTCCAAATAACCCAGGAGGCACCAGCTGAGTGCAAAAAAGTAAATGGCAAAATGAAAGCCCTCTGCAAATTTCTCCTTGTTGC
>NW_006446718.1:0-203 GCF_000325575.1 Pteropus alecto | reverse complement strand
TGTAGCAGAGCGTCCAGCCCTAGCTATAAAGGACAACAATGTTTTAAGTAAAAAGGTTCAAAGTGTTTAGTGATGTAAGACTTCCCAGAAGAAATGGCTAGAACTCCTGTTTTGTGGATTTTTTCATTTGATTTAATTTTTCACTGCAAGGAATCATTTTGATTGACAGGGCATGAGCTTTCCAAATCCATATGGAAACCTAA
>NW_006446717.1:0-203 GCF_000325575.1 Pteropus alecto | reverse complement strand
TGGGTATTAAGCCAAAGAAACCCAAAACGCTACTTTACAGGGACATGAGGACCTATACGTCCACTGCAGCATTATTTACAGCAGCCAAGGTCTGGGGCCCCCCAGGGTCTCCACCAGTTGGGAGAGCGGGTCAGGGAGGGGCACATAGACAGTGGAACTTTCATTTTCCTGGTCCTTAACACCTCAGTTATTAATAACAACAC
>NW_006446716.1:0-203 GCF_000325575.1 Pteropus alecto | reverse complement strand
CCCGCTGCCGGCATCCCGTCCAGCCGTGGGCGGCAGGGAGACCCTCGGGCCTGGGAGGAGGTCAGAAGGGGGCCCGCTGGGGTCTGTTTGTCGGTCGTCGTTGCCATGTCTTCCCTGGGCTGACAAAACCTGTGGGTTGAGCTCGTCTCACAGCCGATCCCAATGCCAGTCCTCTCGATTTTCCTCCACCACGGAGCCGTGGA
>NW_006446715.1:0-203 GCF_000325575.1 Pteropus alecto | reverse complement strand
GTAGATAGAGTGGGACAGTGTCATTGTGGAACAGCATGTTCTGCCAAGTGTTTCGAAGTCGATGGTTTTAGGGACATGCTGCTAAATGCTTCCCCTCGCAGCAGTAAAGCTGTCGACACTAATCATCCTCGTTTTTCTCTAGCAACTGGAAAGAAAGACTTGCATTGGTATAAAAATGATTACAATTTATCTTGAATAATCAA
>NW_006446714.1:0-203 GCF_000325575.1 Pteropus alecto | reverse complement strand
CAGACCTGGAGACCTCTGTGTTCCTTTGGGCCGTTTCCGGCATATCTGGCTCTGAGGGGGCGGCAGTGACAGACTTAGGTGCGAGGCGCGGGCTGCAGAGACCCGGGCTGGGCAGAGGGATCTGGGCTCGAGCCACAGTCCCATCAGCCCCGTTTTCACTGGACATACGGATTTCTGGGAAGTGGGACTCAGTGCAAGGCCAG
>NW_006446713.1:0-203 GCF_000325575.1 Pteropus alecto | reverse complement strand
TTTCTAAGTAAAATTATATCATTTACATTCATTGTAAAGTGTGCACATCCTTATCAGAAAGAGATGATTTTATTAAGATATTTAGCTGAAGTTTACTCTTGAATATCATGCACATAGCAGGCATTCAATAAATTTTTGTGAAAAGATATACAATGAGAAAAAAATTCAACAGAGCGTTCTTTGTCTATTTTTGTATTGATATA
>NW_006446712.1:0-203 GCF_000325575.1 Pteropus alecto | reverse complement strand
AGATATTTAAATGTCAAGAGGTACCTTTCACCTTCCATTTCAAAATGAGAAGTGAAACTTCTTAAAATTAAAGCCATGTTAACAATAAAATTGCTAGCCAAGGAAGTGTTGCTCATGACTTTTAAAAACACGTATAAATGTCAATCTTTCTGTTTGTGCTTTCTTAGAAAAAAAAAGGAAGTAATCAATCATGAGTATTGTGA
>NW_006446711.1:0-203 GCF_000325575.1 Pteropus alecto | reverse complement strand
CCAGAAGTATATTTGAAAGATATATAAGCAATAAACAGCTTAGAAAACATGAAGAACTTCTGTAAATCAAAACGTAGAAACAAACTATCCCACAGAAATAGGCAAAATAATTTAATAGTCACTTCATGAAAAACAGACAGACACCAATAGCCAATAAATATATAAAGGTGTGTTCAACCCTTTAACCATCAGATAAATGCAAA
>NW_006446710.1:0-203 GCF_000325575.1 Pteropus alecto | reverse complement strand
GTGAGACTTTTCTGCAAATCAGTCCAAGGTGTAACCAACTCTTAGTAACTGTCTTATAATAATTGAGGTGAATTTCATGACAAAGTAGAGTTTCTTGTGCATAGTGAGGACTCGCTCAATGTTTGTGAAACGGAATTGATGCCGTTTGCCAAGTGGGGGAAGCGGATGTGTCGTAGTGGTTACAGGAAGTGGTGACTATTGTT
>NW_006446709.1:0-203 GCF_000325575.1 Pteropus alecto | reverse complement strand
TTGGCCGAGGTGGGCGCAGCACAGGGCCAGTTCCAGGTGTCTTCTGACCCGAGTGCCCTTTGCTGCCCCCGGAGAGGGAGGGGAGGGTCGGCGGGCTGGACGTGGCACAGAGGCAGGAGCGGTGGGGTCGGCGGGCCCTGGAGGCCATCGGGTCGGAAGTGGCAGCTCGAAGTTCGGAGATGGAGTGATTTTGGGTACCAAGA
>NW_006446708.1:0-203 GCF_000325575.1 Pteropus alecto | reverse complement strand
AACCCCCCTGGTAACCAGCACCCAGTGGAATCACGAGCCCTGGGGACACGGGAGCCACCGCCCTGCACCAGGCCCCATGGGTGAGCTTCGGCTGTTTCCGAATTTCGTATGCATGGAATCGTTCGTTTTGGAGCCTCGCGTGTCTAGTTTCTTCCGCTCGCCGTCACAGGTTCAGAATTTGTCCACGTGTCGTATGCTCTGTG
>NW_006446707.1:0-203 GCF_000325575.1 Pteropus alecto | reverse complement strand
AAAAAAATTCTCAAATTCATCAAACAAAAGGCAGGTTTATTTGAAGAAATATGGGGGAAATATTTGGATGTAGCTTATTTCGAACTCCTCCTCTCTTCCCCCCTCTTCTTCCTTTTTACCCTTTTCACATATTCCTTTCCTCCTATCCCTTCATCTTCTGTCTTTTCATTTTACTCTTTCTCTCCCTCCATCCCAGCCATCTC
>NW_006446706.1:0-203 GCF_000325575.1 Pteropus alecto | reverse complement strand
CATATGGGATACAGCAAAAGAAGTCCTAGGAGGGAGGTTTATAGAAATAAATGCATAAATTAAGAAGCAAAAAAGAGCCCAAATAAAAAATCTAACTCTGTACCTTAAGTAACTAGCAAAAGAACAAATTAAACCCAAAGTTAGTAGAAGTAAAGAAATAATAAATAGTAGAGCAGAAATAAATCAAATAGAAATGGAAAAAC
>NW_006446705.1:0-203 GCF_000325575.1 Pteropus alecto | reverse complement strand
ATCAGTCACTGTAAGTCTCATATAAAAACCACCAATGATGGTTTCTTGTTTGGCACATATGGTTTGGAGTAGTAGATAATGAAGACCTGAGCAGCCTGCCGAGGGCATGTACGTGTGGCCTAAACCCTCTGGACACTTACAATATCACTGAGTAGATTCTACCAACACGCTGCAAGATAGGAATGGTTGAGTGAGTGGGTATA
>NW_006446704.1:0-203 GCF_000325575.1 Pteropus alecto | reverse complement strand
GAAAAGACTCATTCAACGTCTTTTCCAGCTTCCTAGTGTACTTTCCCATAATGCAAGGCTAGATAACAGAAAAACCATATTTCCCAGCTCCATTGTAATGAGGATTTTGGATGTGGTTTAGATTCTGCCAATCAGATGCACTCGTTTAAGACTTGAAATCAAAGTGTACGAGATTCAAGTGTGTTAAGCATTTGTCTGGCTTC
>NW_006446703.1:0-203 GCF_000325575.1 Pteropus alecto | reverse complement strand
CTCCCTTAACGCTGCTTCTCGCACGTCTGCTTCATCCTCTTCTCTGCCGACCCACTTTCCTGCTGCTTCGAGAACGTACGTCCCCTAGGACATCTCACCGGGGACCGTCTTTCTCAGGCCACATTCTGAATTCCTGGGACTCGTCACATCGGGCCGGCGTGCAGAGCGCCCCCCATTCTGACAGGCTGTCACTTCCCTCTTCC
>NW_006446702.1:0-203 GCF_000325575.1 Pteropus alecto | reverse complement strand
TGGAAGGCAAGGGAGACTACTTATCACAAGGGCTAATGGGGAAATGATATCAGAAACTTACATTTGCTTGGGGTTCTGTGGGCTGTTATCTAGGGCATGCATTGCATAAAGGGACTAGTGTCCGCTTAAGGTCCCTGTAGGTCACTTGGCTAAACAAAATGGATGCCGAGGCTGCAATACTATGGAGCATCTTAGTTACATGC
>NW_006446701.1:0-203 GCF_000325575.1 Pteropus alecto | reverse complement strand
GAGCTCTGCACTGGGAGGGTTGGGTGTCGATCAGTATGGCCAATATTTCCCATTTCTCACCTTTCACTGCATGAGAACAGAGCCAAGTTGAAGAATAAGCAGCATAAAGCACAGCTTTGCTACTCAAAGTATGATCAGAAGATGTCCAGTAACAGCACTGATAGAAAAACAGACTCTCAGGCCCCATTCAGACCTCTGGAATC
>NW_006446700.1:0-203 GCF_000325575.1 Pteropus alecto | reverse complement strand
TGGGGAAGATGAATGAGTAAACAATCAGATAGGAACGGGAGTGAGATGAAAAGTTCGAGATGAAGATCTGCACTAGGGTAGAAACAAGGGATGAGAAAAACCGGAAGGACGTGGAGTCACATCAACACTGATGACTGCATGTTGGGGGCAATGGAAGGACTCGAAGATGACTGAGGTTTCTGACTTTAGTGCCTAGGTGTGTG
>NW_006446699.1:0-203 GCF_000325575.1 Pteropus alecto | reverse complement strand
AAAAAGAAATAATAATGTTCAGACCTGCATTTTTTGTGTGTGTTGATTCATTTTTCTTAAAGGAAGTTGAGATAGGCAGCCTGTAAAATGGCCCCCAATAACTCCTGATGCCTGGTATTCATGTTCTCATACCTTCCCTTCCCACATTAAATGGGGCTGACTTGCGCGGCCAATAGGATATTGGAGAAATAAAAGTGACTTCT
>NW_006446698.1:0-203 GCF_000325575.1 Pteropus alecto | reverse complement strand
CGTTGTCCTCCATCAGCGAACGAGGGTGGAATGCCGGCTCCATCTGACACCGCTCCTGACGCCCCCCGGGCTGGACTCGAGCGCTCAGGAGGTCGGAGGTGCTCCCACAAGCCACCGCGCGCCCCAGGCCACACAGGACTGAGCCCGGAGGGCGTGAGCACACACTTGCAGCAGAAGAAGGCCCAGCACTGGAAAACAGACTT
>NW_006446697.1:0-203 GCF_000325575.1 Pteropus alecto | reverse complement strand
AAAGTTCACACCAGCTTTCGCTGCTCCGCGGCTCTGCAAACTGAAAATGGCACGTAGACGTGAGGAGGGGGCTGAGTCCACGGCGGTGGCTGCGTTCCGGTCACCCCCGCCTCCCGGAGCCCAGACGCGCCCAGTGGCCGTTACGCGCGCCCGGACTCGGCGGCTGGGCCTCTGTCCCGCCACCCGGCGGTCCCGCGGTCTGT
>NW_006446696.1:0-203 GCF_000325575.1 Pteropus alecto | reverse complement strand
CCAGGCTGACCGAATAAAATGAACGACGAACGGCCCGGCCAGAGTCCAGCCTGGTGTGAGTACTGGAACCGAAAACCGGCTTCCGGAGCTGAGATCCTGGGCCAGGCCGTCTTCCCCGAGCCTCTCCTTCCTCCTCCGTGTAGCGGGCGCAGCCCTAGGACCCTGCCCGACGGTCGCCGTGCGGGCGAAGAGAGCGAGTGTGT
>NW_006446695.1:0-203 GCF_000325575.1 Pteropus alecto | reverse complement strand
CACTCACCCAGGCCAGGAGCAGCAGCAGCCGCCACCGCCACAGCGCCATGGCTCGGGGAAGGAAGGAATGAATGGCGGCGAAAGGACAGACAAAAGCTAACCGCCGGCGTTCTTAACGGTGCGGGAGGGGGCGGGACGGGAAAAGCCGAAAGGCTCCGCCTCTGCTCGCTGCGGGGACCCGCTGATCTGATTGGCGGGACTGC
>NW_006446694.1:0-203 GCF_000325575.1 Pteropus alecto | reverse complement strand
AAGAAAGAGTAGAAAGAGACAGCCCAAAATATGAAAAGCCTTGAATTTGAATAGAAAATTAATAACACGAATATGAATTTATGAGCTTCAAATTAGAAAATCTTTAGGTAAGGCAAGTAATATTTAAGCCAAATGAAAGGACACCCAGTCTCAGGATCCCTGACTCAGCCATATTCCTACAAAAGGAGGTCCTTCTCCAGCTG
>NW_006446693.1:0-203 GCF_000325575.1 Pteropus alecto | reverse complement strand
AGTCAGGACGAGGCCATTTCAGAGAATGACAAGTCCAAGAGGGGAAATGAGGAGGCCAGGCTGCAGCCTTCCTGGTGGAAGGGGGCACTGGAGCCCTGGAGAAGGGCCACAGAGACTCGGGAGGCGGCCTAGGGCCAAAAGCCTCCAGATGCGATGGGCGAGACTGAGGGGGAAGGGTCTGGAGAGCTGCTCCCCAGGCCTCG
>NW_006446692.1:0-203 GCF_000325575.1 Pteropus alecto | reverse complement strand
AAAAAACACCTCTTTACACACTCACAAGGTCGTTTTGTAGCATGAAAAGGTGAGGTGTGCGAGACGTGCCCTAGACGATGTGTATATCTACCATGCCTGGTGTATAACTGACCAGGCTAGTTATACATGAATAGTTACACACGAATGTGCCTCAAGGCCGAGGGAAAAGGCAGGATGGCTGGAGTATCCATCATCCAGCGCCC
>NW_006446691.1:0-203 GCF_000325575.1 Pteropus alecto | reverse complement strand
GAGGGCATCATGTTAAGTAAAATAAGTTAGAGAAGCAAGTTAGAATAAGTTAGAAACCAAAGCAAATTGCCTAATCTTACTTGTATGTAGAATCTGAAAAAACAAAAACCGAGGTTGTAAACACAGAGAACAGATTGGTGGTTGCCACGAGAGTAGAGGGTGAAAGCTGAAATGGTTGAAAAGAGTCAAAAGGTACAGATTTT
>NW_006446690.1:0-203 GCF_000325575.1 Pteropus alecto | reverse complement strand
AGGGAGGAAAAATGGATTTCCGTGTCCAAAATAAGGGAGGAAGAAATGTTTGGAGGACAAACCAAGACATTCTATTTTACCATTTCAAAAATTAGTTTAGAAATCATAAGTGATTGACCGAAATATTGAAGTGAGAAATGTGGGGACAAATCAAAAAGTGAAATGCGATTGACTAAAATATTTAGGTGAGCAGTGTGGGCACA
>NW_006446689.1:0-203 GCF_000325575.1 Pteropus alecto | reverse complement strand
GATAGACAGAGAGATGTGAATAAAAAGTAATATCCAGGGCATTTGCAAAAAATCAAGTGCCCTAAAGAACAAAAATTACCCTATTTCACTGTTTTATTTGGGATCAGTTCTTTTTATAAGGGTGGTTTAAAATAAATTAGCAGGGATGAAAGTATTTTTTTCTTGGCTGAAAGTGGCAACTTCTGCATTCTCTGCTGAGTTAA
>NW_006446688.1:0-203 GCF_000325575.1 Pteropus alecto | reverse complement strand
TTAGGATTAGTGTTAGGTTTAGGGTTAGTGTTAAGTTAAAGTTAGGTTTAGATTAGGGTTAGGGTTAGTGTTACTGTTAGGATTAAGGCTGGCATTACGTTTATGGTCGGGTTAGGATATGGGTTTAGGGTTAGAGTTTTTGTTAGTGTAAAATTAAGTGTTAGGTTCAGAATTAGGTTTAGGATTAGCTTTAGATTTAGGGT
>NW_006446687.1:0-203 GCF_000325575.1 Pteropus alecto | reverse complement strand
AGCGAGCAGGTCCGTCACCGCAAAAATCCTCTCGCGGGCACGGCCCCTTTAAGAGGCTTCCCTGCCAGCAGCTACCGCTGTCGCAGCCTCCGTCACTCAGCTGCTCTAGACCCGCAGCCCCGCATCCTTGCCCTATCCTACCTTCTGTGGTTACAGGGTGCTTTGTTAGATTTTTCCCTAGTTGTATGGCTTGTTTATCCCAG
>NW_006446686.1:0-203 GCF_000325575.1 Pteropus alecto | reverse complement strand
GAAAAAGCACAAATTACCAATAAAGAAATAAAAAAAGAAACATCACTAAAAAGATAACAAGAGACCATTATGAATAATTTATGCCAATGTCAAATAATAATCAAGAAATCAAAGGAAATAGAAATAGCCCCTAAAAAATACAACTTACCAAAATCGACACAAGAAATTTTTAAAAATCTGAATAGTCCTGTATCTATTAAATC
>NW_006446685.1:0-203 GCF_000325575.1 Pteropus alecto | reverse complement strand
AATCTCCCATAATTTCAATGCTGAAAATTTGTTCCGAAAAAAAAAAAAACTCGACAGTTTTGTAAAATATATTACGTTCTGTCACCTCTTTTAACATTGTTGACTTATTTTTTACAATAACATTTTTACAACAATAAATGAGACTATTAATGGGTGAATGAATAAACTGCTGTCTATTCAATGGAACACTACTCACCATAAAA
>NW_006446684.1:0-203 GCF_000325575.1 Pteropus alecto | reverse complement strand
ATAATCTCAGCATTTCTCTAACTCTTAAAGCCGCTAGAAAGCTTTTTAAAAGTGAGAAAGAAATGAAGCATATGATGAATGTCGTAACATGTGTGTCACAGATAGATTCGGTCCTCAGAATATCAGTCTACTACAGTTTAAAATTATGAGTAACAGTTATCAGAATCTAAGAATAACCATATGGGTTCACTGCAATAACAGAT
>NW_006446683.1:0-203 GCF_000325575.1 Pteropus alecto | reverse complement strand
GCCCTGGTAATCAATGATCTGTTTACTATTTCTATAGTTATGTCATTTCTAGAATGTCACCTAAATGGGATCATATAGTATGCAGCCTTTTCAGACTGGTTTCTTTCACTTAACAATATTCATTAAAATTCATTATTGGTTTGTGTGACTTGATAGACCATTCCTTTTGTCAGTGGATAGAAATCCACTATATGGATGTACCA
>NW_006446682.1:0-203 GCF_000325575.1 Pteropus alecto | reverse complement strand
ATTCCATCTTTCTCGGTTTTTTAACTCAAATAGTACACATCCCTAGAAGCCACACCACATATATAAATGTCACGCGCAGAACCCAGGAAGAGGACACGCGAGGGCCACGTTAGGGACCTGAGTCCCGTGATAAGTCATCAACAGGCAGACGTTCACTGTGCTGGTGTCGTCGGTACAGCTAACCCGCTGGCTTGGTCTCAGGG
>NW_006446681.1:0-203 GCF_000325575.1 Pteropus alecto | reverse complement strand
TTTCAATGATCTCACTTGCAGTTCACAGCTTTTGCCTACAAAATTGTCCATTAATCAACCCGTAGAAGTGGGTGTGCTGGTCCAGGACAAGTTACCTGTTCATGACGGGAACCTCGGACCTGCCTCCCATCTCCAGGTTTGGGGCAATGACCTGTATCTTCGATCGGCATTAGATTAGGAATTCGAGGTCCCATCAGCAGCGG
>NW_006446680.1:0-203 GCF_000325575.1 Pteropus alecto | reverse complement strand
AAATAAAAGGAAAGATTTTCACAAAAGAAGCCAACCTCCTGGATACATACAACTTGGTCAGAGTATCATGGGACTTACAGATGATGACTTAATGGAACTAGAAACGATTATTTATACAGATAGATTAACGTCCACCATGATTGTAACTGTCTATTCCTTTGTCCTTTGTTTTTTTTTCCTCTGCTTTTTTGCCTTCTCTGATT
>NW_006446679.1:0-203 GCF_000325575.1 Pteropus alecto | reverse complement strand
AATATTTCTCCTCTGGAAAAAAATGTTTCTCTTACTTCTTTGAATAAATGAGAATTTCATGAGTTTTTTTTCTTATTTTTTTTAATAGCACTTGTAATTATCACAACTTGTAAATATCAAATAAAGTGATTATTTCTCTTCCACCAAAAGGGTGAGTTCCACATAAGCAGAGATCCTGTCTGTGTTGACTTATTATTATTTCC
>NW_006446678.1:0-203 GCF_000325575.1 Pteropus alecto | reverse complement strand
TCAAACATGTATGTACAAAACTGATCGTCGTTGGGGTTTGCGTCATGTGATCTACAGATCGCGTCTTTGGGGCTGATCGTGACGGGATGAAGCGGCACAGACAGATAGATGCACACGGGCTGCTTTCCAAACCGGGCGTTGAGTAGAACAGGAGTCTATATTGGTATGAAAAGGAGATGTGCTTGAAAAATGAGGTTTTCCTT
>NW_006446677.1:0-203 GCF_000325575.1 Pteropus alecto | reverse complement strand
ACCAAAGTAAGCAGAAGAAAGAAAATAATAAAAATCAAAGGAGAAATCAATTAAATAAAACTTAGTGAAACAAGAAAGAATAATCAAGAAACCAAAAGCTGATTATTTGAGAAAATCAATAAAGTGGATAAACTTTAAAATGTTAAATACAGAGTTACCATATGACACAGTAATTCCACTCCTAGATATTTACCCAAGAGAAA
>NW_006446676.1:0-203 GCF_000325575.1 Pteropus alecto | reverse complement strand
TGCCAGCCTCCTCTAGCCCTCCACCCCCCATGTCCGCAATGACACCAAACGGTCCCTCGCCAACCCTGTTGCCCCCATGCACTGGGTTTGCGTCCTACTAATGCCTACTCTAGATGCTGCAAGATGGTTCTTTCTGAAACATGAAATACAGCCATGTTTACTGAAGACTTAGAAAGCACCTGCTGAGCTCTTAGAGAGATTAA
>NW_006446675.1:0-203 GCF_000325575.1 Pteropus alecto | reverse complement strand
CTGAAGGGGCATGGAATCTGCATCAGGAGGCCTGAATTCACCTCCCTGCTGTGGTCTCACTAGAACTTTTCCTCTTGGTGCCTCAGTTTCCTCATCTATGAAATGGGGAATATAACAGTATTCATTCCAGTGTGCTTGGCAGGATTACAAGTGTTAATACATACGAGGTGCTTGCAGCTCTGCCACATGAGTTATTATCATCA
>NW_006446674.1:0-203 GCF_000325575.1 Pteropus alecto | reverse complement strand
CCCCACCCGCCTCAGCTCTAGGGCCTGAGGGCAGGCGCCATCCAGATATTGCGCACGGGCCCCCATCTGCTCTTGTGCATAAATTCACAGAGAAACATGAATGGATAACAACAGAAAATGGTATCAGAACAGTGGGCATCAGCAATTTTGCATCGAAATTTTGGGAGATGTTTACTGTAGTTTGCCTGAAGTTGGGACAAAAT
>NW_006446673.1:0-203 GCF_000325575.1 Pteropus alecto | reverse complement strand
ACCTGTGCTCCCTGACCCTGCCCCAGACCTCCTCCCCTGTTTCCAGGGCATCCACGGGGACCACTGGCCATTTCAGTTGCAGTCCTCCCAATCAGCCCACGAGATCCCCGGGGAAGAAGCAGAGATCACGTCTAACTTCTCGGTTTCTGCAGGGAGCTGGAGCTGAATATGGGAGCGAGTGGGAGGAGAGTGCTGGGTCCTCA
>NW_006446672.1:0-203 GCF_000325575.1 Pteropus alecto | reverse complement strand
AGAGGAGTACAACCTTTACTAAGAACAGGGCATTACAAGCTTAAACAATTAGAAGAGATTTGCTGTTTCGAGATAGTAGTGAATGTTCAACATACATAGAGACGAATTGAAACAATTTGCAGGCCTATCTCAAAAAACAAGAATGAGGCCAAATAAACAACCTAACATTTCATTTTTAAAAACTAGAAAAGGAAGAACAAATG
>NW_006446671.1:0-203 GCF_000325575.1 Pteropus alecto | reverse complement strand
ACACAGTGAATCCGAAAATAATAACATAGAAACTTGATCCTTGGGCATTATCTGATATAGTAAAAAAAAGCTTGGGAGTCCTAGGAAACATTCTTGTTACATTTAAAAAATCCTCATGATCAAAACAGTCCCGTTTTGCAGCTCAAAGGAACAATCTTTTCAAATAACGACTGGTCCAAGGGATGAGTCTTAAGAGTAGGCGG
>NW_006446670.1:0-203 GCF_000325575.1 Pteropus alecto | reverse complement strand
TTCTGATTATCTCAAAAAGGAAAATTGTGCATTCAGAGTCTTCTTTGATATTATTCCAATTCACCTTTTCAATTATTTTTCCTAATACCCTTTCTAAGCAAATCTACCTAATCATGTTTCTTCAAATGCCTTAAGTTTTTACTCCCAAATTGTACATAGACTAAAACACAATGACTACAATATACCTCCAATGTGGTTTTTCT
>NW_006446669.1:0-203 GCF_000325575.1 Pteropus alecto | reverse complement strand
GGGAGCCGTTACGGGGTTCCTGTCCCTCTGGGATTCCTAAGCCCCCAGACGTTAGCAAGGGAGACCCCAGCCTTTAAGGACATCCAGATTTCACCTTTTGTGTGTAAAGCCGCCAGCTGCCTTGGAGAGGAAGCCACAGATACGAGGTGTGTAATTCTGGGCCGCGATGTGAGTCATGGTTAGCTTTGTACAAAATCGAAGTC
>NW_006446668.1:0-203 GCF_000325575.1 Pteropus alecto | reverse complement strand
CGATGATTTCACTATTAATTTATTAGAACAACAGGTGCCCTGAAAGGACAATGATAGAGACTGGCCATATTTCTAAGGATCCCATATGTTAAAATTCAGTACCTCAGGGACAATGGTGGCTGTCATTTTCTCTAGTCAACAAATTTATTTTTTCCATTTTACCTTTATTTCACATCCTCAAGAGCATTTCAATGTGCTTTCAC
>NW_006446667.1:0-203 GCF_000325575.1 Pteropus alecto | reverse complement strand
TCTGTGTGTGTCTGTGTGTGTGTTGAACACTCAGACCTTTGAAGAGTCTCTGATCCAGCGGCTCCACCTACACACCTGCTGTTTGTGTTGACAAAGGCCGGGCTGGGTCTCCCTGGTCCCCAGCTGCTTGTCTATAGCAGCGGTGACCGGAGCACCTGTCAGCATCATCTGTCCTGTGGAGCAGCCTGCGCTGCAGAACCTCC
>NW_006446666.1:0-203 GCF_000325575.1 Pteropus alecto | reverse complement strand
CAGACCCGCACACAGACCCACACACACGCAGACCCGCACAAATGCAGAGCCGTACACAGAGCTGCACACACGCAGACCCACACGCAGACCCACATGCAGACCTGCACAGACGGAGACCAGCACGCAGAGCCGCACACACGCAGAGCCGCACGCAGACCCGCACACACGCAGCCCACTGCTCTGTGACAAAGGAGCAAGTGCGA
>NW_006446665.1:0-203 GCF_000325575.1 Pteropus alecto | reverse complement strand
ATGCAGAGGAGACTGAATCGGCGATTTAGACGACACGGACCCAGGAAACAGCCAGTCAGAACTGCAGCGGGAAAAAAGAACCCAAAAAACTGAGGCTAGTTAAAGGGGCCTCTAGGACAATATCACGCACACCAACATTCACATCGTAGAGGCACCACAGGGAGAAGAGAGAGAACAAGGGATGGAAAACCTATTTTAAGAAA
>NW_006446664.1:0-203 GCF_000325575.1 Pteropus alecto | reverse complement strand
CTCTCTCTGTTCCTTTGTACTGCCTTTGCTCCTTTATTAAACATTAGTTGACCGTATTTCCGTGGGTCTATTTCTGGTCTCTTTATTTTGTCCTACCGGTATTTTTGTCCATTCTCCCCCAGCACCACACCGTTTTGATTACGGTAGTTTACAGTAAGTCTTGAAGCTGGGTAGCATCAGTCCTTCAACTTTTGTTCTTCTTC
>NW_006446663.1:0-203 GCF_000325575.1 Pteropus alecto | reverse complement strand
CAGACACGCATTTCAAGGCGGAGAAAGACGCCCCCCGCTCCCGGGGTAGGCACGTTGTCAGAAGCCACGTGTGTGCACGGGCAGACGCCTGGCGAGGTACGGGGTGCGGGTTGGGGGTCTCCCCCTCACGCTGACTCCAGGCTCATGCCGGTGCTGGTGGTTCCGGGGGTTGTCGGAGGCAGCCGGGCCTGGTGTTAGGTGAT
>NW_006446662.1:0-203 GCF_000325575.1 Pteropus alecto | reverse complement strand
TAGAGTAATTGGAGCATTCATTTAATGCTGGTGGGAGTCTATGAAAACTCTTAGGTAGTATCTACTAAAACTGAAAGTGTACGTACTCTAGGACCCAGCATTCCAGTTATGGGTATATACCCAACAGAAATGTGTCCACATGTGCAACAAAAGACACATCCATCAATGTTAGAATGAATCTTTAAATTGTAATATGTCCACAT
>NW_006446661.1:0-203 GCF_000325575.1 Pteropus alecto | reverse complement strand
GCCGTCGAAGCTCATTGTTTAATAATTCCCACTAATTCTGCAGAAGTTTTCGTGTCGCTGTTAAATCCGCATGGTCCCCGACGTCAGTCAGTTAGTTCTTGCAGATAATCAGAAGGTGCATTTACTGTGAATAGTTCACAACCCCTGAACTTCTTTGTTCGGAAAAGTGGTTTCAGGGTTGAGTTGCACGTACAGTTTTTAGC
>NW_006446660.1:0-203 GCF_000325575.1 Pteropus alecto | reverse complement strand
CTATATAGATTTCCATAATATTTATAAATTCAACCATGGTACTTATGCCTTTTCTCTGTTTAGTCCTACATTTATGTTCCCAAAGCATTACATTGCATTTTAACTTTAACACTGCTTTCCCCACTAAAATGTCTTTTATTTATTTATTTCTTTTTACTGGAAAAAACCTGTTATTTTATTTTGTTTTTCAGTTCTATTGAGAA
>NW_006446659.1:0-203 GCF_000325575.1 Pteropus alecto | reverse complement strand
CTCTCCTCCGCCGGACGCACCTGAATGAACACAGGTGTGCACTCTCCATCCCTGCTCTGGTGGAGCAAGCAGCGCCTTCTCACCTGCGACGCTGAGCCTCCTCTCTGGCCCGAGGTTTGTATGACCAGACCCTGGAGTGAGGGGTGGCGAAGTCCTCTCCGAAGGAAGACGGGGTGTCGGTGATCAGCAACGTTCGCATAGAG
>NW_006446658.1:0-203 GCF_000325575.1 Pteropus alecto | reverse complement strand
TTAATAAAGCTGGCAAAGGTAAAAATAAAACAGTAGTAGAGTTCTAATAGATGTTTCCTCGATTGTGAGAGGATAAGAGGCGGAGGTGGTGGTGGTGGGATTTGGCTGTGTTTCGTGGGAGTTGAGAGGTATGTTTTATCACCAAGCCTGCCATAGAAGCTTAGAAATTGAGGATTTAAAGTTTGGGCTTTGGAAATAGAGGG
>NW_006446657.1:0-203 GCF_000325575.1 Pteropus alecto | reverse complement strand
CATTTTCTCGCAGGTAATTGAAAGAACTGGCCAGCCGGAGGCTCAGGGTAAAGAGAGGCAGAGTGACAGGCATTGTGGGAGTTTTCTAGGTTTTCTCCACTACTCCCCAACACCTGAGACCCCAAGATACCCCAACCTGGGAGCCTCCTAGGTTTCTCGTACTTCTTGCTACTATTTAACAATAGTAAATGTAAGCTCAGGTT
>NW_006446656.1:0-203 GCF_000325575.1 Pteropus alecto | reverse complement strand
AAAGAGAGAGGACTTGAAACAGCTTCCCAGGCATGTCCACTCTGCAGGTCCCTGCTGTGGAATCGGTCGAAGTCAGACTCGCACGGCTCTGTGGGTCTCCCAGCCCCACCCAGATGCCACCCGTCTGCCTCGTACAACTATCAGTCCTAAAACGACGCTTACCCGCTGGATCGCATCTTGTCTGCATCCCGTCTGATCCACCC
>NW_006446655.1:0-203 GCF_000325575.1 Pteropus alecto | reverse complement strand
GAAATCGGATTTACCCCGTAATCCCGGATAACCCGCCAATCACCCTGCAGCGTCCCTTCTGCCACATCAAGTGACACGGTCTCGGGGGTCGGGGATTCAGACGTCAAGGTCCGTGGGGACCCGCGTTCAGCTGACCCTGCTCGCCCTCCGCAGTGACCACACATGTCCCACATCACGCGGCCACAGGGCAGGTGCTTGTCCCC
>NW_006446654.1:0-203 GCF_000325575.1 Pteropus alecto | reverse complement strand
GCTTTAGAAAATAATTACATTTTGGTCTTTTCCCCCATTGAAACCTGAACTGAGTGGCCAGAATTAGTCTTGTTTCTCATTTTGATGTCTGATCAAGTAGAGTGTGCATGCACTGGTGGCTATCAGTAACATACCTCCAATAAGCACGCTCCCTGTCACCCCTGGCAGTCTTAGTGAGTAACTGTTTCAAATACACATGTGCA
>NW_006446653.1:0-203 GCF_000325575.1 Pteropus alecto | reverse complement strand
TTTTACCATGTGACAAAAACTTCAGAATTCAGCTTTTGTGTGTGGGGGTCCGTTGGACAGTTCAACTGATGTTGGCTGGGCTTTCTCATGGGTTTGGTGGGCAGCTGGCTATAGGTAGGTTTAGGATGGTCTCAGTTGGAATAACTAGGCTCTCTTCCTTGGGGTGTCTTATCCTTCAACAGTGCAGCCCAGGCTTGTTCTTA
>NW_006446652.1:0-203 GCF_000325575.1 Pteropus alecto | reverse complement strand
CTGGGCCAGGCCAACCTGCCCAGAACAAGAGGCACGTCTGAAGCGAACATGTTGAGTTAGGCTTGGAGAGCGATCAGTTTGAAGTGGCTATGGGATCAAGGATGCAGACGCTTAGTTGCTTAGTTGGCCTAGGTACCCCGCAGATCCCCCAGGTAGGCGGGGCAAGCTGGGAGAGATGAATGGGGAGAACTGTGTAGACTCAG
>NW_006446651.1:0-203 GCF_000325575.1 Pteropus alecto | reverse complement strand
CCTGATAGAGATTGCTATGTTTATGTTTTATTAAATTGCACAAGGCACTTTCATACTCTAGCCAGGCTAGGTCCTTAGCATTTATGTAATATCATCTGATGATATTACATAAACGCTAAGATATAGAAAAGATTGAAGAGCAAAAGGAAAAGAGAAATTTTGTCAAATATATTTACTAAAAAGCATTATAACTCAGATGATTT
>NW_006446650.1:0-203 GCF_000325575.1 Pteropus alecto | reverse complement strand
AAGGCTACCCCTCCTCTTCTCTGGCAAGGTGACCAAAATAGAAGGGGTGGGGCTCTTAGTCTGAAGAATAATGCAATTACAAATGGAGCCGGACTGAACACTCTTTTATTCACCTCATTTCACACAGTTTGATCTTTCTTTTCCTTTTCTTTTTCTTCCTTGCTATGCTTCCCATCAGATGGACTTTGAATGAGTTCACAAAA
>NW_006446649.1:0-203 GCF_000325575.1 Pteropus alecto | reverse complement strand
GGTCTCCAGGCAGGTTCCCCGTGGCCGGCCACACCACTGCTCCCCGTAGACGCACAAATTTGACGTTAAATATTTCACTCTATAAACATTTTTTAATTTATACCGTTTTTCATCAAGGAGGAAGAGAGCCAATGTGAAGGGCGACAGGGTCGCCTTCTGGGTGCCTCCCAGCGATGGGAAGTCTGGGCCCAGGCGGCCCGAGT
>NW_006446648.1:0-203 GCF_000325575.1 Pteropus alecto | reverse complement strand
AAGGCTACCCCTCCTCTTCTCTGGCAAGGTGACCAGAATAGAAGGGGTGGGGCTCTTAGTCTGAGGAATAATGCAATTACAAATGGAGCCGGATTGAACACTCTTTTATTCACCTCATTTCACACAGTTCGATCTTTCTTTTCCTTTTCTTTTTCTTCCCTTCTATGTTTCCCATCAGATGGACTTTGAATGAGTTCACAAAA
>NW_006446647.1:0-203 GCF_000325575.1 Pteropus alecto | reverse complement strand
GCCCCATGAGTGTGAGGAACGCCGCTGAAGGACAGTGTCCTTCCCCAGACCCGAGACCCCGCAGTCAGAGGTCACTGCCACGGCCACCGCAGTGTGACCCGCCCATGACAGCGGCACCGAACGTCCTCCGTGCCCACCTCGCCGGCTATGAAACCTCCTCTGGCAGGTGTTCGGTGTCGGCCCCGAGCAGAGGCAGATGTGGG
>NW_006446646.1:0-203 GCF_000325575.1 Pteropus alecto | reverse complement strand
AGTAGCCAACAAGCAAAAGAAAAGATGCTCAACATTGTTAGTTACTAGGGAAATGCACATCAAAATCACATTGAGATACCATACTACATCCACTAGGGATGGCTATAATTTTTTAAAAAAAGTAATGACAAAAACATGGAAAAATTGGAACCCTCATACATTGGTAGCAGGGCTGTAAAATAGTACAGACACTGTAGAAAACA
>NW_006446645.1:0-203 GCF_000325575.1 Pteropus alecto | reverse complement strand
ATGAGGTAGTGGGTTTCTAATTATGATTCAGCCACGCAATGGATTATTATTAAAAGTATTTAAAATTACATTTATAAAGCTATTTTCCTACCTTTTTAAAGATACATGTTAATTGTAAAAATAAAACAACAGCTCTAAAAGAAATGAATGCGAAAAATAAAAATCCTATAACTGCTAACACTCAGTATGGTGGGCCTTAGGGT
>NW_006446644.1:0-203 GCF_000325575.1 Pteropus alecto | reverse complement strand
AGAATGTCCTGTAAGATGCTCTGGACAACTGGGACAGCCTGTTACCTTCCAGCTGAGAGTTTTCTTCCAACACAGTTTTCTTCCAACTCACATTTTGAAAAATTCATAATCAGGCTAATGAATTTTTTTTCTAAGTTTCTATTTTTTGAATATTCTCCATTAACACCGGTTCCAGTTCTAGGAACTATCAGCTATTTCTATCA
>NW_006446643.1:0-203 GCF_000325575.1 Pteropus alecto | reverse complement strand
GCAAGAGGTCTCCGGAAGTGGCCATGTTCTCCCCAGGCTCTTGCTGCTACTGGACCGCCCCATAGGATGCCCGCGCCGTGGAGTGACACAGCTCCTGGGCTCGGATACTGCTGTCCCTTCCCCTCGACCTTCCAGCCTGGGGGGCGGGGTGGGGACTTTCTGTTGTGTTTCACCTCTGGGTTCTCTCTCAGCCCCTATATTAC
>NW_006446642.1:0-203 GCF_000325575.1 Pteropus alecto | reverse complement strand
CAATAGATTATTTAGCTGGTTAGATGTTTAAGTAGCAGGAACGTCCTAAATTTCTCTCCCTGTGTGTTTTCAAAGCAACACTTCACGCTTACAAAGCAGTTGCTCGGAGCTCTGAAACGTCATTCTCCCTTCCTGTGTCCAAACGCATCTCGAGTTCCCCTTCCTCTGCATTTGTACTTCAAGGGGATTTACCTGACACGACC
>NW_006446641.1:0-203 GCF_000325575.1 Pteropus alecto | reverse complement strand
ACGGGATTTGGGACGGGGCAGCCGTTACAGGATGGTGTCTGAGCGGAGGCGGCCCCGTGGTCTGCACGGCTGTCACAGAACACGTTTCACACCTGAACTACTAATGATTGACAGGCAGGGGGATGCTGGCAAAGCCGAGCCCACTTCCTCGTGGTCTTACAGGGATAATTGCTCAGAGCTGACAGCGATGCCAGTTGGACACG
>NW_006446640.1:0-203 GCF_000325575.1 Pteropus alecto | reverse complement strand
ACTAGGGAGAGAAATAAGAAGTCACCCTGCAACAGTTGGAGGTAAGAAGGGATGAAGATGTGAGGCTGCCCAGTCACCAGCAGGTGAATGAGAAAGAAGCTACTGCAGCTGTAGCTGGCAGCTGTAGATGCTTCTTACAGGGACCATGTCTGTGAGCAGACTTCCGCAGTGACGGACCTGTTTGCTCTGAGCACCAGCACCAG
>NW_006446639.1:0-203 GCF_000325575.1 Pteropus alecto | reverse complement strand
TTTTTGATCTTTATATATTATATAATAATCACATAACATATAATAGCATTTCTGTTATATTACCTTCAGTAATTGATATATTTTATAGCTCCAGCCTAGACTTCTTCTCTGAGCTCTAAACTCTAATACTCAACTACTGTCCCTAACGGACATCTCAAATTCACCACGTCCTGATCCTCCCTCCAACATCTGCTCCAACTACA
>NW_006446638.1:0-203 GCF_000325575.1 Pteropus alecto | reverse complement strand
AAAGCAGCAAGTGCAAAAAAAGGGCACTCCGATTACCCTATGTCTCTGTGTAAGCAGAAAGATACCTTCGGAGCACTAGAAGAAAAGAGACACATCTTTACCACTAGAGAGAGAGAATTCGGGGCTGAGGAGCCTGTATAAACAAACCTTGTTCTTTTTACTAGTTTATACCCCAAGCCCAAATTCTACTTATTCCTTACTAA
>NW_006446637.1:0-203 GCF_000325575.1 Pteropus alecto | reverse complement strand
GGAGCGAGTGTGGTAAGCCAGGTGTGCATGGCTCTGAAGATGGGCTTTGAGGGGGTGACCAATGTCATATCAGGGGAGGTGACGCTGAAGCTGGGTTTTACAGGATCATTTAGAATTCGTCACTGAATCTCCCCCCAAGTACTTGGGTCCACTCGGCCCCCTCTCACGTAGATGCTAATGACATTCGTCATCATCTACAACCT
>NW_006446636.1:0-203 GCF_000325575.1 Pteropus alecto | reverse complement strand
CCGGGCTTGACAAACTGGGTGCAGATGCACCCGGGAGGGAGGCGGGGATTCCAGAGCAGCACACCCAGGACGGCGGAGGCTCGAACGGTGCCTGCGCCCCAGGGCCCACAGCAGCACTCTGCACAGCGACCCACGCGTGGACGTGCGCTCTGCTCACACGACGGAACAGGGGAAGGGAACGGTGACAACGACGGAACAACGTG
>NW_006446635.1:0-203 GCF_000325575.1 Pteropus alecto | reverse complement strand
TCACATGTGTACGTCTGACTGGCAGAGCATAACTCACACACTTATGCCCTTGCTGCGAGGGAGGCTGGGAAAGCAAAGGAGAGAAAGGAAAAATTTGTTTTGCAGACTGCCTTCTAGAAAACGAGTTGCTCCCCTGCAGACTGGATGGAAACTGGTGTCAGCTTGGTTCATAAGGCAGTCAATTCTGGTCAACTATGAGGCTT
>NW_006446634.1:0-203 GCF_000325575.1 Pteropus alecto | reverse complement strand
CTCTGCCCCAGGTTTTACAAGGGCAAGGGCAAGGTGTCCGCCAGGCTGGGCTCTGACTGGGAAGTTCTGGGAAGGGTCCGTTTCCAAGGTCCTTCAGGTAACTGCCAGGTGCGGTTCTGCGGAGTCGTCAGAGTGAGGTCCTTTCCTTGCTGGCTGTCACTGGGGCCGGTCTTAGTTCCCAGAGGATGCTGACCTTTCTTCTC
>NW_006446633.1:0-203 GCF_000325575.1 Pteropus alecto | reverse complement strand
AGAGAAATAAGACAGAGAAAGAAAAGTAAATGCTGCATGCTCTCATTTATAGGCAATAAAAAATTTTAACAAAAAACTTGAGCCAGAGCCCAGGTTTAATATCAGTAATTCTCTATGTGGGTGGTTACCTTACACAGTTCACTTACCCATTCTGAGCTAAAGATTCTCATCAATAACCTAGTCATCATATATAACTAACTAGA
>NW_006446632.1:0-203 GCF_000325575.1 Pteropus alecto | reverse complement strand
GATATTTACTATACATTACTATATACTTATAGCTAGAGGTATGAACTCATATGCAGGACGTATATACTTAAAAAACAAGCCACCCTATCAAAAAGAAAAAAAGATAGATACCCAATTGAGAAAAATAAATGAACGCATGTCTTAAATATACACTAACAGGACAATAGATGCTCAACTTCATCAATTGTTAGGGATATGTGATT
>NW_006446631.1:0-203 GCF_000325575.1 Pteropus alecto | reverse complement strand
AGATAATAATAAAAATACAGTGCATTTATCTCCACAGGGGCCGGTTTTAAAAAGAAATAACGGATCTTTTGAGACAAGTAGAACACAGCCTGGGTTTTAGATGTTATCGGAGAACGAGAATCCCGCCAGGAGCAATGGCAACTTTGTGGCTACGCAGGAGCCTGTCTTTTATCGTTTCTGAGATGCGCGCTGAAGTATTTAGA
>NW_006446630.1:0-203 GCF_000325575.1 Pteropus alecto | reverse complement strand
TTATAAGCCTGTCTTCTTGTTAAAAGATATATATCAACTTCCTCAATGTGGAGATTGGAAATTGAAGAGAAAATATAAAATAAAGACTAATGCTGATTATGGATATGGAATGAGGATATCATTAACTCAATTTAGTTTCTTTTGTTAAAAAAACATGAGTAACACGCTTATTCTTAATCTTTATTCCTTCTGGATTTTTAAAA
>NW_006446629.1:0-203 GCF_000325575.1 Pteropus alecto | reverse complement strand
TACTAACTTACATATTTACAAATGGAAAGATATGTGTCTGGGATAGGTAAGGAGATATAGGGGTAACAGATGACTTAAGACTGCTATGAGATGAGCATTGTTGGTGCTGGATATGGAGGGCTCGTTATACTATTTTCTCTACTTTTGGATATGTTTGAATTCTTATAAAGTTTAAACAAGTTCTACAAGGAAAACCTGATCTG
>NW_006446628.1:0-203 GCF_000325575.1 Pteropus alecto | reverse complement strand
CCAACCAGCAGCAGTGAGACAGAAAGCCTCCTAGATTTCCACCCCAGTCAGACCTTCAGATGACTCCAACTCCAGCAGCAATCTGGCTGTAAACGCACAGGAGAATTCGAGTGAGAAAACCGCCCAGCTGAGCTGAGTCAACCCACCAAACTGGCAGAGGCAATAATGCATTGTTGTTAGAAGCCACTAGGCTTGAGGTGGTT
>NW_006446627.1:0-203 GCF_000325575.1 Pteropus alecto | reverse complement strand
TTTTATCCTGTCTGGACGTACATGTGTTCGCTGTTGTTTTTAGCTTTTGTTTAATTCCTCTACTTATAAGGACGGTAGAGACCCGACAGAGTTTTCAAATGGCTCTATGACTAAAAATAAGGCAGGTTCTGCTAGTTTAAGTTAAACTGTGCTTTAATATCCGCTTCTAACTGCTACCATTTTGGATGCTTCCTATGTGCCAG
>NW_006446626.1:0-203 GCF_000325575.1 Pteropus alecto | reverse complement strand
CTCACAGCATGGTTATTAATTACTTATTAATCAGTAAATTCATCACACTTATTAATTACCTGTACAGGAAAAAAATAAAATCCTGAGAAACATCCTCCTAACCAATTAAAATATTAACGTCACCAGGAACGGCGCACGCAACACGTGCCTCCTGGTATGACGCCCTGAGAAAGACACAGCATCCCTTCCGTGAGGTTCCTGCC
>NW_006446625.1:0-203 GCF_000325575.1 Pteropus alecto | reverse complement strand
CCTGTGAGCTAAGAATGGGTTTTACATTTTTAATGGATTATAAAAACAAACAAGAATGTGTGATGAAGATCTAATATTCCCCGCAAAGCTTAAAGTATTTACTATTTGTCCTTTACGGAAGTCGTCCACCGTGTTGCATCAGTCGCCTGAGTCCGCTCTTTCACCGCCGTCGACAAGGGCTTTGCAAGCTGCCAGAGGCGCTC
>NW_006446624.1:0-203 GCF_000325575.1 Pteropus alecto | reverse complement strand
TTTCTCTACCTTTCCTATTGAGATTTGCTTAGTTTCGTTCTGGGCAATCTAGGAGCCTTTTATCAATATAATCAATGACTCCCTTTTGCTAAAGGTGGAAAGCAAAGTAGAACGTTGAGCAATAGAGAAATGTAGTTACAGGGAAAAGAAAATCCTTTCTCGACTCATATTATTTAGAATTATTTAAAAAGATAGATTTCATT
>NW_006446623.1:0-203 GCF_000325575.1 Pteropus alecto | reverse complement strand
CACCCCCTGCCTGTCCCTGTCCCTGTCCCTGTCCCCTCCGGCTGGAGAGCCGATTGCGTCCCAGCGGACGCCTCCCAGGGAGCGCGCGAGCTCGCACGCCAGCTCATGAGCGCGTGGTCACTCCAGTGTCACCCGCTCGGTTCTCTGACGCTGGGCGATGTGCGGAGCGACGCTTCCGTTTGTCCCTGGTCAGTGCGACCCCC
>NW_006446622.1:0-203 GCF_000325575.1 Pteropus alecto | reverse complement strand
AAGACAACCAGAGCTTGGAAGTTAGTACTTTGTTAGGTTTATTGTGCATAAGCATAAATTCCTCAAAATGTGTTTTTTAAGCTAGAGACAAGGAACATATCGCCTATGCTGTGTAAGACTTACCTGCTTATAAAAAATGCAAAGTTTTTACCTAACTTTATTCAGTCTTTCTCTAAGTCCTTACTAAACTTGGCCTAAAAATA
>NW_006446621.1:0-203 GCF_000325575.1 Pteropus alecto | reverse complement strand
GTTCCAAATGCTTCTGTCGATAAACATTATTCAACAGTTGGGGAAAGGCGTCTAAATCAATAAATACCTAAAATCCACCTGTTTCTCTATCATCTCCAGACATGGCAGGGCACGGGGAAGAAGGTCTTAATGTTCAAATAAAAAATGAACTGTTAGTATGTGATGGAAAGAGTTTCATTCTAGTTGCCTCATGTTTGTATCTC
>NW_006446620.1:0-203 GCF_000325575.1 Pteropus alecto | reverse complement strand
GAGAAGGAAGCAGCTGAGGGGCATGAGGCCCACACCGATGAACCCCACCGTCTCCAGGGTGGACGTATCTGCACAAGCCAGCTTCAGCATCTCTGGAAGAAATAGTCCACTTCCTTGGGGCCACAGTAGGGAAACTGGAAGGTGAGAGTGGTTAGAAAGGTGGCCTGAATACGGCCAAAAAGTGAGGTTCCCAGGGCTAGAAT
>NW_006446619.1:0-203 GCF_000325575.1 Pteropus alecto | reverse complement strand
GTCCCACGGGACGTTCGCCGTGTGCACCCGGCATCGACTCAGTTTCCGCCACCGTGCTGCTCCTGACGGCGGAGCCGAGCGCAGCCCGACCGTGTGGCCATCGAGGGCCAGTGGGCGGCGTGGATGTGAGGTGGCCATGGGCAGGAGGCAGCAGCGCCCTGGGCTGGCACAGGACCACCTCCATACTCCACGCGAGCCCGCAG
>NW_006446618.1:0-203 GCF_000325575.1 Pteropus alecto | reverse complement strand
CTCTTGGCCAAGACCCGAAAGGCTTTTAGAGACGCGTCTTCTTCCTCCCCAGTGGCCCTCATGCCGCTGTCCCTCAGCACCGGACACTGTGGGGTCTCAGCCGCTCCACCTCAGCCTCGAGCCCAGGCTGGGCCCCGCTCGCCCCTGGACCCCGCAGCCGGACACTGGGCCTGCCACACGCTGGGTGCCGGAGGGCGGGGGGC
>NW_006446617.1:0-203 GCF_000325575.1 Pteropus alecto | reverse complement strand
TGCCCACACTACCTTCTCTTACCAGGCAAAAGGCTGGTAAGTTATGGTCACTTTTCAATAATTTTTTAAAAGGAAATTGATGACGTAGGACCAGGTTGTGCTGAATGTACTGTTCAGACGACACAGGGTTGGTGCCATCGACCCAAATTCCTATTGTAAATTCTTTAAAGGGAGGACAATCTTGGAGTCGTTAATGAGGTCCT
>NW_006446616.1:0-203 GCF_000325575.1 Pteropus alecto | reverse complement strand
TAATTCTAACCCTAACACTAATCCTAAACCTAACCCTAACCTCTTATTCTAACCCTAATCCTAAACCTAAACCTAACCTTAAACTTAATCCCTAACCCTAACTAAACCCCTAAACCTAATCCTGATCCTAACCCTAAAAGTAAAGCTAATACTAAAAATAATTTAACCCTGAACCTAACACTAAACCTAACCCTAAATTTTAA
>NW_006446615.1:0-203 GCF_000325575.1 Pteropus alecto | reverse complement strand
CCTTCCTAGAACCACCTGGCCCTTGGTGCTCAGGTCACTGTGGAGATTGACTACACTGCCTCCCTGTCCTTCTGTAGTCACTGCTGCCAACCATCACATGACTCTGCTCCGGAGGCTTTCTCCATCGGCTAACTCCATGTGACCTGGCACTACTGCTGCTATTCCTGCCCCTTCTTTTTCACTTTACCACTCTTACTGCTGCC
>NW_006446614.1:0-203 GCF_000325575.1 Pteropus alecto | reverse complement strand
AAGCTGAGTTTCTGTTCTCATGGGCCTGGGTCAGGGTCAGGCTCAAGGTGGCCTCAGCAAGGTGTTAGCGCCTCATCACGAACGGTCTCGTCTTTTGAAGTAGGTCCAGGGAGACTTTTTGATGGTTGCTTTATGAATGGAGCAGGTGATATCAGGCCGCATGAGGCCGGCCCCGGGAGAACGGGATGAATGAGAATGGTCAC
>NW_006446613.1:0-203 GCF_000325575.1 Pteropus alecto | reverse complement strand
TCCTAACTTTATAGGGTCCCGGTCCAGTCTCCCTGCTTCTCTCTTCTTCGCCCAGGTTGGGGTCTGTAATTCTTAGGAAGACGTTTGGGGGAGAGGAGGTGGTTAAGAATTGAGAAGCATCCTGAGGGCAGAAGGAAAACCCGGAAGCATTTCAGGGCTGGCAGAGGTGGTGGGGGCAGAGGCAGGGCTGGGAGGAGGAGGGT
>NW_006446612.1:0-203 GCF_000325575.1 Pteropus alecto | reverse complement strand
CCAGAATAATTGCATTTACCCAAGATCACAGGATGTACAAAATTTAATGTGAGGAGAGTAAGATGACAGAATAGCCAGTTCTCCCAAAGGTTAAACGGGAGGATTTGTTAGAATAAAGGGTTTGATTACACCAAATTGCTCCCCCTATCTATAGCTATGAATAACCACATCTAACCATGCCACTAGAATCTTTTCTCTTAAAT
>NW_006446611.1:0-203 GCF_000325575.1 Pteropus alecto | reverse complement strand
AAAACAGGAAACTTGGGAGCCATATGTCGACAACTGTAGAAATACGGTATAAAAGGAGCTTAGGCATCTGAATCACAGCTTGGAGAATAACTACCTAAGTGGGAAAGCCCTCAATGAACCTCTATGAGCAAGAAATTTAGGGGCTTATCTACTATATTGCTTAGTAATATTTCAACTAACATAGTTTGTCAACATTTTATTAG
>NW_006446610.1:0-203 GCF_000325575.1 Pteropus alecto | reverse complement strand
TTTATTAAACTTCCGGGCCTTTGCACATACTTTTCGTCTGTTCCTTCCCTTGTCCCCTTAAGTTAATTCTCATCTTCATTTTTCAAGGATCAATTTATATGTCATTTTTCCTCAAAATCCTTTCTTGTCATCCTCAACAAAGCCACCCCTCTCTCATTTCCTTGTCCTCACACATATTTCATTACGATACTTGTCAAAATGTG
>NW_006446609.1:0-203 GCF_000325575.1 Pteropus alecto | reverse complement strand
AAACAGCCTGAATATATAAACTCTGTATAAACAGTTATCTGTGGCTGAACTACTTGCCCTCCCCCATAACGGGGAGAGGTTTGATAATGTTCTTTTCAGAAAGAATACCATATTAGAGGGAGCCAGCCGTGTAAGGGGTGAGTAGACACACACACGCACACACACATTTTTTTTTTTTTCTGGCATTGAGGGAAAATTCTGAG
>NW_006446608.1:0-203 GCF_000325575.1 Pteropus alecto | reverse complement strand
ATACACTCAACCTCCACTTTCCTGAAGTGGGCTGAGCTCCCGTTGGTTTTAAAGCCTCTGAACGTGCACCCCTCGTGCTTTTCCAGGGGCCCCTCCCCTGCGGACCTGCTTCTACCATTTGGTCCGGCGATCGCTGGACTACGAGCTCGCAGAAGACAGGGTTTCTGTCTATTCGCTGATGTACTGAAAATGCATGGAGCGGT
>NW_006446607.1:0-203 GCF_000325575.1 Pteropus alecto | reverse complement strand
GGGGAGGACAGCGCACGGGCAGGCGGGCGTGTCGCAGCGTTGGGCTTAAGGCGGCTTGCGGAGTTGACGCGGGACAGATTTTCCGCGCCGGCCCGTGTCTGCTCCGCGCCCCATCACCACGGGTGCTCGGGGCATCGGCAGCAGGCGGACGCTCTCCCTCCATCCCCCTGGAGCTGGGCGACCGTTTCCTGACGTCTGTGTCG
>NW_006446606.1:0-203 GCF_000325575.1 Pteropus alecto | reverse complement strand
GTTGGCTTTGACATTAGGGTTTTGGTGAATTTAAGGTTAGGTTTACTTTTAGGACAAGGTCCTGGTTAGGGTTAGATTCATGTTTACACTTATGGTTTAGGTAGTATATTTGATATGAATAAGTTGAAGGTCACTGGTAGAGTTACTGTCAGGGTTAGGTTGCGACTAGCTTTGAAATCAAGATATGAATTTAAATTAGGATT
>NW_006446605.1:0-203 GCF_000325575.1 Pteropus alecto | reverse complement strand
AGTCTACACAAAAATAGTGTAATTATTTGTACTTGTAATAACACGAGTATACGAGAAGAAATAATAGCTAGTATCTGTGGAGAAAAGAGTTGGGAGCGGTATGAAGGCACAGGCAAGAGAAAGATAAAGGATCTGGAAGAGAAGGTGTAGCCAGAGGAAGAGGAGGAAACTGGTACTTTTACAGAATAAAAGATGCTACAGGC
>NW_006446604.1:0-203 GCF_000325575.1 Pteropus alecto | reverse complement strand
AAAAAATAAAAACAAAAATTTCTCAAACTATAACATCAATTTTATTGTAAGGCATATTATAAGTAATTATTCAAAAGATATACTAAATCAATTGTTTCAACATTTCTTAATGATAAATTATAACAATATATGTAATCAAACTATTTTTCATTTCCCATCTTCAGGTATTCACTTAAAGGCTCACCTTAGAACCTTTTTATTCA
>NW_006446603.1:0-203 GCF_000325575.1 Pteropus alecto | reverse complement strand
CGTGACTGGTGTGAGGGTGACGCTTGAATGCAAACGTTGCATCTTTGACTCTGTTTCTGGTTTTATGATCTCTGGACCCCTTTTCCTACTTTTCACATGGAGGTTGAGGGCAAAACTTCCAAAGAATATCGAAAGAGACTTCCGTGGAAGGATGTTCACATTCCCACCGAATTACTTGCTTTAGAAATATCCGCCATGATTTT
>NW_006446602.1:0-203 GCF_000325575.1 Pteropus alecto | reverse complement strand
AAGGTTTTTAGTTTTTCACCATTAAGTATAATGGTAGCTGAGGTTTTGTCATATATAGCTTTTATTTTGCTAAATACTTTCCTTCTATACCATTTGTTAAGTGTTTTCATCATAAATGGATGTCGTATCTTATCGAAGGTTTTTTCTGCATCTATTAATATGATCCTCTGATTCTTATTCTTTAATTTGTTTATGTGGTGTAT
>NW_006446601.1:0-203 GCF_000325575.1 Pteropus alecto | reverse complement strand
TGCTTTTAGGAAAGCCACGGTGCCTCATCCAATTTCTTTTATTTTTCCTTCTGATAGTGAGATCTTTATTTTCTTTAGCTAGAATTTCTGTATTTAAAGGTCTGAGAATATTTCTTGCAGGAAGACGAAAAGTTCTTTCATAGAAATTTCGGTCGACTAATTTCCTTTTATTCATCACGTAAGTGAAAAGCATAAAACAATGA
>NW_006446600.1:0-203 GCF_000325575.1 Pteropus alecto | reverse complement strand
AATGGCCTTGAAAGGCAGTAGCAAGGGAAAACACTCCAAATGGTCAGAGTTTGGGGGCATGGCACCTGGTTGTCTGCTTTGTGTGAAAAGGTAATTGACAAGGTTAGATGATATGTGGATGGACACTTGGGCAGTGGCAAATGGCCTGGTTGGCTGGTCGTTGATATAGGAAGAAAGACTGGAGATCAGGGACAGGAGTTTAA
>NW_006446599.1:0-203 GCF_000325575.1 Pteropus alecto | reverse complement strand
GGGGTGGGGGTGGGGTGGCAGCAAGGGGGCCGACAGCACGAGGCCGAGAGACCAGAGGCGGCCCTGCCCCAGAGCGGCCCTCGCCCTCGGGCCAAAGCCCCAAGCACGTGGGACACAATGGCAGCCCCTCGCAGTGCGACGAGCTACTGTGAACTCGAGAAATTATTTTCAACAGATTAGATGTCACCAACAGATTAGATGCC
>NW_006446598.1:0-203 GCF_000325575.1 Pteropus alecto | reverse complement strand
CCCCGACACCTGCCTCTGTTTCTCACTTCCTGAGATTTGGTCAACGGTTTAACCAAGAGAAAGGGCTTCATAAACCTTGGGCTGTTCCTGATTTTGTCTGCGGCCTCTAGGGCTGCACAGCTCCCAGTCCGGCTGGACACGGCCCGGGGCGTCCCACCAGCGACCACTGCAGACCTACGCGACTCTGCAGCTCCGCGACGGGC
>NW_006446597.1:0-203 GCF_000325575.1 Pteropus alecto | reverse complement strand
CCCTCTAGAGTTAAATTGAATTTAATCCCCCCAAAAGAAAATTAAGCCTTGTCACTAGACAAACTTCTACTAAATTACACCCATATACACACTGAACAGGAAGATAATTCATTACGACTGTCCCACGAATGCATATTTTATGCATTTGTCTTTTATACACACTATAACGAGTAAGCACAGGCATTAAATGCAAAAGACCTGTT
>NW_006446596.1:0-203 GCF_000325575.1 Pteropus alecto | reverse complement strand
CTCTGATCACCAGCATCTGGTCGGCTCCTCGGGGGCCACCAGGGACTTACAGGGGGGTCACTGAGTTGTTGGAACGAGGGCCAAAGGTGATGCCCTCTCCCGGAAAGAAGTGCCAGTGGTACCCATTGTTCCTGTGTTAAGCCCTCCCCACTCCCAGTGTGCAGACACAGCACTACCATAGCAGAGACCTCATTAGACTGGAT
>NW_006446595.1:0-203 GCF_000325575.1 Pteropus alecto | reverse complement strand
AAGAAATAAGGTTTATTTGCCTAGGGAAAGGAACGCACTGAATGTTTAGAGACAAAAGTCACAATATTACATAAAGCTAGCCTTTTAAAATATATGTAATTATGCTTATACTTTTTTCCTGTGAATTATTTTTTAGTATTTATGATTTTAAAGATTATTATGTATCATATTTATCAAAATGCTTTAAATTTAAAGTATATTTC
>NW_006446594.1:0-203 GCF_000325575.1 Pteropus alecto | reverse complement strand
GTCCATTAGTGGTTAAGTTAGTGATTTTAGTCTAAATGAGTCCAAACCCTCTTTTTTCCTTTGCTTAGGAGCTGTCATCCATTAACCCGAAGCAGACTTTACTTAGGTTCACATGTATTTAGGCTGGTTTGCAGACTCGCTGGTCTAGAGGCCGAAACAAATATATATGGACTTCCCGTAGCTTAAAGACTCCTTCAAATTAT
>NW_006446593.1:0-203 GCF_000325575.1 Pteropus alecto | reverse complement strand
CCTCAGATTCTCCTGTTCCACTTTCGTCCCCTACCTGCCCCCCTGCCCCGTGAATAAGCTCTTCCCCTCCCCCTTAGGGCTCAGAAACAGGAGCCTGCCCCTGCCCCAGGCCTGGGCTCTGCCTCATTCAGCCGCAGGAGATGGATTAGGGAGCCTATCACAGCAGCATCTAGGTCACCTGGAGCTGGGGAGGATTCAGAGGG
>NW_006446592.1:0-203 GCF_000325575.1 Pteropus alecto | reverse complement strand
TACTGATACCTCATTATGGTTTTCATTTTCATTTTCTTAATGGCTAATGATGGTCAATGCTTTTTCACGTGCTTATTTGCCATTTGTATATCCTCTTGGGCGAAATGTCTGTTCACATCTTCGGCCCGTTTTCCAATTGGATCGTTGAGTTTTGAGAGTTCTTTATACGTTCTAGATACTAGTCCTTTGTAGCATACGTAGTT
>NW_006446591.1:0-203 GCF_000325575.1 Pteropus alecto | reverse complement strand
AAAGAAACCAAAAACGTGGGAGCCAATATGCAGGGTCCGGCTTCCACCCATTTGCATGACAACATAGTGGCGGGGAGAAGCCAGACCGACATGTGGAGAAGACAGTATGGCTGCTCCCGAGGGAGGCTGGGCTGAGGGCAGTTTGTTTGGACAAAGAGTTGTAAGCACATGGGAGGGAGTCAGAGGTAAGGGGAAGACTGAGG
>NW_006446590.1:0-203 GCF_000325575.1 Pteropus alecto | reverse complement strand
TTCTTAAAAATGCTTATCTGTGGAAGGAACGATTGCAGAGATGTAATAAGCTTGGTTAAGATGTCCCAAATATTGACACAACCAGGAGGACACATTTGTGCTGCTGGGGGTGGGGAGGGACCCCGCAGCAAGGTCGAATTTCTAAGACTTATAGGTGAGAGACACATGAAGGGCTCCATCAAGTGTGAAAGAAACTTTTGGCA
>NW_006446589.1:0-203 GCF_000325575.1 Pteropus alecto | reverse complement strand
AAGATGAGACTGCCACCTGGCCATTTTGGGCTCCTTGTGCCACTGAACCAACAGGCCAAGAGACAGTTCATCTGCTATCTGGGATGTCTTATTTATCTTAATTACCAAGGGGGATGCGGGTTGCTGCTACAAAATGGAGGCAAGGAGAATTATGTCTGGAACCCAGGAGATTCTCTGGGTTGCCTCTTAGTACTTCCATATCC
>NW_006446588.1:0-203 GCF_000325575.1 Pteropus alecto | reverse complement strand
TGGAAAAGATAAGATTTTCGACCAGAAACTGAAATAGGGAACCCGAAGAGACCCTCTGTTTAGAGTGAAGGGCGTCTCTGCAAGAAGGAAGCAAACTTCTCAGAAATTCAGAGGAAGGGGCACCTCGAGTAGGAAGCGGTTAGCCTGGGGTGTCACCGGAAGCACACGGTGAGAACCAGCGGACCACCGAGCAAGCCATGTCT
>NW_006446587.1:0-203 GCF_000325575.1 Pteropus alecto | reverse complement strand
ACTAATAGCTACCCTTCTTTTATTTACAACTCACTATGGGCCAAGCCCACACAATTGCATACAGTATCTTATTTAATCCCAATAAGTCTGTGAAGTAGATGTTTATGCCTGTTTTACAAATAAATAATCTGTGAGTTAGATAAATAAGGTCATTTGACAAATGTCACACAGCCTGTAATAGCTGAGAAGGAACTCGAATCCAG
>NW_006446586.1:0-203 GCF_000325575.1 Pteropus alecto | reverse complement strand
ACCAACTCTGACATTTAACACTGTGATCTTAGGTTCTTTGTTATCTGGTCCTCATTATATTACCCTGGTTAGTAACTCCTCTTTTGTAGTAGTCTTGAGAAAATGTAAAAGAGTATATAAAGCATCTAGTATATACTCATCATTTAAATCCTGCCCATATTACTTTATATCAGTTCAACCCTGGCTATATCTTCTCTCAGCTG
>NW_006446585.1:0-203 GCF_000325575.1 Pteropus alecto | reverse complement strand
GTGTATTTATGACTCCATAATAAAAAAATATATTTTAAATGGTTCTCCTATCATAGTGTTATACTTTGTAAGAATCATATATGTGCATTTTTAAAAAATTTTCAGGCTTCCTGGAGGCTATTGACTTCATTCCTTTGAATTTTATCTATGTCCTATCACGTTCTTCAATGTAATGATTATCTGGAGGGAATTTTCTCTTCCTC
>NW_006446584.1:0-203 GCF_000325575.1 Pteropus alecto | reverse complement strand
AGACACCACGGATCTCTGACTCAGCTCCCATTGGTCGCTGGTGACAAGGACAAGGCGGAGTGCCTGACAGACTTGCGGACAGTGCATGGGCTAATGTTTGCATTTTAGTAGTAAGGTACTTGGTTATTAGGAAAAGTGATTACTCTGATAAAGGATGGTCATGATGCAGTCCAGAAATTATGCAATTTGTGAAACGCAGAGAT
>NW_006446583.1:0-203 GCF_000325575.1 Pteropus alecto | reverse complement strand
CAAATGAGACTCCAATTTGTGGGTCATGAGATACTAATTTCTGGACCAGTGTTTTGATGATGGATGCCTAGAAGGGTACGACGGAGGAGGTCCAGGTGTTGTTTTAGATTTCTGGTCTTGGAGCTGTTGAAACTATAAGGCCGCTAACCTGGAAAATTTTTGTTTATAGTCTTCTAGTCTCTAGAATGGAAGGTCAGTTCAGA
>NW_006446582.1:0-203 GCF_000325575.1 Pteropus alecto | reverse complement strand
ATCTGGTGTCTGAAATTTTCTTTTAAACACAACTGAAAAAAAAAAGCAGAGGTGATAATTGAACCAAGGAGGCAAATATTTTATAATGGTTGTAACTGTATGGGTCCATGAAGCTATTATTCTCTTTACTTTCTCGTACATTTGAAGATTTCCATATTTAAAGAATTTAAAGGGGAGAAAGTAAATTATAGCCTATGCACCTG
>NW_006446581.1:0-203 GCF_000325575.1 Pteropus alecto | reverse complement strand
TGAGGTTTTCTTCAATTAATTTGTTTCTGCTACTTCGGGACGCGGCTTCGGGACGAGGCAGGAAAATTGTCCCCGCATTTTTCCTGCCTCCCTATGTTCGTTCGGTTTTCGGCGGCGCTGCTACCTCTGTTGTGTGCGCATTACCGCACCCAGTCCTCACGGCCATTCATGCACGGACATTAATGCCCCTTGTCCACGTGTCA
>NW_006446580.1:0-203 GCF_000325575.1 Pteropus alecto | reverse complement strand
AAGAATGGAGAATGGAATAAAAAGTGTGGAGAGAAGCTGAGAGAATAAAAGAGAAACTGTATAGAGCAAAAAGAGAGAGAGAAGGAGGTAAAAAAAGGACTCTAAAGCTAGTTTCCTGTTCCAGTTCCAATCCATACATGGTTATCCATATTTTATTTAGAAACAATTTTTTGGAACAGTTCTTTTTTTCCCTTAAGGGATTC
>NW_006446579.1:0-203 GCF_000325575.1 Pteropus alecto | reverse complement strand
TTTTTCCTTCCTTCCTAATAATGCAGGCCACATAACAGCAAGGTTTTGTTTACAAATTTTAAAAGCGGGTTTTTTTTCCCAAACTGGTAATGATGGAAATTTTCAAACAAATAGGAAAGTAGAGAAAATATCGTAAGGAACTTTCAGGTCCCATCATCCAGCTTCAACGACTGTCAACTCAGAACTAATCTTGTTTCATTTAT
>NW_006446578.1:0-203 GCF_000325575.1 Pteropus alecto | reverse complement strand
TCTGAACATACTTAAGAACCAGAAGAATGATGTTTGGTGACATTTGACAGGGACATTAAAATATCAGAGCAAGAGACTCCTGTAAGGTCTTGTGAAATCTTTTTCATTGCTGCCGCCCAACTGTTAGTTTGCCTTTTTCTCCTTTCTTTCATTGGCTGATATGGTCAGACAAACAAACAAACAAACAAACAAACAACAACAAC
>NW_006446577.1:0-203 GCF_000325575.1 Pteropus alecto | reverse complement strand
TATCTTGGTCCATTTAAACTTACTCTCCTCAGGTGGAGCTGCCTGGGGGGAGTGGAAGCAATTGAGAATGATCTGGAAACCCACTCCACCCATCTTTTACTTTACCATTTCAGTTTCCGGTGTTTGCTAACCTGAAATTGGAAACATTACATGAGAGACAAAAAAGGGACTTCCATAAGAGTTACTAAGTACCAAGGTACAGA
>NW_006446576.1:0-203 GCF_000325575.1 Pteropus alecto | reverse complement strand
ATAGGTAAAATTATTGTTACTTTCCTAAATATGGTTGTTATAACAACAGCAACAAGAAAAAGTAGAGGCAGATTTTTGTTTTCTCACTTTCTACTTCCTGAACATTATCGTTATTTACTAAGTCACCTGCCTGATGGTTCACTTAACCTCTTCCCCCTATTAACATGAATATATCAAGTTAGAACACTTTCTGTAAAATACCT
>NW_006446575.1:0-203 GCF_000325575.1 Pteropus alecto | reverse complement strand
CAGCTTTTGAACTCATCAGTCCAGAACCAGACCAAGGGCAGAGAGAATGCTCTGCAACCGCTTCTCAGGGACCCGCCGCCATCCACAAAGCCCGCTCGGACCTCCCGCCCCGCCCCACCCGGGCTGGGGGTCCCCTTGGGGACTTCCTGCAGTGGCCTGCTCTGCTTACTGTTGTCATGGATTACCACCTACCTAGCAGTAAC
>NW_006446574.1:0-203 GCF_000325575.1 Pteropus alecto | reverse complement strand
TAAAACAAGTTGACGAGTGTTTTCTCCTCGTTTTTTCTGAAAAGGCTCGTGGACAGTGGGCATCATTCCTTCCCTGTTTGACAGAGGTCACCGATAAAGCCGCTGGACCCTGATGCTTTCCTCGAGTAAAAGGTTTTCACTAAAAATTTCTTTTTTAAATTGATATAGGGATATTAAAGTTTTCTACTTCCTCTTGGATCAGT
>NW_006446573.1:0-203 GCF_000325575.1 Pteropus alecto | reverse complement strand
GGAGTCACCTGCGGGCCTGACAGGTGTCATCAGCCAAGAAGCGGGAGTGGGTTGCGGGAGCTTGGGGGTGAAATGGGGAGGATGGGGGAGGACGGGGTCGTCAGGACAGTGAGCAGGTTGGGTGTTGAGAGCATGGGATGCGCTAGGCAGCGGAAGGAAATGAGATCAAATTTTTAAAGTGTCAAAACCTCCCTTTCACTACC
>NW_006446572.1:0-203 GCF_000325575.1 Pteropus alecto | reverse complement strand
GAGCGCGGTCCCCACCCCGTCCGGGTGGAGGCGGCGGGGCCGGATCCAGCGGGCGCCAGCGCGGGGCAGCAGGACGCACGGAGGCGGAGCGACTGTTCCCCTTGGCGGGTCGACACCGGGTCTTCCCGTTTCCTCCGGGGGGTCTCTCGGCAGGAAAGGGAGGGACCATGACGTGGCTTCTTTCTGCCGTCCGCTCACTACCA
>NW_006446571.1:0-203 GCF_000325575.1 Pteropus alecto | reverse complement strand
ACTCAGCACTGGTGAATGACTTTCTTTACATGGCTAACAAATGAGCCGCTTAGAAACTTACATGTTTTTCCAGACTCGTTTTCATTTTTTTATTTTTATGAAGAAATTCTGTAGTGCTGAGATGTTTTATTTTAAATATTCTAAATTTTTCTGATCGTTGTTTTCCTGTGAGTTAGGAATATAGTGATGAGTGCTTAGTCTGG
>NW_006446570.1:0-203 GCF_000325575.1 Pteropus alecto | reverse complement strand
TTCATTCTTTTGCAGATGGCTTTCCAGTTTCCCAAGCACCATTTATTGAAGAAGCTTTCTTTTCTCCAATGTATGTTTATGGCTTTTTTTGTCAAACATTATTTGCCCTAATAAATATAGGTTTACTTCTTTACTCTCGATTCTGTTCCACTGTGTGTCTGTTTTGTGTGCCGTTTTGATTACTGTCGCTTTGTAGTATCATT
>NW_006446569.1:0-203 GCF_000325575.1 Pteropus alecto | reverse complement strand
CCATGTATTAAGTGTATATCGCACATTTTCTATATTGCCTGATCTGTTAAAGGACATTCGGGTTACTGCCATCTTTTCCCTGTTGCGAGGAATTCTGCAATGGGCATGGATATGCAAGACATCTCTTCGAGATCCTGTTCGAGTTCTTTTGGGCATATCCCCAGAGGTGGATCATACGGTAGTCCTATTTTTAATTTTGCTGG
>NW_006446568.1:0-203 GCF_000325575.1 Pteropus alecto | reverse complement strand
CATTATAATATGGTGGTTAAAAATATGGATTCTGAGTTTAAATTGTTTGAGCCATTTACTGATTATATAATAGCTGAAATATTTAGTGAATGACTTAATCTGAGCTCTACTTTCCTCACCTGTAAAATGGGATTTGTCATAATAACGCATATTGTATCAGGTTGTTGTATAAATTAAAAGGATTAAAAAATGTAAAACACTCA
>NW_006446567.1:0-203 GCF_000325575.1 Pteropus alecto | reverse complement strand
TGCCCTAGCAGTATTCCCTCTGCCTGGATTTACTTTGTCCCTGGTATCAGCCACCCTCACTCCCTCACATCCCCCAGATCTTTACTCAAGTGTTGACCTCTCATTGAGACTTGCCCTGAACACCTTACCAAAAATTCGTTCACCCTCTTACACACTTTTCCTGTCCTTGTGTGGCAGCGTCTCCTAAGGTTCCCATTATTCCT
>NW_006446566.1:0-203 GCF_000325575.1 Pteropus alecto | reverse complement strand
GGCTTGTAAACAAGGGTCACAGTTCCATGAGTGTCCTCGCAGCCTGTGCCAGCCCTTGACCCAGGAAAGACCTCAGATCCCCTGGTCCCAGTCTGGTCTGGCCTGGGTGCCCCTCTTGCTCAGGACAAGGGCATCGCTCTGTTTGGAAACTGACTGAAATCCCCTTCTCACACCTGTGTCCCGCGTTCAGCAAGAGGGGCAGG
>NW_006446565.1:0-203 GCF_000325575.1 Pteropus alecto | reverse complement strand
CTTTCTCGATCAGCTCGGTGTTGACAAATGAAATGCGTCCAATTAAGACTGTTGATGTTGAATTCATTTTTGATCATTTTACTCTTACTATACTCAAAAAGCTTTGAATAGAATACTGTTTTTAATAATTCACAACAGAGAGGGGACATATCAGAAAAGAAAAAAAATAATCTTAGTATTGAATAAGCCAAAAAATTTTAAAT
>NW_006446564.1:0-203 GCF_000325575.1 Pteropus alecto | reverse complement strand
TATATGATTTCTCTTCTTTTATAAATATTTGTTTTATAGCCCAGAATATGATCTGTCTTTATGAACACTCAAATGCATTTGACAATAATGTGAATTCAGCTGCTTTTTAATATATTGTGTCTTTGGTTTTTCAGGGTATGGTTTTCACAAGTACTGCTTCATCTCTTCTAGTTGTAATATTGGGCCTACTGTGTATTCCTGCC
>NW_006446563.1:0-203 GCF_000325575.1 Pteropus alecto | reverse complement strand
TCATTTCAATGGGGCTTCAGATAAGATAAATAAAATATGTGCTCATTTATGTTAACTGGGCTTATCTTCAGACATGGATACCCATTTATCAATTACAACTGGGAAAGTGTTGAAATGCTTAAATACAAGTTGGGAAATATCTATTACCCTGAGCTCCCACGCAACCCCTTGTGACGTTATCTCTGGCTCCTCTTCCCCAAACT
>NW_006446562.1:0-203 GCF_000325575.1 Pteropus alecto | reverse complement strand
GAAATACACGAGGTCACAGGATGGTGAAGCCAGAGAGGTCGGGAAGAACAATCAGGATATAAGTGGATTCTATATCATTGTTTACTATCAAAATGCATGCTATTTACAAATACTTATTTTCAAATCTGTCATATAATATAACTCATTATCACACATAATAATAACCATTATTATGTATTTCCATGTTGTTGTTAATGATATAA
>NW_006446561.1:0-203 GCF_000325575.1 Pteropus alecto | reverse complement strand
CCCTGGGCAGGGCACTTCCTGCGGACGACTGGAACTCGGTCTATGGGGTCCGACTTCCTTTTGTTAACTAATTTCCGGCTGCTTATTTCTAGAACGACACGTTCACTGCTGCGATCCCCCTGGTGGTGACGGGGCTCCCCGCGTGCTCTTCCCCTCAGCGGGAGGGCGAGGTGTGGTGGGGTCAAGCCCTGTCCCCACCCAGG
>NW_006446560.1:0-203 GCF_000325575.1 Pteropus alecto | reverse complement strand
TCCAGAGGCCAGGCTAGAAGGTGGGGCTTAGGATCAATTGCAGCTAGAGAACAGTTTGGGGCTTTAAATTGGGGGTTCAGAAACTAGGCTGCATTGCAATCAGCTGGGGTGATTTTGAAAAACACGCATTCCTACCTTGGTCTCCACCCAAGCACCCTGGGGCGGAGAGGCACATCAGGGCTCAGACATCCCTGTTTTTCAAA
>NW_006446559.1:0-203 GCF_000325575.1 Pteropus alecto | reverse complement strand
ATATTTTACCACAATTAAAAAAATTAAAATTGCATGAAAATAAAAAGTTCTGTACAACAAAAATTGCCATAAAGGAAAATTGGAAGACATAGCAAACTGAGGAAGAAATAGATGCAATTTATCACAAGAAGTTAATGTCTTTATATAAAGTGTCTGCCAATACATTAAGAAAAAGATAACCCAAAAGGAAAATTAGAAATGTT
>NW_006446558.1:0-203 GCF_000325575.1 Pteropus alecto | reverse complement strand
ATAAATATAACTCTCATAATAAAAAGCCCTTTGGAAGTCTCCAATAAGTTTTTGAGTGTAAAGAGATCAAAATGTTTCACAACCCCTATTGCAGAGGCATAAGAATTCATCTTTTTGTGACTAGGTAATCAAGATCTTAGTAACAGTAAAATGAGCAATGAGCCTTGGTTTTGAGTTTCTATGAGACGTTAAGTTGTTTGATG
>NW_006446557.1:0-203 GCF_000325575.1 Pteropus alecto | reverse complement strand
TGTAGATCTGTTTTGATGTGTTCTGTTTTCAGTACCAAAGAGCCTGTAGGAAACTGTCTCGACATCTATATTCTTGGGCTCACGATCTGCCTAGAATGTATGAACAGGTAGTAAAACAGTGGCTGCTTATTTGTAGTTTGTAGTAGCGGTATACTACCAGCTTTCCTATACAATCTATCTTTGCCAAGAAAAACAGAAAGCCA
>NW_006446556.1:0-203 GCF_000325575.1 Pteropus alecto | reverse complement strand
ACAATAAATTCCAGTATCATGTCATCTACTTTATCATTATCTGGTGAAGAGTTCTCTGGCACACGATGTAGTTTTAGGCTCAGCGCAAAGGGTATCTGGCCTTGTTGCTACATTCCAAACTTTGGAGGCATAAGATAGTTCCTCTGGGACGGTAGGTCAGGCTCCATTTCAACGTGGCTCCGTATCTGTTCTGTAGTGTACCT
>NW_006446555.1:0-203 GCF_000325575.1 Pteropus alecto | reverse complement strand
CAAAGATTACGGAGGTGGTGGTCTGCATGGAAGTTGCCTCATGAGAAAAAAGAATATCTGGGGATGTCTCAGAAGTTGAGAACCTATAATACAGATGATCTCCTAATATAAAAAAAGATCCTATATCTAACTTTGATAGAAATTGACAGTGTCTCAAGCTATCTTTAAAGTAGTCACACAATGCAATATATATATATATATAT
>NW_006446554.1:0-203 GCF_000325575.1 Pteropus alecto | reverse complement strand
AACTCTAAACTCTTACCCTAATCCTAACCCTAACCTTGACTCTATCCTAAAACTAAAGCATATCATAAGCCTAATTCTAACCTTAAACATAGAACTAACCATAACCCTGAGCCTAAAGTTAATACTAACAATATAACTCACCCTAACCCCTGACCATAACCCTAATCGTAAACTATAGCTAACACTAACCCTAACACTAACCC
>NW_006446553.1:0-203 GCF_000325575.1 Pteropus alecto | reverse complement strand
AGAAACCTAGAAAATGGAGAAAAGGAAAATAGAGAGGATAATTTCACCAAATCTAAGATCATCACTTTCTCCAAAACCTGGGAGGTAAGCCTCCTCCAGGAAGCCCTCTTAGAGTGATCTGGCTCTGTCTGCGCCTCTACAAGTCATTCACTCATGAGAGTCTGTTACGTACGAAAGCTGCCAAGTTGAGCGAGAGCTAACGA
>NW_006446552.1:0-203 GCF_000325575.1 Pteropus alecto | reverse complement strand
ACCAGATCTTTGAAAACATCGCTCAGTGCAGGACAGTTTCCCCCGAGCAGAAAACCGGGAGCGGTCCTAGGTTCTTGCGAGAATGTGAGATCCGTGGCCTCTGCGCTGTTAGCTCCTGTGCACGCACAGAAGTAGGTGCGATGCCCCGCTATTTGCTGACGTGTCTGCAGCAACCACTTCCCCAGGCTGTGTTTATTTTTGTA
>NW_006446551.1:0-203 GCF_000325575.1 Pteropus alecto | reverse complement strand
ATATTAGGCAAAGCCTGCTTGAATCAGAGAAAAAAGCTATATTAAAGAAATGAAGTTTGTGTATGTTTACAATGTCAGAGTAATCTTCTTTTCCAGACCTCTCAAGGCCCAAGCACTGGAACCAGAGCATGAGATCCTTCACTATTATCGTGTTTACCACATATCATCTCTATGTGCTATAAATATTAATCATTAACTATCCT
>NW_006446550.1:0-203 GCF_000325575.1 Pteropus alecto | reverse complement strand
ATGTTCCCCTCTCCTTGCCTTCTTGCTGTGTCTTCCACGGCCTTTCCCCCTCCACGTGTGTCCGTGTCCTAATCCCCTCCTACAAGGGCGCCGGTCATACTGGATCAGGGCCCCCCTCCTACCTCATTTTAACTTAGTGACCACCGCAAAGATCCTGTCTCTGAACACGGTCCCATCCTGAGGTTCCGAGGATTCGATTTCAA
>NW_006446549.1:0-203 GCF_000325575.1 Pteropus alecto | reverse complement strand
AAAGGATATAGAGATTATTAGGAGCTATCTCAGAGCCTATCTACCACAGGGGACTTGACAGATGTTCAGGAATAGCTAAAGGTACTCCTTGAGAGAAGGGTGGAAGCCAGATCACCAAAGACCTCATAAGCCATGCTAAAGAATTTGGAATTTGTACAAAACAATCATAGAACCTCCAATACAATTACATGATAAATTCATGC
>NW_006446548.1:0-203 GCF_000325575.1 Pteropus alecto | reverse complement strand
GAGGCATTAGATTCCCTTTTGGGTTAAGTTGGCTTGAGAGTCTTTGGTCACTTGCCATAGAAGGATTCCTAACCTCCATGGAGACTCTAGCTCTCTTCAACTGGTACACGGCAAAGGATTCTCACTTCATTAGGAGGCCTTATGTGAAGAGCTGGGTATGCCATTATACATTTTTTAAGATTTTATGTGAGTTGCTGAGAAGA
>NW_006446547.1:0-203 GCF_000325575.1 Pteropus alecto | reverse complement strand
ACCCTGGAAACCATCATTCTACTGTTTTTACATGTTTGGATTTTTTTAGGCTCTACATATAAGTTATACAGTATCCGTCTTTCTCTGTCTGACTTATCTTACTCAACGTAATGCCCTCGAGTTCCAACATGTGGTCACGAATGGTGAGATTTCCTTCCTTCTCATAGATGAGTAATATTCCACTGTGTGTGTGTGTGTGTGTG
>NW_006446546.1:0-203 GCF_000325575.1 Pteropus alecto | reverse complement strand
GGTGACATCCTGGAAGACAAAGGTAGGAGATTTTAAGAAGGAGACAGTGACAACTGTGTTCGGTACTGCTTGAGAGGTTAGGTAAGGTGAGAACTGACAAGTGACCATTGGATGGATTGATGTTGAGGTGACTGGTGACCTTGAGAGGAAAGACATTTTGGGTGCAGTGAATAAGACCAATACCCGATTGGAATGGCTTCCAG
>NW_006446545.1:0-203 GCF_000325575.1 Pteropus alecto | reverse complement strand
TAAATGAATCCCAAGCAGGATTAAAAACAGGCCGAGATAGAGCATTGCCAAATTGGTGAAACTGAAGATAAACAGAATATCTTAACATACACGGTGCTGAAAGAGCTGGCTATTCTTTGGAAAAAGTGAACTACGACCCATACGTACACACAAAAAAATTAACTTTAAATGGAGCTTAGCTTTAGACATAAAAGCAAAATGTC
>NW_006446544.1:0-203 GCF_000325575.1 Pteropus alecto | reverse complement strand
TGAGCAAAATTTTAGTAAAGAACAGGGAGGAGAAAGCAAACCGCCTGGAACACCCCCCTGCCACAGCCACGGGATGGAAGAATGCGTTTATTTTTATAGTTTACAAAACATATAGTATTAGGGTGCTCCCCACCCTTCAAGGGTTCTTTTTCTTACATCTTACTTTTTAAAAAAATTCTTTCTTTTCCAGAAATATGTAAAGA
>NW_006446543.1:0-203 GCF_000325575.1 Pteropus alecto | reverse complement strand
GGGTGTGCACACCCTCTTGAGGAAGAAGAACAGCTGTGGGGAAAAGAAGTCAGGAGTGTACGTGTGACTGCGTAGCCTTATGCCCTGTTGTTCATATATATATATATATATAGGCCCAGCCAGCCATATATATATATGGAACAAGTAAAATAATAGACAGATAACAGCCAGGATAAAAGTAAGAAAATAAATAATGGGCATCA
>NW_006446542.1:0-203 GCF_000325575.1 Pteropus alecto | reverse complement strand
CCACATCCATTGTCCAACATTTATTGTCTAAGGTAGAGAAACTAGTTCTTTTAAGGAAAAAAAAAGTTTCCCTTACATTAGAAATTATCTCAATTAATTCTTATGCAAGAATTAACGAAAACTTAAGAGCATCTGTAGTGAGGAAAAAAGGTATTTCACATATACTCTATGAAATGAGAGTTAATTTAACTTAGATATTTTTT
>NW_006446541.1:0-203 GCF_000325575.1 Pteropus alecto | reverse complement strand
TCTTGTCCTGACTCCACTGAATTGGCCTGTGACCTTGGGGAAGCATCAAGGTCATGTTCCCAGACAAACAGAGGGCAAGACAGAGCTTTGCGGGCAGGAGGTTTCTTGGGGAGCTCTCCTAGGATCAGCATTTTTGGTGAGTGAAGAAAAGAGGGCGACCACGCAGAAGAGGAAGTTGAACTGTGATGCAGCTACAACAAAGG
>NW_006446540.1:0-203 GCF_000325575.1 Pteropus alecto | reverse complement strand
GCAAGCCAGACTCACATGCATGCACACACACTCACGCGCACACACAGCCACGGGCGACTATCGACTATTGTCCTGCTCCAGGAAAGCAGATACTAGAGCGCACGGCGCACGATGCCACTGCGTTTGCCCGCCTTCTGATCGATATTAGCCGGTATCACAGAAGTCGCCGTGACGGTGGAAATATTTCATATGCTGATTGGCGC
>NW_006446539.1:0-203 GCF_000325575.1 Pteropus alecto | reverse complement strand
AATTGAAGATGCTATCAGAATGAAGCAGAGCTGTCGCAAACTGTTCACCCATGTGTTTCATCCTAGCAAATGCACAGCGCAAATCTCGCAGGCTTATGTCTGTTTCTCCAACCTGGTCACACTTCATCACGAGCCTGAAGGTGTCTGTAAACACTCCCTGAACACTGGCTCAAAGGGGAAAAGGTACAATTTTGTCAAGGAAG
>NW_006446538.1:0-203 GCF_000325575.1 Pteropus alecto | reverse complement strand
TGAGAGTGGGGGAAGGATGGTTTCCCAAAGCAAAATGCAAGTTCTGTCGCCAGAAGGGAGTATGGATACAAATGTTCACTACATTTACAGACTTTTCCGGGTAGATTTAAAAACTCGTTTTCTCTGCTTTAATCCCACCATTCTCTATAAACTGATTTTTCAAACACAGGAATCCTATTAAGAGGAGAGGTCATCAGTTAAAC
>NW_006446537.1:0-203 GCF_000325575.1 Pteropus alecto | reverse complement strand
CCTATGGCTATTATGAGACTCTAAATTTCATACATGTAAAACATTTTAAAACAATACCTGGCCTTTAAATATTCAATACATGTTACTTAGTATTGTCAAAAGCAAATTTTGAGAACACTGGCTATGCTAAATACTCTTGTTTTCTAATGCTACTTTTCTCCCTACTACTCCATGCAACTCTTGTCAAAACAACCAATGTTGTT
>NW_006446536.1:0-203 GCF_000325575.1 Pteropus alecto | reverse complement strand
TTAAGAAATTGAAATTAATTATGTGTTATCTTTTGAAATGTGTTTGCATGATTTTTATTGACATGAACTAATTCTTGTGGGGGAAAATACGAGAGTTTAGGTGTTAGTAGTATCCTATGTAGATGGGTTGGATTAGCAAACATTCTGTTTGTCAAAACCATAGATTGTTCAAATTCAGCTCCTTCTCATAAAGAGAAAAAAAA
>NW_006446535.1:0-203 GCF_000325575.1 Pteropus alecto | reverse complement strand
CCACTGAGAAAATAGAAGCAAACAGAAAAGAAAGTCCATGAACTCACCATGCCTACACACCTGGGTGCACCTGTGACCACCTGCCTTCTCCCCCGTTGCTGCGCCTGGTTAAGGCCAACCCCAATCAGGCTCTCACAGACTCCAGGACGTTCCTGCAGCGCTTCTGCGGTTTCTTTTCTCATCATCCATTTTCCCTCCCTACT
>NW_006446534.1:0-203 GCF_000325575.1 Pteropus alecto | reverse complement strand
CAATCTTAAGCCTGAATGAAATACTGTGTTGATCTCTCTCTCAATTACCTATCTGTTTATTCAACATGTATTCAGTTCTCTTCTCATCTCTGGGGATGTAATGAGTAGTAAAAGAGACTTTTCAGGAGCTCATAGTCTACATGGGCCAATAGTTAAACCCATAATTATAATATGAAATAAAGGTCCATGGGTTTCCTTGCAAG
>NW_006446533.1:0-203 GCF_000325575.1 Pteropus alecto | reverse complement strand
AAGACACACAACACAGCCAGCAGAGAACAATGCCATATAGTCATGATTTATTAATCACACAAGATAAGGAAGAGGCGGAGAAGGGAAGGCGCTCATTCACTGTAGTGACCATTACGGTGACAACAATCAGAGGTTAAGAAAGTCCAGGGGAGGAGTGTTTGTCACTCAGCTTGGAAAGGAACACCCAGCTGCAATGCCACACT
>NW_006446532.1:0-203 GCF_000325575.1 Pteropus alecto | reverse complement strand
TTCCCATATTGTAGGATTTTGTAAGATTTCAATGAGTTAACACATATGATGCACTTAAAATGCCTAACACATAATAGCCCACTAAATGTCAGTTGACATTACATATTGCCTTTATGCCAAATAAGGAACATGATAGAAATTGCAATAATACCGTAATAACAGCTCATACAAATATATAACATTTCTCCCATAAATCCCCCAAT
>NW_006446531.1:0-203 GCF_000325575.1 Pteropus alecto | reverse complement strand
CGTCCGCGTGTGACTCGGGAAAGGCAGGAGCAGCCGCTCCAGCTGAGGCACTGGCAGGACCGAGGCTCGTGGATGAAATGACACCAGCTTGGGCAGCTCCTCGCGGGAGGGGGACGGAGAGCCGCAGCTCCGCGTGCGGCCGGCGATGGGGGACCTGGGTGACCTCACGGCGACCTCACGGGGACGCTCACAGCGGCCGGGTT
>NW_006446530.1:0-203 GCF_000325575.1 Pteropus alecto | reverse complement strand
TTCACTGAAGATGTGAGGCCTTTGCCTCATTTATGACCTGAATGGAGGCTATAGAGGCCACCTTGTCATATGTCAGAGATTTGCTCACTGGGGTGATTCACAGAGCAGGGATGGAGCCTGGATGTCCAGACATGAATGGGCTATTCAGGGGAGGTTCAGAGTCGCTCTGGACTGTCAGTTAAGCCCCACCTGATCTTTGAGAA
>NW_006446529.1:0-203 GCF_000325575.1 Pteropus alecto | reverse complement strand
ACACGCAGAAGGTCCTGGGTTCACGCCCCAGGTGGGGCCATGGACCATACTCCAGGTGCGCCAGGCCCCCTGATTTCTCTGGGAGTGCAAGCTCTGGGGGACGCCAGGCCCTGGGGGGACGTGGGAGGAGACGCCTTGCCTTCAGAGATGCAGTCCTGAATGGGAAAAGGCAACATTCATAGATCATGGGGGGAAGTGTGTGT
>NW_006446528.1:0-203 GCF_000325575.1 Pteropus alecto | reverse complement strand
TTGAAAGAACAAAGTACTGGCAAATACAAATTTACTGCAGCGGCCCAATCACATCCTCGTTCCAGTCCAGATGGACCCTAACGTTTCGTCATCTCCCTTCCTATCCAGTAACAAAGATAATAAATACTGGACACAATGACAGTATGACTTGGCTTGTGTATTCCAGCACCTAATCTCTGGCATAGCCTCTAGGAACTACATCC
>NW_006446527.1:0-203 GCF_000325575.1 Pteropus alecto | reverse complement strand
GGGGTCAGGGCCTGCACCCCTCTCTCCTGGGGCTGCTCCCTTCATGGCGCCCCCTCCAGCAGCGCGGCCTCGGGCCGTGGCGAGTCTGGGACAGTGACGCTGTCCGGTGCTGGGGTTGCGGGGGCCGGTGCAGCAGCCGGTCTGAGCACCTGCTTCTCCGGCCGGATGGGCCTCGAGCCCGCTCCTCACCTGGACACTTGGGG
>NW_006446526.1:0-203 GCF_000325575.1 Pteropus alecto | reverse complement strand
CCAGGATCCAAGGAGTGAAGGGAGGCTGTATAGGAAGTTGCGGAGCTCAAGTTCGTCGAGGTTGAAATTCTTTTCAGAGGAAATCTTGTCTCCTTCCAAATCCGTTACTCCCTTTATCACTCATTTTAGCAAGGAAACGGAATAAATGCAGATATTAGGAGACTATACAGATGCCATTATATGTAAGACCATATATAATTTTC
>NW_006446525.1:0-203 GCF_000325575.1 Pteropus alecto | reverse complement strand
TACTCTGGTGTCAAATATTCTTACAGTAGCTTTCTTTCCATATCCCTCATCTGATGCATCATAAAGATGTTGGCTTGGCATCCTTCTTGGAACAGGCGTTGTGAAGGCTGGAAAAATTTGTATGCATGAATAACTCTTGTCCCATTCATGGATTACTGCCTGGGCCTCCTAGATTAATTTGCTATGACAAACTCTGACCCTCT
>NW_006446524.1:0-203 GCF_000325575.1 Pteropus alecto | reverse complement strand
ATCTTGGGAGGCCACTTGATAGACAGCCACGTGACCTTCTTCAGGTGGCAGGTCTTCTGCTTTGCCACCTTTGTAACCCACCATTGGAAACTATCCTTCTGGTCTGAAATTCAGCCTCTCGTATTAACCTTTATTACGTAAGATTATTTCTCCATCCTGTATGACGCTCTCCAAAAAAATTGCTTACAATGTGCTAGACATAA
>NW_006446523.1:0-203 GCF_000325575.1 Pteropus alecto | reverse complement strand
AGAAGCACAGATGTAGTCATCATTTTAAAACTGAGTAATTGGAGGCTCATAGAGATCCAGTGAGTACATGTCCATGCTGGGGCAATAAACATGTATTTAATGGTGCCAGGACAAGAGTTTCTTAGTTATAATGTCTTATCCAGATGTCTTACTGGCTTTTGATCTTTTCTATCTTTAATTTTTTGAGTGCATCAACATCAGAG
>NW_006446522.1:0-203 GCF_000325575.1 Pteropus alecto | reverse complement strand
TCCCTGCTCGGAACTCAACTCCAGGAACAAACCCAACCATTGGCAACGAAAGGGCCTTAAAGAAAATCATGGGGTTTCTAAAAGTGCCTGGAATTCAATCTTGATAAAATAGCGCACTGAGCATGAAGAGTCAGCAGGTTCCTGGGAGGCCGGTGGGCGAGCCTAGAGCCACGCATCTTATGTAGAAGCTGAGCCATAAAAGG
>NW_006446521.1:0-203 GCF_000325575.1 Pteropus alecto | reverse complement strand
TGAGAGGGTAATGAGCTGGGGTCCCTCTGAAGCCCCGAGGAGCACGAGCCCCGGCCATTGGACCCCACACCCTGACTCTGAAGCCCCGAGGAGCACGCCCCGGCCAGCAGCCCCCGCACCCCGACTCTGAAGCCCCGAGGAGCACAAGCCCCGGCCACCGGCTCCCACACCCCGGCTCACATTTCCGCCCTCAATACGGGCCT
>NW_006446520.1:0-203 GCF_000325575.1 Pteropus alecto | reverse complement strand
GAATACAAAGAAAAGGAGCCTCGGCAGACAGGCATGTGGTGGAGGAGGGTAGGAGAGGGGACAGGGTTTCCAAACAGCCAGAGGACTTGAAACCCACTGGCTCTATAATCTTAGATGTTACACATTCTGCTCCAGATTCTCAGAAATCATCCACGTTCTAAAAACCCCAACACTTTAGCATCTAAAGTATACCTCCCAAACTG
>NW_006446519.1:0-203 GCF_000325575.1 Pteropus alecto | reverse complement strand
CAGGAAACAATTTCGATTCAAAGTTTGAAATAGATGTACAGTAAATACATGAAAAAAGATATATCTGTAAACAGCACTCACATGGAAACATAAAAGTTTCCTTTATTTATTTTCACAGTGCCAAACCCAAAGAAAGAAAGAAATAATAAAAATTAGTGCATGATATTGCATGTCAACTATAATTGAAAAAAAATAAAATATAA
>NW_006446518.1:0-203 GCF_000325575.1 Pteropus alecto | reverse complement strand
AAGAAATTGAAGAAGATACAAATAAATGGAAGCCTCTACCAAGCTCATGTGTAGAAAGAATCAATATTGATAAAATGGCCATACTATCCAGAGAAATCTACAGATTCAATGCAATCTCTCTCAAAATACCAATGCCATTTTTCACAGATCTAGAACAAGTAATCTTAAAATTTAAATACAACCACAAAAGACCCCAAATAGCC
>NW_006446517.1:0-203 GCF_000325575.1 Pteropus alecto | reverse complement strand
CTCAAGTCCTCTGCCCATTTTTTAATTGGATTGTTGGCTTTTTGGTGTTAACTTATAGGAGTTCTTATATATTTTGTATATCAACCCATTATCAGATGTATCATTTGTCAATATCTTCTCGCATTCAGCAGGTTGTCATTTGTTTTGTTGATGCTGTCCTTTGATGTTCAAAAACTTTTTAGTTTGATTTAGTCCCATTTGTT
>NW_006446516.1:0-203 GCF_000325575.1 Pteropus alecto | reverse complement strand
GATTTAGTGCTTTCTTTAGCACTAAATCAGCATCAACCAGTCTTCCAATGGGTAAAGCTCTGGAGTAATAAACTAATTCAAAATTATCCACACATTGAATTAAGTAATTTTCACAGTTCTAGTCACCCATAGGTTGTTTGTTCTGAAAGGAAATATGGGAGCAGAGGCCTATGAAAACAGGGGCCTTTACTGTACTCTGGGCC
>NW_006446515.1:0-203 GCF_000325575.1 Pteropus alecto | reverse complement strand
TTAACGACAAGAGCGGAGCTGATATTCCGGGGCACGCGGAGAGGGGAAGGGGGCGATGTTAGAGAAGTGGTCTGGGCCCAAACATGCACGGCCTAGGGGGTCAGAGTTTATGAGTGAGTGGGCCTCTTATTTATTTCTTTGATTGATAGGAAAAGAATTTCAACATTAATATTATATGACATAAAAGAACAATTTGTTAAGCA
>NW_006446514.1:0-203 GCF_000325575.1 Pteropus alecto | reverse complement strand
TTTTCTGCCCGGTATTCTCAGGTGCCGAGTGCAGCCTCCGAGCTCCGGCCCCGAACCGCCCCCGCCCGCAGGAAGGCCGCAGCCCCCGCTCCCGTGTGCGGGGCGGGCCGGGAATTCGCCGGTGACCGCCTGACGCACCGTCCCCCGCAGCCACCGGCCCCCAGCACATGGGGATGTCGCACACACAGCGGCCGAGACGCTCG
>NW_006446513.1:0-203 GCF_000325575.1 Pteropus alecto | reverse complement strand
ATCGGGCTTGTTCAGGGCGGCATGACCATAGACAGTGGCTGACTTTAGAAGGTGATCTCTGTTACATTTTGAGAGTAGCCATCTAGAGCTTTCATTTCGCCATTATTGACCAATTTATTTATTTTTATTATTCAGCACTCATAGTCAAATTTCCATCACCCTATATTTGACCCTCTTTACCTTTATTTCCCTTCACCTTCCCC
>NW_006446512.1:0-203 GCF_000325575.1 Pteropus alecto | reverse complement strand
ACCAGAGGAGACAGCAGTTAAGTCTGCGAGGCACACCTGTGACCCTGGGCGTCACTGCTTTGGCCAGTAGGGAGCCAGTAGTGAGGGCACTGTGCCACTGGCGAATGCCCTTGCAGGTGCTTCTGGGGGACTTGTTGCAGATGGAATCATCTCAGCCCATCTCCCACTGCAGCGGGAGGGAGCAAGGGCCCTGGTCTCCAGCC
>NW_006446511.1:0-203 GCF_000325575.1 Pteropus alecto | reverse complement strand
CAGGCTCTGTGGTGGGTCTCAGGAGGCACAGGGGGGTGAGAAGCTAGCAGGGTGGTGGGGTGGCGGGGATGGTGAGAAGTGTAAAGCTGAGGGGTCTTTTGCCTAAGTAAACAAAATGTTATTTAAAAAAGAGAGCATTTCAAAAGCATAAATGTTTTGCTATCGGCGGTGAGTAAACCTTTAGTAAAGTCCCAGAGCTTCAT
>NW_006446510.1:0-203 GCF_000325575.1 Pteropus alecto | reverse complement strand
ATTGGGATCAAGAGAAACTTCTTCACAATGAAATATAGGCCAACATTGATACGACAGTATATGATTCAGTAAAATCAACTGTATAGGAGAGGTGAATGCCAGTGCATATGTGTCCAGCCTTCAGTTTTCTGTGGTCTGACACGATCAACGAGTAGATCTCAAGAGTACCTGGAAGAATCCCTAAACTGCACATCGTCCTTGAA
>NW_006446509.1:0-203 GCF_000325575.1 Pteropus alecto | reverse complement strand
CCTGGTGGCTGAGGGGTTGAGAGCCTTGGTTGTGAAGGGCCCTTAAGGATACAGGTGTAGGTTACCACACCTAATAAGTCACCTAGACCAACAAGGGGTGAGGAGAATCTTTAATGAATAGTAGAGAAGAAAAATGACAAGTGTCAGTTATGACCCTGAAACGACATCCAATGGAGACTAGAGGTAATTTACTAACTTACCTC
>NW_006446508.1:0-203 GCF_000325575.1 Pteropus alecto | reverse complement strand
CTGAAAGACGCCAAAGCCAACCAAGGTTTGCCACCCTCAACTTGAGCCTCCAGAGAGGTGTCATAGATTTTCAGGTTATTGGAAATCTGTGTTAATCAGAATTCTTTGTGAAGCAGCAGAAACATAACCGGGAGCAGCCTTTCAGGCGTAGCTAGATTTAAGCTTAATGCCCCGCCATCCCCGACCCCCAGCCCCCGAACTAA
>NW_006446507.1:0-203 GCF_000325575.1 Pteropus alecto | reverse complement strand
TCCCACTCAGAGGACAGAAGGCACCGCCAGAAGGCGTAGCAGGAGAGGCATTTTCCTGGCTGGCCACAAACTACCCCTAGAGGCACTGCTGCACTCCACCCTCTCACAGGGAATTGAGTGGGACCCAAGCTAGACATCCCGAGTGACTTTTGAGCCCTGAGAGCTGGGACATACAAAGGAGAGTGGCCAAGTGTCCTCCTTTG
>NW_006446506.1:0-203 GCF_000325575.1 Pteropus alecto | reverse complement strand
TTGCCAGTATGCAGGAAGACACACATTGAGACACAACTGTAGAAGAAAGTCACTTATTTATTTCTTTAATTTGTAAAAGTTTTTCAATTTTTCAATAACTCTTATGGGGAAAAAAATACCCATATGAAGACCTCTTCTATAGTAATCGAAACAACATGGTACTGGTACAAAAACAAAGATCAATGGAACAGAATAGAGAGCCC
>NW_006446505.1:0-203 GCF_000325575.1 Pteropus alecto | reverse complement strand
TTTTTTTTTTTCGTATTCTTAATTTAGAGGTGAAGCCAGGATTTAAATTTAAAAAGCTATTAACATCCCTGTTTATGGAAGGAACTTAAAGAAGTTTGTGAGGAAGATGTCTCTAGAGCAGGATAAATAAGACTGTTTTGAATAATCTAAGCTGATGATGGAATTTGGTGAGTTCGTTATATGTGTTCATTTAGTTCCACATT
>NW_006446504.1:0-203 GCF_000325575.1 Pteropus alecto | reverse complement strand
GAGGAGAGGAACTTGTTACTTGGCAACATCAGAGGTGTGGGCCTGCAGGCTAGAACCCAGACATTTAAGCTAACTGAGCACAACTGTGGGGAGTCTAGTCTGTGACGGGGATAGCAGGAAAGCCAGCAGCCAGAAGAGCCTCCAAGGTGAGAAGAGGGATGTAGGTGTCAAGAAGATTTCCTTACAAGAGGTTGTGGGGTTGG
>NW_006446503.1:0-203 GCF_000325575.1 Pteropus alecto | reverse complement strand
AAGCAACTTGAGTGCTGACAAATCAAATGCTATCATGTAGGGTCTCTGTGTTTCCTTCGAGTTAGAACTCACTATTGAGTTCCATGCTTTATAAATATATCTGTCTATAAAATGAGATCATGATGCCCCAGGAATGTGTCCATGATGGAGAGATTCAAGACCAATAGTTACTTAACTTTTATAAGATTCTTGTCACCATCAAA
>NW_006446502.1:0-203 GCF_000325575.1 Pteropus alecto | reverse complement strand
AAGGGCAGGGGCTGGACGCGCGTGTCCTTCGCGGGGCGGTTCTTCGGCCACGTGAGAAGCAGCCACCAGGCAACACGCGGGCACGGTGTGCGCCGGGCGCGTCCAGCGACCCGTGGCTCCCTTCCAGCCCCCGCTGACGCATTTTCCCCTCGTCACGATTTCCTCCGACACACGACGGTTTCCCTCGCCGACGGCGCTGCGAG
>NW_006446501.1:0-203 GCF_000325575.1 Pteropus alecto | reverse complement strand
TAAGTGGAGGTGTGTACTAGGTAGTTGGGAGTGAGCGTTTGCAGACTGAGGGACAGGTGTGGGTTAATGTAGAGGGTCCTCAAAGCCAAGGGCATGGATGCAATTGTCTAGGGTGAGATGAGAGAAAACAGGTTCCTGATCTCCATATCCTGGCCCGGACAATCAATGACTATTGCCATCATTACCATTTCTTTCATTTATCC
>NW_006446500.1:0-203 GCF_000325575.1 Pteropus alecto | reverse complement strand
GAGCATGACAAAGCCTAGGGACCTCTGGGGCAGACGGCACCTGGTTCCGGCCTTTGGCTCAGCTCCAGAGAATGGAGCCTAAGGCCCAAGGACGGTCCCGCAGTGGCCAGACGAGGTCAGGAGAGATGGGGACTCATCCCCATTCATTCAATCAGTCAGTCACCCAGGGAGTAGTTGTTGCTATGTGCTGGCACTGTGCTGGG
>NW_006446499.1:0-203 GCF_000325575.1 Pteropus alecto | reverse complement strand
TTTTGATGGTGTAAAGAATGCGAGTGACGGGCCTTTTCTAGGGGTGTACTATTCAGGAGAACGTAAAGTTGGGTAGCTTTATCCACTAAATTATTTCCCTCAGATAATGACCCTGGCAATCCAGTATGAGCTCTAATATGCCCAATGAAGAAAGGGCTTACTCGGGTTTGAATAGCCCGCTGAATTTGACATAATAATGATTG
>NW_006446498.1:0-203 GCF_000325575.1 Pteropus alecto | reverse complement strand
ATAGATGGAGCTAACTCTAAATGGTTTCATGGTTGCTGTGCAAGAAAGAGCTTGGGTAAAAGATGTAGTACTCATGGTTTTTATTTTATAATGTTTTGACATCTTGGGGCCCTTGCTGGTGGGGAGAAAAGTCCCTCCTAGGGCTAGCTAACTCCCAGATATCATAAACAGCTCATCGGATACAAACCAATCAATTCAGAGTC
>NW_006446497.1:0-203 GCF_000325575.1 Pteropus alecto | reverse complement strand
TCCTCATATCTTTAAAAAGAAGAAGAAAAATTACCTGATTCACATTCTCTGCAAGCCGCCACACTATACTGTCCCTCACTCTCTTGACCTATATATATCACAGGTTTAAAAGATCGCTCAGTTCTACCTCTTTTACATCCTCACTTAATTCTCATCCACGTAACCACTCTCTTGGTCCTCAACTAACTCCCCAAAACTGCTTT
>NW_006446496.1:0-203 GCF_000325575.1 Pteropus alecto | reverse complement strand
AGGAGAGAGACCTGAGTAGACGAAGGGGCCTACTCGAGTGCTGGATTTAGGAGGATAGAGCAAGGTGGGTGTGAAGCAGAAGAGGGTGAGCCAGGCTGTGGTAACGTGGAGACCCAAAACCATGACAGCTATCCCAGGAAGCAGGCGCACGATTCAGAGCAAGGGCACCTCAGCGTGGTGCATAGGGTACAACACTGATCGAG
>NW_006446495.1:0-203 GCF_000325575.1 Pteropus alecto | reverse complement strand
GTAAAGGAGCACACACATGCATTGGAGAGCCCCAGCAGTCTCTACCATGGATAGTGATAGAAGCTGATTTATACTGCAGACTGGTACTCTGGTTACTGCGTGAAGCATGAGAGTCATGAGAACAGTGGGAGTCCTAGTTTTGACCAAGCTATGAAATCGTAACCTAACTCCCTCCCCTTTTGAATTTTTGTCCCTTGTAACCT
>NW_006446494.1:0-203 GCF_000325575.1 Pteropus alecto | reverse complement strand
ATGGCTTCCTAGACCAGGCCTGGCTGACAGGATGCGAGGGAAGCTGCGTGCTTGACCGTCCACTGCAGCTGGGTGTCTCACGGGGCAGATGGGAAAACCGCTGTTCAGATCATCGGGAAGGCCTGGGTTCCCCCGGCAGCCAAGGTTCTGGGCCTTGGTTTCCTCACGTGTGCTCTGGGGGCGATGATCATAACTGTCCTTTC
>NW_006446493.1:0-203 GCF_000325575.1 Pteropus alecto | reverse complement strand
TGTAACAAAATTATAATAATATTCTGACCATCTAATGCATTTTATTTTCAGACCAGGTTCTAAGTTCCAGTGGAGCCCATTCCTTGACAAAAAACTTAACAAAGGAATCTTTATGACAGCAATTATGTTCCTACGGAAAGTGATGAGAATTTGAGTGTTTTACTACACGCTGTTCCTAAAATTTCAAAATTAGTATTTCAGCA
>NW_006446492.1:0-203 GCF_000325575.1 Pteropus alecto | reverse complement strand
GGTTCTGTACCCCAAAGTTACAAAGAGCAGCGATGCCCTGTCTTCTGCGAAAAGCTCCGTCACCCCACAGTATTTTGATTTTTGATAGGCGGGCGTTTTCCTGTCTCACGTACATAGATACTGTGTTCTTACCGTTTTCTCTTGGGAACTACGTGTCTCTCTATTGCGTCTAGTTTGTTTTTTCTTGCCGTTAAAAATACCTG
>NW_006446491.1:0-203 GCF_000325575.1 Pteropus alecto | reverse complement strand
TGGCAGCACGTTGCAGGCTCCGAACGCGGCTTGACTTAACATTCAGGTGTCACGTCGCCTCCTCCTCACAGAAAGGTGAGCGGCCCAGTGCCCAAATCTTACACGCATCCAAGGCCCGGTCCAAACTCATCTTTGCGAAGACACTTTTAGAAGGTGTTTTCAGTGCCAAGACTTACCAAATCACCTCTTATTTGACAATCTGC
>NW_006446490.1:0-203 GCF_000325575.1 Pteropus alecto | reverse complement strand
TCTTTGCAAATGTAATCAAGTTAAGATGAGGTCATACTGGAATAGGTTAATCCCATGCGACTGGTGTCCTTCTAAGAAGAGGCAGGACATGTGAAGAGACACACAAGGAGAATGTCATGTCAGCACGGAGGCAGAGATCGGAGTTAGGCAGGTGTAAGCCAAGGGTGGCTGGCAACACAGAAGCTGAGAGAAAGGCATGGGAC
>NW_006446489.1:0-203 GCF_000325575.1 Pteropus alecto | reverse complement strand
TTTTTTTTCAAATAAAAAATACTCTGATATTTGGTGAAACTGCTTTGAGTGGAAGAGATTCACATCAATGGGCTGTTTAAGGACTCGGATTTACACAAAGCTCTAAGAAAGTCAGTGCCAAGTGTCTAAATTCCAGAGGGAAGAGCTAGACTATTCAAGCAGGACTTTAAAAAAAAAAGAAAGAAAGAAAGAAAAAAAAAAAA
>NW_006446488.1:0-203 GCF_000325575.1 Pteropus alecto | reverse complement strand
AAAAACCTATGCTATTGGTGGAAAAACTGTTGCCATTTAACTAATGACAACAATTACCCAGAGAGGTAAAGAGATTTGCCCCTTACTTAGAGTCTTACTGCTGTGAGATTGCTTTTATTTTTCCAGCTATTAAAATATTCTAAAAAATGTAGAGCCTCAATTTCTTCACTATAAAAGGGGAAGAATGTATTATCCACATTATA
>NW_006446487.1:0-203 GCF_000325575.1 Pteropus alecto | reverse complement strand
GTGACATTTCAGTTTAGGCTTTGCGTTTTACTTATAAATGTGTTCGGATTAGCTTTAAGGAAAGTACTTTGGTTATTTTAGTGTTATTGTTAGGTTTAGGGTTAGGTTATCTGTAGGTTAAGGTTAATATTAGAGATAAGTTGATAATTGTAGGAGGCTTAAGTTCAAGTTTAGGGTTATAGGTTCCTTTGACTTTTAGGTTT
>NW_006446486.1:0-203 GCF_000325575.1 Pteropus alecto | reverse complement strand
GGCAGGGAAATGAGAAGGAATGGCTCTTGAGGACTGTCTCCCTTGGAGCCTGGTGTCAGGACCTTTAGCTTATTTACCACCTATTCCTAATAGCAAGCATTGGGTTGTTGCAGTTATATGAATCTTCTCTATAGAAGAGATAGACCAGTCAGCTTATTCTTTTTGGCCGACATTATCTCACTCATTATAATAGCAAAATTGGA
>NW_006446485.1:0-203 GCF_000325575.1 Pteropus alecto | reverse complement strand
AGAGACAAACTTCAACCAGAGTTTGTTTTAAACAATACGGGTATGTGCGTGGCGTACGATTCCCACATTTCCCTCTATAGTCTGCATTGTAAGAGAGTATTACATGTCCCATCCAGAAAGAACTGACAAACCAAACTGGAAATTCTGGGCCCATTCCATAAAAGGGATTTAACATATTTTATTGAAACTATTTTTTTTTTAAA
>NW_006446484.1:0-203 GCF_000325575.1 Pteropus alecto | reverse complement strand
TTATAAGTCCATATCTATTATAATTACTTAAATGTAAATGAACTACATTCTCCAAGCAAAAGACATAAAGGCTGAATGGATAATAAACAAGACCCAACTTGTTGCTGCTCTAAAGAGACTCACTTCAACTTTAAGGGCACATACAGACTGAAAGTGAAGGAGTAGAAAAAGATATTCCGTGCAAATGAAAACAATAACAACAA
>NW_006446483.1:0-203 GCF_000325575.1 Pteropus alecto | reverse complement strand
GAGGGATAAATAGAATAAATGCAAAATCAGAGTCTCGACTGATTTCCAGCCTAGAGGAAGGCCCTCGTGGAGTGGGTGAAAACCTAAGTGATGGCCGTTATGCTCTCAGCTGCTCCATTGTGTAGCATGGGGTCACTGAGGCTCGGAAAACCTAGTTAGCTCAACCTGGTAGGGGCCATATTTGCTCCAAGTAGCAGAACCTT
>NW_006446482.1:0-203 GCF_000325575.1 Pteropus alecto | reverse complement strand
AATAAAACCTGGGGAAGGCCCGGCAAAGACGCAGCGGCGGCTGAGACAAAGGGGCTCGGGGGCGGCCGATCGAACGCGGCCAGCGGAATGTTAGGGAGTCGGTCGCTGGACGTCCTGACTCCGCGGTGGTGTCAGCTGGCTGGGGCTGCAGCAGGTGACACACGCAACGGGGATGTCTCATCCGGAGCCGGAGGCCTGAAGTC
>NW_006446481.1:0-203 GCF_000325575.1 Pteropus alecto | reverse complement strand
TTTTGATGGTGTAAAGAATGCGAGTGACGGGCCTTCTCTAGGGGTGTACTATTTAGGAGAACGTAAAGTTGAGTAGCTTTGTCCACTAAATTATTCCCCTCGGTTAATGACCTTGGCAATCCAGTATGAGCTCTAACATGTCCAATGAAGAAAGGGCTTGCTCGGGTTTGAATAGCCCACTGAATTTGACATAATAATGATTG
>NW_006446480.1:0-203 GCF_000325575.1 Pteropus alecto | reverse complement strand
CCACCCATGGGCATGAAGTGTGTGTTAAGGGCATTAGACCGAGGGACACACAGAAACATGTCCCTAGGGGCACTGGAGTTTGCACGTCAGGAAGAGAGGCCTGATGAATGACAGACCAAGAGGGGACAGGGCACAGGGTGTAAGGTAAAGAGGGTGACTGCAACCCCAATGGTGTCAGAAATCCAGAGAGTGAGCAGAGACTG
>NW_006446479.1:0-203 GCF_000325575.1 Pteropus alecto | reverse complement strand
CCGTGAATTCAGTGGCCCGCACGTCCGGCCAGCCCTTCCCCCATGCCTGAAGGCCACGCCCACGCCCTCGCTTTGTGTCGCCGTTCCCCTCCCATGAGCCCTTGGACGACCTGTCTCCATCTAGGCCCTTCTGATCCAGCCGTCCGCACAGCACGGCGGGCAGAGTCAGATGTTTAAAATGTCCACTGGTTTTGATATCTCAC
>NW_006446478.1:0-203 GCF_000325575.1 Pteropus alecto | reverse complement strand
TCTAGCTAATAGTTTCCAGGCCAGAAGTCCTGGTGGGTGTCTTTTGGCCTGTTCTGGCTCAAATCTTTCCAGCCTACCCAGTCGCTGTTCCTACCATTTATATTAAAGTTTTTGCTGGCCTGGGTTTTCTTCTCTTTCAATATTCCCCACAGTCACAGATATGGAGTTAATCTGGAAAAGATAGTTTGGTGTTTATCAGGTCT
>NW_006446477.1:0-203 GCF_000325575.1 Pteropus alecto | reverse complement strand
TTCTTGTATGTTTGATTCCGCTTTTCAACAGAGGTGTTTCTCTACATGTCTACACATTTCTTAAGCACTCTTAAGATGCCGTTTATTTTTTTTATTTTATTTTCTATAAATAGTAGGTACTTAATAAGGGTTCATTCTCAAGAGAATTACACTTTTGAAGAATTCAGGGTTTCTGCGTGTTAGAGTAGCAGATGAACTTCCAG
>NW_006446476.1:0-203 GCF_000325575.1 Pteropus alecto | reverse complement strand
CCCTGGCTCCCTCTTAAGAAATCATTCCCCTCCACTCCCCTCCAAAGCCACCACCGTGGTGAAAGTGGCTTCTCGTGGAGACTGTTACTTCCACATGGACTTTTATTTCTGACTCTGTATCTTTGAGAAGGCCTCGCGATTTAGGCAACTTGTGTGCATCTGACAACAGGCATGTAGGGAGAGTCTGGCAAGAATTTATTATG
>NW_006446475.1:0-203 GCF_000325575.1 Pteropus alecto | reverse complement strand
CGATGGGAGCAGATTGGGGGGCGGGTGGGGAGACACGGAGTGAGGGCTCTGCGGGCTTTGGGCAGACAGAAGCCGGGCAGAGGCCCCGAACCGGGACGATGGGCGGTTTCTCCAGTGGATGGACGAGAAAGAAGGAACCATGGAAGGCAGGCTGGGAAGGGCCAAGCCGTGGCGCTGTGGACGTAAAGTCAGAGATGACGGCA
>NW_006446474.1:0-203 GCF_000325575.1 Pteropus alecto | reverse complement strand
ATATACTAACTGTGGGAATTGGAACAATTTGTCAATGGCTACAAACCTCAGTATCCTCATCTGCAAAATAGGGATAGTAGTAGTGCCTATCTCAACTGGTTATTTTGGAAATCAAATAAAATAATGACAAGACTTGGTGCATAGCAAGTCCTCAATTAACGATAATTGTTATTTATTATTCCAAACAAAGCAATGTACATAAA
>NW_006446473.1:0-203 GCF_000325575.1 Pteropus alecto | reverse complement strand
AGTGTATCTGTGTTGCCGAAAGTTCGAAAGGTGTCGTAACGTATAAAAACAGAAATTGCCGGCGACCAGAAGTAACTAAATAGCTTACGTCATGCATACTTTTGCATTCGCTTTTCCTGAGTGCTCACAGGTAGCAGCCACTTTGCAAAGTACTTAACATACATTCCTAGTTCAGGTGTCACAGCCGCGCTTCCCAGGGGGAC
>NW_006446472.1:0-203 GCF_000325575.1 Pteropus alecto | reverse complement strand
ATACCATGGAAATAAGACAAAGAAGACCAAGATAGGGAGAAATTGGAGTGCCGGAATGGGTGGTGGTGACTTTATCTGTGGTGATCAGAGTGACCTCATTGAGAGAGAGGCTTGAGCGAAGACTTGAAGTGGACGAGAGAATGAAACCACACAAGTGTCTGGGGGAAAAGCATTCCAGCCTGAGGCAACAACCGTCTCAGACT
>NW_006446471.1:0-203 GCF_000325575.1 Pteropus alecto | reverse complement strand
GTGAGGGACAGGTGAAAATGAGGAAGGGTGGCCAGCGAAGAGCCAGGAGACACATGAAGCAGACCCGCAGGACGTAAGGGCCGGTCGAGGTATTTGGAGGGAAGCTCATTCCGGGCAGCAGAAAAGGCAGAATGGCCCTGAGGCAGGAGTGTGAGTGGCCGTAAAGAGGACGACATGGGATAATAGGTCAGGGGATAGGCGGT
>NW_006446470.1:0-203 GCF_000325575.1 Pteropus alecto | reverse complement strand
GCCTTGCGACACAGCGTCCGCGGCCCAGGGGAGGCGGTCTGGTCCGGGAATGACCGATGAGCCCGCCGGCTGGGACCCCCAGATCTAGTTGAAACCCCTCATTTACCAGATGAGGCCCAGAGGGAAGAGCTGACTCATGGTCCCACAGCAAATTTATTTCTACTCCCGGTCATCCTGGGGTGTCAAGACCCCTGCAGGGGTCG
>NW_006446469.1:0-203 GCF_000325575.1 Pteropus alecto | reverse complement strand
TATTGAGTTGAGGAAGATTCTAAACTAAGTTGGAGCACGACAAGAAACTGATCTATGGTAAATTGCCATGAGTATCATTGGCACAAGAATGCATTTTGGTAGTGCTTTGTCACACGGTTGGCCTTTCTCTCCTTGCCACTGTTTCAGTCTGCTAATGGGACTCCAGTTCCTCTCCCTGCCCCTTAAATGTTGGCATGCCCCAG
>NW_006446468.1:0-203 GCF_000325575.1 Pteropus alecto | reverse complement strand
ACACTGCACAAAAGTACTATTCTGAGCAAGACAAGCCTCCAACACTGTAGACAGAACATGTAGCATTCAGCTCTCATTGCCATAGCAGATGCTGCCTATCTGAGGATGCATAAAGGCCAGGTGACCCACTCACCCCCTCCGTCCCCCCCGCCGCCGATCACAATTCTCACTTTACCGATCTTTCTTCATTACCTGGGCTCTGG
>NW_006446467.1:0-203 GCF_000325575.1 Pteropus alecto | reverse complement strand
TTATCATTTCATACATTGTTCATTGGCGATATTGATGACATGCATGTTTATTAATAGAAAAAATATGGGGGCTGAGTTTCGTTTTTTTCCATGCAGTGTAATTTCTGAAAAGTTGACTGGTCTTGAGTATTCTTATATTTGTAGCCATGGAAGGATTTATTAAGGTATGACATAGCAAGTGAGTAAGACGTTCCAGGTCACCA
>NW_006446466.1:0-203 GCF_000325575.1 Pteropus alecto | reverse complement strand
CTAATTTAGGGTTCTTTCTAATAAAAGTCTAGAAATCCCTACAGATTTTAGGGGGCCCAAGAAACCTCTGAATAATATGCAAAATTTTTCACGTGCATTTTTCTAAGTAAAGGTTCCCTTTACAAGATTCAAATTCGACCCACTCATATGCATGTTAGGAAAAGGAGTTGGGGAAAAATTAAATGGCTTGTTAGATTAGAACT
>NW_006446465.1:0-203 GCF_000325575.1 Pteropus alecto | reverse complement strand
GGTAGCACTTGGAGAGGAGGCGGGAGGGGTGGTTGCGGGCGGGCGGGAGTGTCCCGTGATCAAGCGTCCAAGACACTTAAGATGAGAAATTAGGCAAAGCCTCTCCCCTGTTGCTGCTGGACCCCGGCTTCTACCCCAGTTTCATCAGGCACTTTTTGTTCTAGAACCCGAGCAACTTCCCGAGAGGAGAAGAACCTCCAGGC
>NW_006446464.1:0-203 GCF_000325575.1 Pteropus alecto | reverse complement strand
ACATACACACACACGCACACACACATACACACACATATACACACACATGCACACACATACACACGCGCACATACACACACATACACACAAACATACACACACCCATACACATACACATACACAAACACACATACACATACATACACACATACACGCACGCACACACATACACACATACACACACATACGCACGCACACACACA
>NW_006446463.1:0-203 GCF_000325575.1 Pteropus alecto | reverse complement strand
TACTTCAGGAAATTTTCATGCCATGGAGAAATTAGGGTTTTTTTTTTTTGGTGTTTTTGAGTTTTGGAGCTGAAAATATAGGCATTTTTGAAGAATTATTTGAAAATTTGGAGATCGTCTGGTTCGCCCTCTCTTTAGTGTAAGCCAATTGAGTATACTTGGCAGAAACCATAGAATTGTGGAAAGTTAGATCCAAAAAGACC
>NW_006446462.1:0-203 GCF_000325575.1 Pteropus alecto | reverse complement strand
CGTCCCCTGTATGGGCACAACATGATGTGCTCCCTTTCGCTCCTGAAGCCTAAACCTGAACTGGCCCGGATGGCGACATCTGTTTCCTGCACATAAACAAACGCACAGTTCACCAACCTCCGTGTATTAAACCAGATGTTCACCATCTTTCAAAAAATTCATTTTTTTATCAGAAAGGCCATTTTTAGATAAGATTTGACTAA
>NW_006446461.1:0-203 GCF_000325575.1 Pteropus alecto | reverse complement strand
GCCCGCACACGATGGGCGTAGCGGCCACCACGTCTCAAGCCCCAGCCGGGAGAGCAGACCTGTCCTCCGCGTTGGGGTGGGGTGGGGGGCGGCCAGGTTCCACTCTGTCCCGAGGGTCTCAGGCCCGGCTGGCAGGCCTGGGTGGGGTGTGCGAGGCAGCCTCCCGAAGGGCAGGGCCAGCGGTGCGGTGACACTTAGCCCAC
>NW_006446460.1:0-203 GCF_000325575.1 Pteropus alecto | reverse complement strand
CGAGGAAATATTTTTAAAAAATACCTTATGTAAATGGAAGTTATAATTCTTGTCTTTACTGTTATTATTCACAATGACTCTGAAATGAAACAGGAACTAGAAACTTCCCATCCCTTGATGCTGACCCATTTATTCACATCTCAAAAGGATCGAGGCCCCATCTCACCATCTTTCTGTTATCAGCACTTGCCTTTGGCCACCAA
>NW_006446459.1:0-203 GCF_000325575.1 Pteropus alecto | reverse complement strand
TGCGCATTTCCTTCATGCCGCTCTCCCCGGCAGAGCCCTCCCCCTGCGTCTGTCCGCTGGCCCGTCAGCTGTCCCCAGCACGTGAGGACTTCTTGTCTGCTCACTGTCCATCCCTAGCACCCTGCGCTGTGTCCACTACTGCAGGGGGGATGATAACCAGATGGGCGCGTGGAGACACACCTGGGGGGCGGCCCCGCACAGGC
>NW_006446458.1:0-203 GCF_000325575.1 Pteropus alecto | reverse complement strand
TTTCTTGGGGTCAGATCATCTTAGAAAAGAAAAATCTTAGTGAACAGATTTCTTTGGTATTTTTCCTGTAATATTGGAACTCCTGTTCATTAGTTTTGTCCTGTTCCCTGTTATGGAAAAGGCTAAAAATCAGCACACAGAGGCATGGAGTAACAGACAGTTTTCCTATGATATATGCCAACAATTTGTGAACTAAGATAAGG
>NW_006446457.1:0-203 GCF_000325575.1 Pteropus alecto | reverse complement strand
CAGGAAAGGCCTCATTGAGAAAGTGACAAATTTTACTTATTTATTTTTAATTTTAATTTTTTTTTTTTTGGTATAATGGAGGCATATATTTCCATTTTACCCAAAAGACTATGCTTTCTTTGGGTACAGTGCCCAATACAACATATGATCAAGGATATAACAAATGCATGATACTTTTTTTAACTTTGGTAAATTATACATAA
>NW_006446456.1:0-203 GCF_000325575.1 Pteropus alecto | reverse complement strand
ACTCTGTCCCTAACGACATCACTTAAAAATGTCTAAAACAAAAACAGCCGTAAGGAGGAATGGAGGGAAGGAACCACAGTGGTGCTGAGACTCACCCTCACTCGAAACAGAAAGACCACGCCGTCAGAATAAGAATCTCGAGAAGACGAACGACGCAATAGCCAACTCGATCAAAGAGGTGCGTGCAGGACTTTGCACCCAGC
>NW_006446455.1:0-203 GCF_000325575.1 Pteropus alecto | reverse complement strand
TTCTGAGACACGTGTCAGGTGAGGAGAAACAGCAGAGCCACGGTACAAGCCTCCTTCATTGTGTCTTTCTTTTCCATTAACGGGGCCAGGACTAGGGCAAGGCAAACAAGACAATCAGGGTGCAAAACTTAGGGAGGCACTCACTCCCAGGTTCAGGCACTCGAGAGCGGGTGTCTGCTTAAATTTTAGGCCTCACTTGCCTC
>NW_006446454.1:0-203 GCF_000325575.1 Pteropus alecto | reverse complement strand
GCAACTCTGCTCACTGATGGATGACGGAGCGTTGCCACACCTGATTCGTTACGTCCTCTTCACCAACATCATAGGGCACAAAAGTGTTGTAAGAAAACTGGTGCCGGACCTGGAAGTGCTCTATGAAGTTGCATCTGCAGCTCCCTAGGGCATCAAGGCACATATTCGACAAAGCACAGATCTGGTATGTGTGCAGTGGGATA
>NW_006446453.1:0-203 GCF_000325575.1 Pteropus alecto | reverse complement strand
GCTCTTCCTAAAATACCATTTGCGTCAGCATGCCTCCTCTCCCGGGCTCTTCAGACTGCCCAGTCAGCTCCAAGCCTCCTGGCCAAATTTATTTCTCTCTGTTTCCCAGGCTATATAGCTTCTGCTATATAGTCAGGTTGTATCTCAGAAGTTTCTCTCGTGTACTGATCCTGAATCTCTTATGTACCATAGCACTGTACATC
>NW_006446452.1:0-203 GCF_000325575.1 Pteropus alecto | reverse complement strand
CCTGGATAATCCTTCTCCTTCTCAAAAGTATGGTCGCCAATGATGCAAGGGTGTTATTGGGCACTTGCCCTGTGCTGGGCACTGAGGACAGGAGGGTAGATGGGACATGCCGTGGGGAGAGACGCCGTGTAAACACGTATCACGACGTAAGAGGATGCGTGTGGAGGGAGAAAAGTCATTTGGCAATATGTATCAGGGAACAC
>NW_006446451.1:0-203 GCF_000325575.1 Pteropus alecto | reverse complement strand
TATTTATGTACATATCTCATTCCCATTCCCCATCCTTACTAAAATATAGGTTCCTGATTCATCTTTGTAGTGTACAGAGTATCTTGAATATAGGAAACAATAATAAATGTTTGATGCAGTAATAATATTTACTATACATGTTTTTGTATATATGACATTGACTGCAGACACTATGATAACTAGTAATGATGATAATAATATTG
>NW_006446450.1:0-203 GCF_000325575.1 Pteropus alecto | reverse complement strand
TTAAACCTGCCACGACTGCCCACGGTTCTCACAGCTGGATCCAGCTGAAGACCGAGGCCCATGTGCATGCATGCACACGTGCGCGCACACACGCACGCGCCCTCCCCAGGCTGCAGACCCAGCAGCCATCCTCAGTTTCCCTACTGGGACATGTCCCCCTCCGTTCCAGGCCTCTGCCAGGAGCAGCGCCCCCTCCTGCTCCA
>NW_006446449.1:0-203 GCF_000325575.1 Pteropus alecto | reverse complement strand
ACCCCTCTCTCCATCTCTTCTGATTCTTACTACCTCACATAACATAGGATAGACATAGCCATATTTTAATGAGTAAAAGCTAAATAACAAAATCCTTCTTCAACTCAAGTTGTTGACCCTCCACCTCCATCACCGCCCCCCCTTCATGGATACGCTTCTCAAAATTACGATCTAAACTCTTCACATCCCAGTCATTCCTCAGC
>NW_006446448.1:0-203 GCF_000325575.1 Pteropus alecto | reverse complement strand
CGGATGTTTAAGTCATGAGCTATTTTGTATAGATACTCCTAGAATACTTAGAAGCTAGTTTATGCACCAGATCATCCTGTAATCCCATCATATTGTAATGCCATAATAAATCTTTGCTGGCTCCACTATGAGTTACATGTAGACAACAGAAGGTTTTTCATATAGCTACGTGTTTCAAAAATTCGATGCAGATGGAAATCCTT
>NW_006446447.1:0-203 GCF_000325575.1 Pteropus alecto | reverse complement strand
AATATCATTTCTTTTGACACATGATTGGCTCAAGGGTAAGTGTAAATATCCCAATTTGGTACAATCAGGTTGGAACTCAAGAGTTCTATTATTGGGGAAAAACGTATTTTCTCCTTCTGGATGTGAATGAGGAAGCATGTAGCACTGTGAACTACCAACAGCTATACTGTTTGCATTAGGGAAGACTAGCTGAGAACAAAGTC
>NW_006446446.1:0-204 GCF_000325575.1 Pteropus alecto | reverse complement strand
TTAAGATTTCACCTTGTACCAAACATTTAAGAAACTATCTCTCATTGAATTTTAATGTTAGTATCAGAGAAGATTACCTACAGTTACCTGAACAAGCTGTTAAAGTATGTCTTCCTTTTTCAACTACAGATTTGAAGGTCACATTTTCTTCATCTATTTCAACCAAAAGAACATATTACAATGAATCGAATGCAGAGCAGATAG
>NW_006446445.1:0-203 GCF_000325575.1 Pteropus alecto | reverse complement strand
TGATGGTTTCAGTAGATGAAACACCTGTGGTTGGATCATTGCAAGGCCTCACCCGGGCCATTGACACTGGACAAAAGTTGGAAGTGGGAAAACGTTAAGACATCTGTGTTTCTATGCTGAGCAAGAGCAGAACTGGTAATCAGAGGCTAAGAGGCAGTTGTTCTTTTAATAGGTGTATGATTGTGGGCACAAATCCTTCCTAA
>NW_006446444.1:0-203 GCF_000325575.1 Pteropus alecto | reverse complement strand
TCTGGCCCCAGTACTGGCTTGTCAGAGACAAAACCTCACTTGGCCCAGCCAGTGGCTAGTGGGGCGACCCCGAGCAAATTACTTTTACTCTTCTGAGTTTCAGTCCTTCATCTATAACGTGAATAGGTAGCACGAATACTCTCTAAAATTTCTACCAACTTCTTCAGGTTATAAATTTAAAGAATAATTTTAAATTTCAAAAT
>NW_006446443.1:0-203 GCF_000325575.1 Pteropus alecto | reverse complement strand
ATGAGGAAACCGAGATGCAGAGAGGTTAAGTAATTTGCCCCAGGCCACACAGCCGGTAAGTAACAGAGCTGGGACTCACTCCCAGGCAGGTGACTCCAGAGTGTCAGCTATAGAATTTTAAGATAGCCAATTCTTGTGCCTCATGTAACAATCATGGAAAAACAACCGACCTGACAAACTGGCATGTTTGCTGCATCTGAGTG
>NW_006446442.1:0-203 GCF_000325575.1 Pteropus alecto | reverse complement strand
TTCTATCAGCAATTTATAAGGGTTCTACTTTCTTCTCATCCTCACCAACATTGGTTATTTTCTGTTTTATTTATTACGGCCATCCTAGTAGGTGCAAAGTGGTATCTCATTGTGATATTGATTCACGTTTCCCTAATTACCAAAGATGTTAAATGTCTTTTCATATGTTTATTGGCCATTTGTATATCTCCTTTGGAGAAATG
>NW_006446441.1:0-203 GCF_000325575.1 Pteropus alecto | reverse complement strand
AGAACGGCTGCACCATTCTGCATGTCCACCAATGGTGTATGTATGAGGGTTTTAGTTGCTTTGCATCCTCCCCAACACTGGTATTATTCATATTTTTGGTTTTCTGTGGGTTTATTTTTGCCGTCCTAATAGGGGTGTATAGTGTTCTGTCATTGTGGTTTTAATTCGCATTTTTCTAATAGGTAATGCTATCTGTTGATGAG
>NW_006446440.1:0-203 GCF_000325575.1 Pteropus alecto | reverse complement strand
TATTTATGTCTAACTGATTTCACTTTAAGAGAAAGGTTAAAAAAACAAACATATAGATCTCAAATTTTATCACAACACGATCATTCTGGAAAACTAAAATCAAATGAGTTCTTCAATTGTCATAGAGTCAGAACACAAAATACCATATACCCTTGAGAACAGTATTACAAACACTAAGCTTGAAAAGAAGGAAAGCTATGATA
>NW_006446439.1:0-203 GCF_000325575.1 Pteropus alecto | reverse complement strand
CAGTTTGACCTATCAGAAAAATCACTGCTATGAAAAATTTTGTACATGTCCTTTGGTGGATATATGTCTTTTTTTTTTTTCAGAAAATATTTAGAAATGAAATTGCTGTGTCATGGGGTAGGTGCATGTTGAACTTTTTCAAAATTGCCAAACTGTTTTCCAAAGAGGTTATATGTTTTTATACTCCCACCAGAGATATAAAA
>NW_006446438.1:0-203 GCF_000325575.1 Pteropus alecto | reverse complement strand
GCTCTTGGGCCCATTCGGCTATTATTATTATTGTCGTTATTATTAAAACCATTCTCCACGTACTAAAATAGCTCTTTGCATTTACATAGCACATTCTTACTGCCTCATGACTCCTGGAGTTCTACTGTGGTGTTCAAAGAAACTTTCTACATTGCTAATTTTGCTTTGTAATTTATTCTTTTCTGTAGTTTTCAGGTTCTCTA
>NW_006446437.1:0-203 GCF_000325575.1 Pteropus alecto | reverse complement strand
ATGCGCCGATGTGGACTGGTGCTTCACGGATCGCTTACCAGCACTTCTGACATAGTAGGAGCTGCTGGGTACCACGGGGCCACATGCTCTCACTGGCCTACGCCTTCCCCCCGCCGGGGGGGCCACGAACCAGCACATGGGTCTCTGCCTCAGGGGGTTTTTGGTGCGGGGAGGGTCTGGGACCAACTGCCGACCCTGCACAG
>NW_006446436.1:0-203 GCF_000325575.1 Pteropus alecto | reverse complement strand
CGTGTGCCATCTGTGGACTGCGGGTGTCAGGAGGATCTATGTTGGGAACCCCCAGTGTGGTACAGCAACGTGGGGGGTCCTGAGTCTGGTGAGGGGCACGTGGGGTGGCGAGGACACTCTCCACATCTCAGGGGCTGCTTACGCGGAAGCCTAGTCACCCCATCCCACTCACCACCCTCTTGGGTCAGCAATCCTGGTGCACC
>NW_006446435.1:0-203 GCF_000325575.1 Pteropus alecto | reverse complement strand
AAACATACTAATTAGCAGGAAATATGCTTATGTATGTAGATATTCTCAAATCTTAACCATGATCACATGAGCTTTTGGAATTAAGCCTTAGTAAACACCTTCTGATGTTACTACTTACTATTCACATTAGCATTTGAGTGTTCATTATTAGCAAGCACTAAATTCGTGAGAAAAATTAAACTTGAAAATATTTTATCCATTAA
>NW_006446434.1:0-203 GCF_000325575.1 Pteropus alecto | reverse complement strand
TGCCATATCTAAGACCTCATTGCCAAGACCTCTCTGTTTTCTGCTAAGAATTTTGTAGAGTCAAGTCTTACACGTACATCTTTAATTCAGTTTGAGTTGGGTTTTGTGGATGGTGTAAGATAAGGGTCCAGTTTCAATCTTTTACATGTAGATATCCAGTTTCCCCAACACTGTTGTTGAGACCGTTCTTTCCCCATTGTGTT
>NW_006446433.1:0-203 GCF_000325575.1 Pteropus alecto | reverse complement strand
AGTGGATAAATAAAATATAGTATATCTATACAATGAAATATCGTTTGGCAATAAAAAGGAATGAAGTACTGATATATGATACAACATAGATGAACCTTAACAACATTGTGTTAAATGAAAAAAAAAAAAAAACGGTCACAAAAGGCCACTTATTGCATGCTTCTATTTATATGAAATGTCCAGAGTAGGCAAATCCACAGAGA
>NW_006446432.1:0-203 GCF_000325575.1 Pteropus alecto | reverse complement strand
TGCTTGGCGGGTTTTCACCCAGATCTTTGCTGGACGATCGAACGCAAGTCCCAGTCCTACCGTCCTTTCCTCTGTGGACTCGCGTCATGCCCAGAACATCTCGGAGGAGAGGGGTCCCGTGGCCAAACGTTCTAGTGGTAATTGCTGCCATTTCACGAGCACGTACCGAGTGCAGGAGACGGCACAGGAGCCTCCGTCCACGT
>NW_006446431.1:0-203 GCF_000325575.1 Pteropus alecto | reverse complement strand
TTGATATTATGAGGCATGACTGAAAAAAGAATTAGAGTATAAATACAGTTAATTACTAACAATAGTGAGGTGAGAATATGTTTGTGGCACTGGCGATGATAAAAGTGTGGATTCATAGCTCTTCAGATGGTGTATTTGGAAAACTACATCCGTTATGAAAAGTTTTATGTTGACATATATTCCATATTTGATATAAAATGAGA
>NW_006446430.1:0-203 GCF_000325575.1 Pteropus alecto | reverse complement strand
CTTTAGTCCAGGGCTCCATTGCACTATTGTTAGAAAGAGACTGGCTTTGAGTCATGAGCGCAAGTCTGCAGTCTACATCATTTGAAGAGAGGACAGTGCTGTTACCATGAATGGAGGTCTCCTTTGTGTTCTGAAAGAGTAGACAGCTTTGGTCTGTGGGCAATGCAATTCACATTAGTTTCCGTCACAAGGTCTAGGATGTT
>NW_006446429.1:0-203 GCF_000325575.1 Pteropus alecto | reverse complement strand
CTACTCCTCGGTTCGTGGTACTTTGTTGTGGTAGCCCTCTAGGAAAAGAACACAGCCCCCTTAAGCGAAATGGAGATCAAGGCAGACTTCGGCTTCTTTGTCCCTGACCCCTCACCTTCTCCTCTTGCTTACATAGTCTTTAATGGGTTTTCATTTCAACTTGCCCTGGGGACAGAGGTGAAAGGGGTGAGGGGGTGGGGGGC
>NW_006446428.1:0-203 GCF_000325575.1 Pteropus alecto | reverse complement strand
CCAGCTGCATGATCCTTCCCCAGAATGACTCCTCAGGCTGCTTCTGCGCATGCTCTTTGCAAGGCCTTGTGGCTTGTCTTCCCTTGATCCCTCTTCATTTCTCCACCCGGCTCCCAGCCTTTCTGTCCCTCCAATGAGCACTCCAACATCCCTCTAATCATTTTTTTTCTGCTTAAGCTAGTATCTTGCTTGCAACCAAGAAC
>NW_006446427.1:0-203 GCF_000325575.1 Pteropus alecto | reverse complement strand
ACCCGGCTCTGCCATGTTCTCCGTGTGACTCTGGCTATGTGTCTGGCCTCTGTCAGGCCGTTTCCTCACCTGCAAAATAGAACCGAGAGTAAAGGCCTTTGAAGGAGTTCAAACTAAGGATGCCGTGACTCTGACATAGTGATCTTTATAGTACCAGCCGGCTCCTAGTCCACGTTTCAGGAGCCATGAAAGATGTTGAAAAT
>NW_006446426.1:0-203 GCF_000325575.1 Pteropus alecto | reverse complement strand
GAGGCATCGGGAGAACCTTCCTGGAGGAATGGATAGTCAATGTGGACCTTGAAGGACAGAGAGAATTTAGCAGGCAGGGACTGGATTGGTGACACAGAGGGTGGCATGTGCTGAGGCAGGAGTGCACAGCGAATGCGGGGGGCCGGGCACAGGTCTACCTGGCAGCTAGGTGGGGCAGTGGTTTCTACACCTGGCTGTGTGTC
>NW_006446425.1:0-203 GCF_000325575.1 Pteropus alecto | reverse complement strand
AGAGACAGTACACTACATCATCTTTTCTGATTAAAACCAAAAAGAAAGAAGAATGTGAAAAAAGGTGTATACATATGGTGGTGGGTAGACATGGAGTTAGGGTTTGGGGTGGGGGAGGTTTGGGGAAGGCACACAGACACACGGACACACAGAACCCGAAGAACAGGAGAAAGAGTGAGGCTCACTTTGAAGGAATTATGGGA
>NW_006446424.1:0-203 GCF_000325575.1 Pteropus alecto | reverse complement strand
GGTGCTGTGTACATCCTACTGCATCACATCTGAAGGCACGGGCTTGAGAGGCACAGGTGGTGGGGGTTCCATATTAAGTGAGGCTGTGATTGATCAGTGGGGTCATGGTGTGGTGTCCATTTTACATTCCCTGTCCAACTCACACGTAGTGGTCATAGCGTTCATTGGTGATTGTTACCCAGAGCCATGATTTCATTAAAAGA
>NW_006446423.1:0-203 GCF_000325575.1 Pteropus alecto | reverse complement strand
TGCGAGGTGCCGTGAAGGCATCGCCCTAAACTGCTCCTGGTTTCGGATTTTCTCTCTGCCCCTAGATCGGCTGGGATGCGCCGCACCTGCCCCACAGCCAGCTTTCCTAGACTGACGTTCGGCCTGGTCCTAATCCCCATCTCCCTTCCTGAGACCCCCGCTTCTGATGAGCTGGTTACCTGGAACGTAGTAGGCAGGAAGGA
>NW_006446422.1:0-203 GCF_000325575.1 Pteropus alecto | reverse complement strand
TAAGAATTATATTTAAAATGAAATGCTGTGTTATTGACCTAGATCAGTTTTTTAAGGCCTTGGAAGCCTGGTGCTGTGCATCTTCTACACCCCTGACCCGGAGCAGGGAGGCTTCACAGGCAAGAGCCTTTCACACTGAAAAGTTAAAAATCATAAATTTGAGGCAAAGTCTGAAACAGAATGAAATCTTCAGCTAAGTCGGA
>NW_006446421.1:0-203 GCF_000325575.1 Pteropus alecto | reverse complement strand
GCTCCGCCTCAGATCATCAGGAATTAGATTCTCATCGGGGCACCAGTCCCTGGTGCCACAAAAGTTGGGGACCACTGCCTTAAACTATTCTTTCTATTTCTACATATATTAGAAACTTTTCCTGATACAAAGTTTAAAGAAATAACAAAACATAAAACTATTATTGGATACATTATGAAAAAACAATGTATGGTTAATTGTAC
>NW_006446420.1:0-203 GCF_000325575.1 Pteropus alecto | reverse complement strand
ACACACTGGTCCTGTGTCCTCGATTCCGGCTGGCCTTGCCTCCCTCACCGGATCACTGGACACGCACACACCTGTGAGTGCGTTCCCGTCACCCCGTCCAGGTTCACCCTGCTCGGTAACAGTACGCAGGCACGGCTAGCAGACACATGCAAAAGCCTTTTGATCTGCGTCTCTACACCCAACTATGTCATGATGGTGCCAGC
>NW_006446419.1:0-203 GCF_000325575.1 Pteropus alecto | reverse complement strand
TGGGGCTTACACTGCTGCCCGTGGCTAGGAGTGGGGGTCAGTCCCATCCACACCAACAGCACCTGGTAGCTCCCCAGAGAGGAAGCAGATGTGGGAAGGAGGCAGCAGATACCCAGTGGGCAACCCACAGGGATGCTGCATGTGCTTTGGGCCGAAATCCACCGTGGCTTCTTCTCCAGGAGGTTGTTCACCCTAGTGGAGGG
>NW_006446418.1:0-203 GCF_000325575.1 Pteropus alecto | reverse complement strand
TATAGTAAAGGTGTGTTTTTATTGTAGCTCTGAAATGTTTATAAATTTTTATATTAGGAATGCATATTTTTTGTCTTTTAAAATTTTCTTTGTGAGGAAGTTGTTTTATGGATCATAAATGTAAAACATTTTATATTTTGCAAATATAAATATGCAAAAATACTTTATATAAATATAAAAATAAAACATCAATGTTCGGCATT
>NW_006446417.1:0-203 GCF_000325575.1 Pteropus alecto | reverse complement strand
GAAGCATCGTCAGATGCCGCTGGTCATAATGCAGTCGGATGTTTGCTTTAAACCAAAAACTCGGGCGCCTCGGAAGAGAAGCTGCTCAGCGAGGAGGTATTGGCCAAGGTCCAGGTGAAATCCATGGTGGCTTGAACCAGGGAAGCCATGTGACCTAGCCAGAGGGCAGAAAGTGGAGTCGAGACCCCAAGGCAGAATGAAGG
>NW_006446416.1:0-203 GCF_000325575.1 Pteropus alecto | reverse complement strand
TATGGCAAACAAAGTCTTTACAAAACTTGGTCCACCGAGATCCACTGCTTTCTTTTTCTCAGCTATAGAATTGACCCAGTTGGATGGAAAGATGAATTTACTTCCTAGGTAACAAGAACATGTTTCCGGAGGTTGACTAATGTCTTACTTTTTTTCTCTGAAAACCTTCGTGTAACCCACACTCATTAAGTGAGGCTTCCATC
>NW_006446415.1:0-203 GCF_000325575.1 Pteropus alecto | reverse complement strand
GAACCGCAACAATCATCTGTATAATTAGACTTATAAGAGCACCTAACACGTAAGATGATTTTAGGGATTAAATGGGATGATGCAAACAGAGATATCTGAAAATTGCCTGACAAATAATAAGCACCAAATAAACTGAAGATATTATATACCTTTATTTACTCCCTATGTAAATTTAGTGCCGCATCTCTGCAATAAGTTTTTCA
>NW_006446414.1:0-203 GCF_000325575.1 Pteropus alecto | reverse complement strand
GCCCCGTGGGTTGCTCATCCTTGTGCACTCCCGCATGTCTAAGCACTACACACATAAATGCACTCTGCTTTACTTCTGACGACTGTCTTTTGTCGGCTTAATTCACAGGCCCCCAGACACTGAACATGAGGGGGTAGAGGAAAAGTTTTTTTCTTCCCCTACTGACCTAAAAAGAAATAACAACATGAAATATCAGCACATGT
>NW_006446413.1:0-203 GCF_000325575.1 Pteropus alecto | reverse complement strand
CGTCCACACAGTCTGAGGAATTCTGCAAAGGGAAAGCGAAATTCCCTGCAGCTTCTCGTATTCCCATGCGCCCTCGTATTCCTGCATGTTTGCACTGGGGCTGGAACGGGGAGCCGTTCACGGGGAGAAAGAGAAGAGAAAACAGGCGACAAAACGAAAGCGAACTTTGCTGACAGCACTGCATTCTCACAGAGGCGCACGGC
>NW_006446412.1:0-203 GCF_000325575.1 Pteropus alecto | reverse complement strand
CTTTGCCTGCGAAGCCTCCTTTAATCTTCAGTGAGGCACCAGCGTGAGAGGAGAGTCCGTCCCTGTTCACCAAGGAGGGGTCTGAAGCGCAGGGAGATCACTAAGTAACAGGCCCGACGAGGCTGTGGCGATAACAAGCAGTTGTGACATCACTCACACGCCCCAGCCATCTACAAACAACTGTCACGCAGCCTTTATGAACC
>NW_006446411.1:0-203 GCF_000325575.1 Pteropus alecto | reverse complement strand
TCTGCTGCCATCTGGTGGGCATTTTAGGAAGAACACCCTCGTGTAGGTCACCACGAATATTCATTCTCTGCTGCGATCTGGTCTGCATTTTGGCAGTAACAGCACAGTGCATGTCATGAAAACTTACATCTGCTGCTGTCTTGTGTGCATATAAAAAAATAACACTGAAGGGCATGTTGTTTAGAATTTTCAATCCTCTCTCA
>NW_006446410.1:0-203 GCF_000325575.1 Pteropus alecto | reverse complement strand
ATTTTTAGACAAGTTGCTTCCTTTGGATGTCATTCGCTTTGTCTTTGCAGAATATTTTTCCCATATAGCTTATGATTTTTTTCAATGAAACATCATCTGTATAGAACTGATGTCGATGTTGCCTGTGTACCTCATTTCTGCCTAGCGAGTGTACCCCTACTAAGACATACCTCTAGAGAGCACGCCGAAAATGGAGTTCCTGC
>NW_006446409.1:0-203 GCF_000325575.1 Pteropus alecto | reverse complement strand
GGTCCAAGGCTCTCAGGTTCATCATTATTTCTGTTCAACTTTGAAAGTGTTTGGTGAGTGTATATGATGGTCGTTGTTGGAATTGTACTATTTCCCCGTTTCATTAAAGACAAGATTAGGAATTGAGGAGTGGCTTAGCTGGGTGGTTCTACATCAGGGTCTCATGAAGTTGCAGTCATCTCAAGGCTGGAGAATCACCTCCC
>NW_006446408.1:0-203 GCF_000325575.1 Pteropus alecto | reverse complement strand
TGGGTTTACATCCTGGCTCCTCTTTCAACCCAATCGTGTCACCTCAGACAAGTTATTTACCTTCTTTGAATCTCCATATCCTCCTCTGTAAAATGGGGATGATAATATCGATCTGGTAGGTGGTTGGGAAGATTAGAGCGAGAGCTGATGCACTAAACCAGCAGTCGTCATCTCATTATTATATGAGGCGAAAGCTTATTTCT
>NW_006446407.1:0-203 GCF_000325575.1 Pteropus alecto | reverse complement strand
TACTATAAGGAAGATCTTTTCCTTTGTTATCAATATGAACTCATGGATTCTTAATATATGCCATGGCTTATAATCCATTACTATGATTACTTACTTCGATGTTCACTTGTCCCCACTTTGACCACTGGGAGTGTTTTAAAGATGCCCAAGGTTGTTTTGATCAGACTCGATAACACAAGCAGGTTTTCGAAATGACTGTCATG
>NW_006446406.1:0-203 GCF_000325575.1 Pteropus alecto | reverse complement strand
TCTAACCCTAACCTAAAACTAACCTTAACCCTTAACTTATACCTAACCTTAAAATAAGCTTAAGGAAACCCTAATGGTAACCCTACCCCTAAACTAATCCTAATCCGAACACTAATCATAACACTAATCCTAACTCTAACATCCTGCCTTAAAACTAACCCTAACCCTAACCAGAACCCTAACCTAAACCTAATGCTAAACCT
>NW_006446405.1:0-203 GCF_000325575.1 Pteropus alecto | reverse complement strand
TCGTGAGGAACATAAACCAGACAAAAAGACAAACGTGTTTGTTCCCTTCCTTCATCTCAGATGTAGGGCGGCATTCCGCTCCGGATGGTCCCTAAATTTGACCTGATGATTAAAAAAAGTTTGTTTTTTTTTTTTCCATTTGCGTGAGCCCTTGACATAATGAACACAGAGTATGGGGGCTCCTTACCTGGATGCACTTGTCC
>NW_006446404.1:0-203 GCF_000325575.1 Pteropus alecto | reverse complement strand
TCCGCCAAGTCAGGGTTCAAATAGCAGCAGCGCCATGGGGCTCGTCGGTCCTTCTCCTGCATCCCGTAGTACAGACGGAGCACCGTCACGGCGGGTCCAGGGACTCGGAGGAGCCAGCCTCTTAACCGCCACCTTCCCAAGACCCCCCATCACGAGAGGGTGCGGACTCTGATGGTCAGGTCTCCCCGAGGCAAGGAGGAGCC
>NW_006446403.1:0-203 GCF_000325575.1 Pteropus alecto | reverse complement strand
AATTCAATGTCCTTAATAGTAACAGGGATATTATCTGTTGCATAATGAATGAGTCGTGGTAGTTTGTATTTAATTTATTGATCCATTTTGTCTAAGTTGTCAAATTTATATATGTAGAATTATTCATAGAATTGTCTTATTGTCCTTTCGCAATCGGCAGGGTCTGTAATATCCCTTGTTTCATTTCTAAATTGGTAATTTGC
>NW_006446402.1:0-203 GCF_000325575.1 Pteropus alecto | reverse complement strand
CGAGAGAACGTGTCAGGCAAATAAGGGAGAGCCTCAGGATCCGACTGTAAACGTGCCCTCAGCATGGATCAAGAAACCCCCCGACCGGACGTGAGCCCCGTGTGCCTGGGGAAGGGACTGGACTCCGAACCCTTCTTAGGCGATGGGGCGGGGGTCCCACCAGAGCCCGGGCCCTAGCTCAGCCATCGCCACAGACCTCGAGC
>NW_006446401.1:0-203 GCF_000325575.1 Pteropus alecto | reverse complement strand
TTGGCATAGGTGAGTGGGACTATAGATTTTTTTTTCTCTTGAATGATATGTAAATGGTTTTATAGGCATGGAAGAGGACCTAACAAAAATGCAATGTTTTTCTCTAAATAAAAAGAGCCCTTCAGTCCTACTGTTATTCCATGGGGGATAAGCTTCAAAATCACGGTTATCCCTAGTTAATCCCCAACAGCTTTATTCCCACC
>NW_006446400.1:0-203 GCF_000325575.1 Pteropus alecto | reverse complement strand
ATTTTAGTTTTCTGTACATTTATTGGTTAACTTAATTAATATTTTGTATTTTATTATTCTCGGATCATTGCATTTCAATTCACATATTACTACCATCATATTCTTGTCTTGTTTGCTATTTTTTATCTTCATCTTTAGTTGCTTCCCTATTTTTCTTTAGGTTATAGTTGTCTTTCTTCTTGTTTTCCTTTGTTAAATATTTA
>NW_006446399.1:0-203 GCF_000325575.1 Pteropus alecto | reverse complement strand
GGAGCTGTTTCTACACAGAACTCGCCGCTAACCCCGAAGCGACAAAAACGGACACGTCAGTCGGGCTCATCGGAGGAGCCTCCGGCTGACGACGTCCGAGGACGACGCTGTCCTGTGGACAAATGCCACGTTTTCCAGGATCTGACACTCAGCGACGGAGAGTTATGTATTTTGTAAACGGAAACAGCGCTGCTGGAAACAGC
>NW_006446398.1:0-203 GCF_000325575.1 Pteropus alecto | reverse complement strand
TCTCATCCACTCAGAGGTACACAAGGTGGCAGCCACATGCCCATCAGTGTAACGCTCCAACTCTGATTCTAGAGCTTAAAACACTCATTAACCTCAAACTGAACACAATGTGGCCCGAAACACAAGTGATGGTGCCATCATGTTACTGTACTCTTTTAAGGAAGACAACTACATTTACCATCATTGATGGGTACTCATTAAGT
>NW_006446397.1:0-203 GCF_000325575.1 Pteropus alecto | reverse complement strand
GCCAGCCCTGTCCCCCTCACCCTGTGGCATCGATCGAAGGACAAGGGTGAACCGGACCTGCGTGCAGCACAGGAGCACGGCTCGCGCGCAGGCTCCGGTCCGCCGGCTTGGGCTCGGAAATTTCAGCCGTGTGTCCTCGGGCAGGTCGCTGACCCGTTCTGCGCTTCCGTAACGCGAGGGGAATCATTTCGACCCCTCGGGGT
>NW_006446396.1:0-203 GCF_000325575.1 Pteropus alecto | reverse complement strand
GGCGAGGGGACAACAGTGAGAAGAAGACCTCCCCATCTCCGGCAATGGGGGGGCTGCTGGAGAGAGCGAGGGGCGGGCAGACAGTGAGGAGGGGTCTTTCGGAGGTGAATAGGGTTCCTGGCCCCTTCTGGTTTTCCCCCAGCTCCGTTTTCTGAGAGCCACTGATTAGGTTACGCCAGACGAAGCTATGGAGAAGCTTCTCG
>NW_006446395.1:0-203 GCF_000325575.1 Pteropus alecto | reverse complement strand
ATAAAATTTACCTTTTTAACTATGTTTAAGTGTATCATTTGGTGGCATTTGGTACGTTCATATTGTTGAGCAACCATTACTATTATGCATTTCTAGAACTTTTTCATCATCTCAAACTGAAACTGTACCCATTCAAAAATAACTCTCCCTCTACCTACCTCCAGTTCTTGGTAACCTCTAATCTACTTTCTGTCTCTATAAAT
>NW_006446394.1:0-203 GCF_000325575.1 Pteropus alecto | reverse complement strand
CCATTCACTCACCCGTTTCACGTGCGCGCGTCTGTACTTCTGCCGTCAGAAAGCAAACGCCGGACGGGCAGGTGTGCTGACTGCTGTTTCTTCAGTCGTCCCATCGGCCGCTGGCATGGATGGATGAACAAACACAGTAGCGATGCCGAGAAGGAGGGGGGCCAGCGTGGCCTGAGGCTGTGAACGAAGCAGCCAGCCAGCGG
>NW_006446393.1:0-203 GCF_000325575.1 Pteropus alecto | reverse complement strand
ACACCAATCTCGCCTTTTTATACCTTTTCAAATCCATTGCACACTACTCTTCCCGTCACTATAGCCTGGCCACACTGGCTGGAGTAGATGGTCTCCTAAGATGGCTGCCACCAGTTCCTTCTATTCATGTACACTAATGTCACGCAGGTCTCTGATAGCTTTGGCTACTGGAATGTAGTAGAATTGATGTTCTAGGACTTCCA
>NW_006446392.1:0-203 GCF_000325575.1 Pteropus alecto | reverse complement strand
GCTAGAGATCCTTTGAACTTGTACTTAGCCTGAACCTTCAGATGTTGGTGTTACCACCTACCTTTATACCCGCTTAGGGATGTGTGATTAAGGGCCATTCTTTGGCTCAACTGAATTCCATCCGTCTCAGTTACTACTATATAAAACCATCTCAGCTGTCAGTACAGATGCTTCCTCAGGTACATCAACTAGGAGTTGATAAA
>NW_006446391.1:0-203 GCF_000325575.1 Pteropus alecto | reverse complement strand
TTGCCCTCTGTCCCCGTGGGCGTGCCTCTGCATAATGCCCTCGATTCTAAAGGGAATGTGATGGCCACGGCAGACCGAGGAGACTCTGGTTTCTCCTGGGACCCGTAAGGTCCCGGTGGGCGTGTCCCATAGGGGAACAGGGATGTCCGGGGCGAGAAACATGACTCCTGCGCTTGGTTCCCAACTCTGCGACTCTATCCTCT
>NW_006446390.1:0-203 GCF_000325575.1 Pteropus alecto | reverse complement strand
ATCACTCTTTCATTGTGGGACGATGTCCCCGTCGCATGTCCACCTCCACCCCGGAACCTGCGACGTGGTGGTTCGAGTTCCTCAGCCGGTTCTCTCCTTTTCTCCTGTTTTCCATCTGTATTTTTTTTTGTCGTGATGTTTCCCTAACGTTTTCTGATTTTTATTTCCGCTAGTGTGTGTGCAGCGTCTCAGAATTCTTTTTT
>NW_006446389.1:0-203 GCF_000325575.1 Pteropus alecto | reverse complement strand
AAGTAGCTTTAGATGACAGAGATTATTAATAGACCGTGACTGAATCTTCTGGGTGGGGTAACAGACACAGTGTAGTGGAAAGAGCAAAGATCAGGCCCTTGAGGCTTCTCAGGTGCTTTCAGCAGCAAATAGCAGAGAAAGCCGGACTGTTGCTTGAGAATTCGAGACGCTTAAGTAGCTCACAGAGCAGGAAGCGCACAATA
>NW_006446388.1:0-203 GCF_000325575.1 Pteropus alecto | reverse complement strand
TTTGCCCCAGTGGTTCGTTTGCACAGCAGAAAGCACCAGCAAGCAGCAGTCCTGGAAGCGGAAGTGCCTCTTTACATGTGCGCTAAGTGAACCCAGTCCTGCTCCCCACATGCCTGCCTCGAGGTTCCGCGTGCAAAGCCCCTCAGACTGTAGATCTTCACCAAAAAGAGCAGACTGGAGCCTTCCACAGTTGCCACATGAAG
>NW_006446387.1:0-203 GCF_000325575.1 Pteropus alecto | reverse complement strand
CTTTTACTGACCTGACAGTTGCTGAGGAGCATAAAGCCTCTCAGAAATACTGCTTTTCTATTTTCAAAAGTGTTCTGAATCTTGTTTATTGGTTTGAAACTTGGAAGTAGCTTGTAATGTCTCTAGGACGTGTTTTATTTGTGGATGGTAGTGGGAAGTCCAGGAGATTCTGGACGTCCCCTCTGCTTGGGCACCGTCCACGG
>NW_006446386.1:0-203 GCF_000325575.1 Pteropus alecto | reverse complement strand
GATAAAACACTGTTCTGTAGTTTTCCCTAACATTCTTCTCCATGATGATTGCACCAATGGCATATGTATCATTTTCCAACAAAGGTATTTAAAAAAACAATTTGGCTTAGTGTAGTAGAAGCCAGGGATGGGAGTAGGAATAGAGATTAACTGTAAATCAACACAAGAGATTTTATTGTAGCGATGGAAATGTTCTAAATCTG
>NW_006446385.1:0-203 GCF_000325575.1 Pteropus alecto | reverse complement strand
GCCAGGGCAGACCGAGAGCACCCGCCCCAGCCCTTCCCCAGCTGAAGGATCAGAGGCTGTTGTTAGGAGCGGAAGGACTCTTAGAGGACCCCTCCTCATTCCAATCATGAGGACACTCAGCCCAGAGAGGAGACGGGTCCCTTTCGCTTGGCGAGAGGCTGTGTGGGGTGTTGGCTGAGTGTGGGTGTTCTCATCGACAGTGT
>NW_006446384.1:0-203 GCF_000325575.1 Pteropus alecto | reverse complement strand
AACAATATTAATACAAAGTTAATAAGTTAAAAATATACATATCTTTTGAAGTTTCTGGAGGTTAGAAATTAGTCACTTGTTTTCTCTGTTTAGTCTTATACAGGTTGAAATGCGGGATTGGCCACTGCTAGGGTCTCATCTGAGGCTTGAACGGAGAATGGTATATTCCCAAACTCATGCGGATTTTGGTAGGATTCAGATAC
>NW_006446383.1:0-203 GCF_000325575.1 Pteropus alecto | reverse complement strand
CCACCCTCACTAACCTCACTCTCACTAAAATTTGTAATGTCTTTACTCATAACTCCAACAGAAACTCTGTTTTTCCCTAAGGACACTAGTAATTCTCTGCAGCCTTGGTAGCACTATTGTCTTGTTTTGTTTTTCTCTCCCACTACTTCTTCTAGAATAGGCCCTGGGAGTAGAGTCAGGTGTTTTCACTGCTCTTTGCTGTT
>NW_006446382.1:0-203 GCF_000325575.1 Pteropus alecto | reverse complement strand
CATAGTTCATATAATTTCTTATGTAATTTTGAAACCAAATGACCTCCCCTTTTCTACCAGGGTAGAGATCCCCATCTCCTTGATCGAATGCTTTCTCTAGATTTATCCCCACCCCAAGGAGCCCGGTGAACACGTGGCTGTGCAGATTCTGCCAAGGCAGGGCCTTTCGGGCAGAGCCTCTGACCATCTAGAAGTGGGAGTCT
>NW_006446381.1:0-203 GCF_000325575.1 Pteropus alecto | reverse complement strand
GAATTGAGTGTGGAAAAGAGCAGTCAAGGAAATGGGTGAGGTTTCCTGGAGAGAAGGCGAGAAGACCCCTGGTAGGGTTGGAGGAAACCCCGCCTTAGAGGAGCATCCGGGGGAGGACGTGGCGTCGTGGAGGCCGAGCGAAGGGTATTTCAGAAGCAGGGGGTGCCCGCTGCCCGCTAGGTCTGTCCAGCGTGTCACACCCT
>NW_006446380.1:0-203 GCF_000325575.1 Pteropus alecto | reverse complement strand
AGGGCGTACCTTGCAGACGATGTAGCCCGCGGTCAATGCGTGACTTCCACAGCTGGAGCAGACGCGGATGTGGCTGATCACAGGGCCTGTAGAAGCTTCTCATCCCGGGCCCTCTCCACATTTGTAGACGTTTACACTCAAACACACAGGAGTTCTTACGAAAAGCCGAGCGATGCATCAGGTCCTGCCACCATCCTCACCGA
>NW_006446379.1:0-203 GCF_000325575.1 Pteropus alecto | reverse complement strand
GAAAGTAAGATTAGAAAGATGATACATAATATTGGTAATGTTTTCTCAAGGTGGTGGGAGTAGGGTAATTTTCATTTTCTTTTTGCTTTTCTATATTTTCCACAGTTAAATAAATACATATTTTAAATTGTTTTAAATAATGGACTTGTAAGTACACATCTGTTCTTGTTTTTAAATTGCTCAGAAGTTGAATATAATTCCTT
>NW_006446378.1:0-203 GCF_000325575.1 Pteropus alecto | reverse complement strand
CTCTCTGGTCACTTAATAGCAGCCTGGCAGCTCCAACTGCTTTCTAGTCACTGCGAGTTATTACAGTGAGTCCCGTCCTCTTCGGAACTTTCTTTTCGTAAACGTTTCAAAACTTTTCCTGACCCTGCGTGGGCCACGCCCTTAGCTGAAGAACTCGGAGGATGGCTATGCGTGTGCGTGCCGGTGCGTGTGTGCATGTGCGT
>NW_006446377.1:0-203 GCF_000325575.1 Pteropus alecto | reverse complement strand
AGCCTCCGCCCTGGCCTTCCTTAGCTTCCTCACTAACGGAGCAGGACCGCGCTCCCCTACACGCCGGGTACCGGGTGTGCTGTGTAAGACAGACACGGACTTGGCAAAGAGTCTGGAAGGGAAGGCAACCACACCGAAAGGGGAAGAACACAGCACACGGAAGGACCAGGGCTCAGGACCCAAGGAGAACCTCAGTGATGTTT
>NW_006446376.1:0-203 GCF_000325575.1 Pteropus alecto | reverse complement strand
GGGCGTCTGAAGGTGGTGTGTTTCCAGGCAGGAGATCCTCGCTTCGGGGGAGCAAAGAGACGCCTACATGAAATGGACTTTAGTTGGGCTTCGAAGACAAGAAAGACAGTAAATTGCACGCTGCCTTTATCGCAGTGGAGTTCTGCCTCTTCGCTGCGATGACCTCTCGTATCACAGCAGGCTGTGTTGGCGGAGAGGTGTGC
>NW_006446375.1:0-203 GCF_000325575.1 Pteropus alecto | reverse complement strand
GCCTGGGTGAGAATCCTCACTCACACTCCAGCCCCGGGCCTCAGTTTCCCAGTCTGTCAGCTGGGGGTGATGAGACGTGCCCTGTGGAATTTAGGGAGACCATGTCTGTCAAAGGCTGATGGTAATGGCTCAACAAATGACCGCCATCCTTGCCAGTGGGACATTCGAGCGGGGTGAGGGGACACAGCTAGATGCAGGGCGGG
>NW_006446374.1:0-203 GCF_000325575.1 Pteropus alecto | reverse complement strand
CCCTGTTTCCTCCTCCTCCCCACGTGTCGATCATCGCAAATGCCGTCCAGGGTCCATGTCCCGATCTATCTCCTTCCAGAGGACCCAGTCCCTGGTACGTACTTTCTCTAAAAATAATGTTTACGAAGAAATGTTTTGGGTGATTATCTCCTTTCTTAAGTTTGTTTCTAATCCTACTCCAGTTCTGACTTTTACTATACTTA
>NW_006446373.1:0-203 GCF_000325575.1 Pteropus alecto | reverse complement strand
ATGACTGTGACAGAGGGTTTGTGGTTAGGTGGGGATGAACTAACATCACTGAGATACAGTCTCTGGTGAGTACTCTGCCTCCTGGACATCTCCACCTGGATATCCCATAGGTACCGGAAGCCTAACACAGAATTCCTCTTCCCCCCAAACCTACTTTTCTCAGCCACAAAGCTGTCCGAGCTTGAGACCCGGGAGAGAGTCAG
>NW_006446372.1:0-203 GCF_000325575.1 Pteropus alecto | reverse complement strand
GTCATGTACCTAATGTTGACCTTGTTCTTCATAAAGTGGGCCCCTTGGTCCAAAGTGACAATTTCCAGGATCCTGTGACAATAACACTGTAAGCCGGTGGGTAGTACTGCAGACGGAGAAGACGATTCTATTCACGAAACATGCAATCCCAGTCAGGGAGAAGTGCTGTGTCTCAATGTGGAAGTGTCTGATGTAGAACACTT
>NW_006446371.1:0-203 GCF_000325575.1 Pteropus alecto | reverse complement strand
GTCCCAGGTCTTCCTCGCTTCGCCGGCCAGGCTGGTGTCGGACCCTGGGTTAGATATGGGGGTCGGAAGTGGGCCTGGCATGGTCCATGTCCCGGAGGAGCTCGTGGTTGCAGGGGCTGCGCCACGAACGTGAGACACACACCCCACGGAGCTGCACCCCATGGAGCTGCTCTCGGCTTAAGACCAACTGGAGGACTGGGCCT
>NW_006446370.1:0-203 GCF_000325575.1 Pteropus alecto | reverse complement strand
TGACTAGAAATAATGTGGTGGAAAGAATTAGGAACGTATTCACATGAATTTGGAAGACCTGAAAGCCCGTTACTCATCTACAAATGATTTTCAAGAAAGCCTTTCGGAAAAAAACAAAAACAAAACTCCCATCTTATCAGACGTCATTTTTTCCACTGAGCTGCAGCGTGAAAATTTGTAATTAAAAAGAAATTCCTACGCTA
>NW_006446369.1:0-203 GCF_000325575.1 Pteropus alecto | reverse complement strand
ACACATAAAACATCAGAGAAAACCAAAATGCCCGCAAAGGGAAGGGCTAGCTGGACTCCAGTGAGTGCTCTTGACGAAATAAATATTCCAGGCCAATAAAAAATGACACCTACAAAGGACAACCCACACTGTAACGAGTGAAAATGCAAGGGCCCGAGATCCGACATGTGCTAGGACCTCTGCAGGAAGGAGGAAATCGCACA
>NW_006446368.1:0-203 GCF_000325575.1 Pteropus alecto | reverse complement strand
TGAGGGGAGGTCAGCTCAACAGACCAGAAGAGACCAGATGTGTCATACAAGTCCTGGGCTTAGTTATACCACATGCGGGAGGTAGAAGCCCATCAGGAACGTCCATCCAGGACACCTGGGCAGCAAGATCCCCACTCCAGCCTGCCCCCCTCCAACCTCCCTTCCTTCACCCCTTGCCACGTCACCTGCCAGTGGGCTGGACA
>NW_006446367.1:0-203 GCF_000325575.1 Pteropus alecto | reverse complement strand
TCCGAATACATAAAATCCTCCTTTCAGAGGGTGCAGCCCTGCAGAGTTTTATTTTATTTTTTTTTTAATTTAATTGCATTCCAGGGTCCTGGATTTTTTGGTCTCCTACAGTCTCTGTGACTTAAGCTTGGGGCTCCTTCTTTCCTGTTTTCCTCTAAAATATCTTCAACCTTTTCCACAATCTATAATCACCCTACAGAGAA
>NW_006446366.1:0-203 GCF_000325575.1 Pteropus alecto | reverse complement strand
GAATCATAAGTGGTATCCAAGTTGATCTTTAAAAACTGCAAAGAGTTCCTGGAATGAGGACAAAATATTTTACGTAAAACTGTAAAAATTACTTTTTTAAAATCCTGTAAGACAATTCAAAGATCGTTTAATGAAGAATTGTTTTAAATTAGAGTTGTCTCTCAGTCAGAGACAGCTACTGGCAGGACCCTAAATTGGGACCT
>NW_006446365.1:0-203 GCF_000325575.1 Pteropus alecto | reverse complement strand
CATAGTGTTTTGAATATTTAAAATGTACATGCATCATTTACTGCATATGTAGTTCTAAAAAATTTTAATGAATGTTATATCTTTGAGGTTTATCTATGTTGATACGTGGAGATCCAATTCATTCATCTGAACTGCTATATTGACCGGCAGCTATATTCTCCACTTTCCTTCTTTATTTCCTTAACTTTGGCATCTAGAAACTT
>NW_006446364.1:0-203 GCF_000325575.1 Pteropus alecto | reverse complement strand
GATGTTTAATCATGCTTGCTACCCTCAGTCTCAGTGTTAACGACAGTGTCAGTAGCATTTGCTCAGATTCCTCTGGGCTCCCCGTTGTTCGGTCTCAGAGGGTATGGGGGAAAGGCCCTCTGGGTTGGGGTTTGGGGTCTGTGGCTCAGACTCGGCTTTGCAACTGCGGCCAGTAAAAATCAACAGTTGTTTCTCTGCCATCC
>NW_006446363.1:0-203 GCF_000325575.1 Pteropus alecto | reverse complement strand
GCTCAGTGCCTGAAGGGAGAGGTGTGGTGGGTGCAGATCCGAGCTGGGGGCTGTCACTGCCCTGATTAGCTCCTGTCGGGCGGTGCCCCAGGGCCCGGCCCATGCCTGGCCGGTCTGTTCCAAGCAGAGTAGCCGCAGCGGGGTGGGGCAGTCTCGGGTCAGGGCTGGGTGGTGCTCAGCCTAGGAGGGTCTGCAGGCTGTGG
>NW_006446362.1:0-203 GCF_000325575.1 Pteropus alecto | reverse complement strand
CAAACAAATACAAATTTAGACTCATGCAAAGCACACGATATAGGCAGGCACAGTGAAAGGATGATCATAGCAGAAGGGACCATGTGAAGAGAGGCACGGCTGAAGATAAATTCAAATTTCAAAGGAAGTTGTATGAATTTTAAAAATGGCTAATGGAGAGGTTCAAGAGAAGGGCTCAGAGAGATGTAGAGAGCTTGAGAACA
>NW_006446361.1:0-203 GCF_000325575.1 Pteropus alecto | reverse complement strand
TGGCGAGAAGGCTCAAGTGGCTGAAGCCGGGTGAGGGAGAGGGGACGGGTCGGGTGGAGGGGTGCAGAGGCCAGTGGGGCTCAGAGGCTCGGCTTTGCCCCGGGGCGGGACTAGGCTGTTTCGCGAAGCCCCCGACGGCCCAGTGGCGAGGGGTCCTTCCCGGGATCCGGTGTGGGATGGCGGCTCTGACGCGGGGTGGGGGG
>NW_006446360.1:0-203 GCF_000325575.1 Pteropus alecto | reverse complement strand
TAGACAGCGGGCTAAAACGGCTGACGGAATGTCACTGTCCCCACAGAGGAGGGAGAAAGAGGCTCTCCGTGCAGGCCGGAGGAGCTGCGCGTCCACGCTGAGAGCTCGCACCGGGGAGCGGGGGCGGCCTCCGGCCATGGGGACTCAGACTCGCCGGCCGCACTCGTCCCCCACAGAGCCCCAGGGTGGGACAGCAGCTCCCT
>NW_006446359.1:0-203 GCF_000325575.1 Pteropus alecto | reverse complement strand
CTGGGTCTCAGAGACACCCGAGGAAACAGCAGCAGAAAATGTCTCTGGATTCTTCTAATACTCCTGCTCAGATGCCCTCACTGTCCGCACTAGCATAGTCCGTGGTTTTCAAATCTGTATGAAACTGGCTAGCAGCCTGGGAGTAGGCACTAATTTACTTTTCTGTGCACAAACTGAGCACTTAGTACCTATATGCAGAAAGG
>NW_006446358.1:0-203 GCF_000325575.1 Pteropus alecto | reverse complement strand
GGCGAGGAACGTGTCCTGTCTGCTGTGCAGGCGGCACTTCCCGCCCTGCACTTCTGTCCCCAAGCAGCTGGTGATCATGTTTCTGTCGGGGCCTCGTCCTGGAGCTGGTCAGGCTCCCAAGGATAGCAGTGCCCTGTCCCCCTTGCCTCCCTCCCTCACACACTCCCTGTGCTGACAGCGAGGTGTGTTTGGGGACGTAACAG
>NW_006446357.1:0-203 GCF_000325575.1 Pteropus alecto | reverse complement strand
GTTCTGTGGATTTGGAGCCTCCGGGCTCCTTCCGTTTGAAGGTGCTCGGTTTGTATCATATTATTTACTTAGTAAATGTGTTCTCCTCGCTTTCCACACATAGTCTAAATGGGGCGAGCAGGCTTCCTTTCCACTCACACGGCTCCCCCTCAGAGCTGCCGCATCTAGAATCCCACAGGACTTTAAGCAGATCGGGGGCCTCT
>NW_006446356.1:0-203 GCF_000325575.1 Pteropus alecto | reverse complement strand
CTGGGAAACTGTTTGGCAATCTCTCCTAAAGCTGAGCAGATATACAGGCATACCTCATCTTATTGCGTTTTGCTTAACTGCACCCGGCCGACATTGTGCTTTTTTTTTGACAAATGAAGGTTTGTGGCAACTGCGGCTTATGCAAGTTCGTTGGTGCCCTTGTCTTACGGATGAGCGAAGAAAGTGGTTTCTTTAGATGAAAT
>NW_006446355.1:0-203 GCF_000325575.1 Pteropus alecto | reverse complement strand
CAGGAGATAATTATCAAGAACACTTGGAAATAATCGAAGTGTGTTATTTTTCTCAACAAATGAAGCTTTTGCTCCTGTGTAACATAAAAGTAACAAGTTGGGGTAAACAATCTGAATTTTTTTTTCTTCTGTCTTCCTTCACTTGTACGTGGGTGCAATTACGACACAGGTATAGCAGTACTGGGTAACCAGAACTCCACCTT
>NW_006446354.1:0-203 GCF_000325575.1 Pteropus alecto | reverse complement strand
TCCACTTCATGATTAAAGGGCTTAGCTTATGCCTTGTTTCTTTTCTTCTTCCTTTTTTAAACGGCTAAAACCTAAGAATTATTCTCTTCTATCTTTTAGTTCTAAAATGACATTGATATATTTCTTATATATTTTCCATACTTGTTCCAATTTCCTCTTTTTAATTATAATCTGTTTTTATTTCCCCAAATTATTAATCCATT
>NW_006446353.1:0-203 GCF_000325575.1 Pteropus alecto | reverse complement strand
ATTTCAGCCAAAATGTTCGGCCAGTTCTTCCTGCCAGAACCCCCACCCCGTTTGATGTACTTGTGCATCCATTTAAATCTGCGTGTGGCACTCACAGTGCCCATGGCCTAGAATGAAGCATTAGAGTGACCAACATTTGTGGTTAACGCATGATCTAAAATGAACTCGCCATCTCTACTAGGCCAAGTAAAAAGTTAAGATAT
>NW_006446352.1:0-203 GCF_000325575.1 Pteropus alecto | reverse complement strand
ACTCCTTCAAGGCCACGTTGGGCAGCACCCACGGATGTTCTCCGGGTGGATGGTGACCCTTTGCAGGATCCCATTCACTACCCATTAAATAACGTGGGGGCATCCAGCAGCTGAGGGTTGATTCCAGGTGCCAAGCTGTCCTGACCTCCAGGGTCTTGACAAAGCTGTGCGTGCCGCTGACGGCCTGTTTTATGTCGACTGGA
>NW_006446351.1:0-203 GCF_000325575.1 Pteropus alecto | reverse complement strand
ATTCTAGTTAAAGCATGTGAGCTGTTTTTACTCAGAATGCTTCTGACCCCTAATTTGTGCCCTGACAGTTCAGTCGTTAGGGGCTCAGTCCCTCAAGATTACCGCCACTACAGATGCTAGCTGAAGAGGGGTACCTAGGTTGCCCACGCTTTTGTCCCGCCAGCTACCGATTTGGGCGTCTCCATAACCCACCCACTCAGGTT
>NW_006446350.1:0-203 GCF_000325575.1 Pteropus alecto | reverse complement strand
CGTGACGACACCCAATAACCGCTCGGGGAATTTTCGTTTTGGATTTCTGGAACTTTGAGTGGGGTGTGTCTCCACCAGCAGGGAGAACAATGGTTCCACAGACTGAGAATTGAGACTGAGACCGCCTCCTGGCCGTGCTGGGCACTTTGTCCACAGAACCTAAAAAGAAAAAAAAAGTATCTATTATGTATTTTTAAAAATGA
>NW_006446349.1:0-203 GCF_000325575.1 Pteropus alecto | reverse complement strand
CTCCTTGACACCCTGCCCAGCCTGGCTGACTCACCTTCTACCCTCTCTTAGTATCTTAGGAGCTTACTACAGTGGGTTCAGGGAGAAACGGCAGTCAAAACTAGTTGAGCAAAGGAAAGCTCCCCCTTTTAGACAAACACAAGCTGAACTGCTCTGTACACACCAGCAGGTTTGTCCATCCTTCGTCTTTGAAGCTCCATGTA
>NW_006446348.1:0-203 GCF_000325575.1 Pteropus alecto | reverse complement strand
TAAAGTAAGACAAAAAACAAACAAAAACAAACAAAAACCACAAAAACAACAACATAAGGAATAAGTTTCAAAAAAAGAAACAAAAAGGTGTTATCAATTATTCTGAGTTAATTATTCATATACGAAAAAACTTAAGACTCTAAAGACAGATTACTAACATAAGAATTGAGCAAGTTTTGCTGGATAAAAGATCAACATGCAAA
>NW_006446347.1:0-203 GCF_000325575.1 Pteropus alecto | reverse complement strand
AAATCCTTTCTCTCAGTTATGTCGTAAAGTTACATGTTGGTAGACATTTGTGAAACATTTCAGACTATGTGAGAATTGGCTGTATTGAAGACTGGCACCCTTCACATGGGTAAGCTTTTAAGGGGTGGAAGACAAAGGTAAACATGCAGTTGTAATGGAGAGTGGGGAATCACTGTCAGAGTTCTCTTAAAGCTTCAGAAGAC
>NW_006446346.1:0-203 GCF_000325575.1 Pteropus alecto | reverse complement strand
AGGGAAACCACGAGCACGGCCAGCGGAGCTCGTCATGGTGGCGGGTTAAAGACTCGACGCGCACAGGGGAAAGGTCTTCCTCCGCGCCGGGGACGCCGGTGACAGAGAGTGGGAATCTGTAGATTACCTAGGAATTATGTAAGGTAGCATATGAACCAAAAAAAGGGAACCAAAGGTTACAAAAGGTTCGAATAACGAAGAGA
>NW_006446345.1:0-203 GCF_000325575.1 Pteropus alecto | reverse complement strand
TGTGTCAGTCTCTGTGCCAGGCACTGTGGAGTCCCGGGTATACCCAACACCTTCCTGCCTCTAAGAGCACATGTCCTACTGCAAGAAGGTGGGACCAGGCAACGCCCACATCTTGAACTCAGCGTGGTCAAGGGCACTCCTGGCTCCATGACCTACTGTGAGGCTTTTAGCAAGTCACCTTCCCCCTCTGGAACCTCATTTGT
>NW_006446344.1:0-203 GCF_000325575.1 Pteropus alecto | reverse complement strand
ATCTCTAAAATGGGAATAATAAAAAATGCCTGTAAAGTTGTTGTGAGGTCTAAATGAGGAAGAACCGAGGCTAAATTACGAGGCTGAAGCACTGACCTAATAAATATTCAGTAAATGATGCTAGCTGCTGTTAGTTGCAAGACAGACAGGGTCGTTAGTCCAGCCCCTTCTCAGTCCGTTTCTCTCCTCTCCACCACGCCCGT
>NW_006446343.1:0-203 GCF_000325575.1 Pteropus alecto | reverse complement strand
TATTACTATATATTATTCTTACATATTATATATACCGATATATATATATAATTCATCCATTTGTTTGATATTCTCTTTTTTATTTAGAACACTTTTGTTGACTTATAACATTATTTTAATTTCAAATGTACAACATGATTTGATATTTGTATACATTGCAAACGATCGCCACAGTTAAGTCTAGTTAACAACCATCAGCATAC
>NW_006446342.1:0-203 GCF_000325575.1 Pteropus alecto | reverse complement strand
CTTGAGCTCTGCGATTTTATTCTAGAAGGGTTAGAAGCGTGGTCCCTGAAGGCACAGAATTTCCTGCAGGGCTCCAGCTCAGTGCGACTCTTCCCATGGGGAACCCGTGACTTGGGGTGGCCCCTCGAGTGTCCCCAGGGGCCCCCGTGGGGCACTCCTTGAGGTGTATGTTGGGCACGGCCGTGGTGCCGGCATCGCTGACG
>NW_006446341.1:0-203 GCF_000325575.1 Pteropus alecto | reverse complement strand
GGGGCGCGAGGAAGCCCTAAACCATACCTCCTAACTGCAAATAACCTTGCCTGAGCCAGACCTGTCCACTCAGGCTACAAGCGTTCATAGCCAGAGACACTAGAGTAGAAGAAATAATACAATGTCGCACCTGAAATCTTACCTAGTTTTTAAATTACTTATGGCAAGGCTCCTGTGCACGACCTTTAAGTGGCTTCGTTTCA
>NW_006446340.1:0-203 GCF_000325575.1 Pteropus alecto | reverse complement strand
AGTGGACACACTGGTGCCCAGGCCCCCTCAACCCCCGGTTCACCAGCAGCCGGGAGTGCGGGCTGCTCACGGTTCGCAGCCACACCCTTCTCCTGGGCATTGCCCTGGGCAGATGGGAGCCACCTGGCCTGAAAGGTCACTCCCTTCCGCTCCCTCAGCCACAGCCCCGTGACTGTCATCAGAACCAAATAACCGAACACCGA
>NW_006446339.1:0-203 GCF_000325575.1 Pteropus alecto | reverse complement strand
GGAGTGGACAGAACTCTGTTGGAAAATTTCAGAAGGGAGGTGGGTCACCATAGACAAATAAGGCCCAGCGCTGTATCAGACTTGAGCCCCCCGGGGAAAGGCTGGCCCCTGCGGGTGTGGAAGCCTCAAGAGCATCGCCCGCTCAGGCTGTGAACCTTTCCCAATTACTTCTGTCCTTGATAACTGCTCTCCCATGGGTCCCT
>NW_006446338.1:0-203 GCF_000325575.1 Pteropus alecto | reverse complement strand
GTGGTACCAGACAGTTTCTCCAAGGGTAGCAGGCCGGGGAGTCTCCACTGGCATCACAGCATAGAGAGAAATAGGCCAGAGGGAAGGACAAAGCTCCCCATTACCAGTGAAAACTCCACTGTCATCAGGAGACACTTGCAAGGGTGTGGGTGAAATGCAAATCCAGGATTCTACCCGCAACCCATTGTGTAAGCCCTGTCCCC
>NW_006446337.1:0-203 GCF_000325575.1 Pteropus alecto | reverse complement strand
GCCTCCATGCAGTTCCCTCCTGCATTGCTGACCAGCATCCACTTTGGGTCCCATCCTTTCCAGTACTTTTTCCCACTTGGTAAAGAGCCCATCCTAGACTCTTAAATTGCAGCAAAACGGATTTCCCCCAGGAGACATTGCTGGGTTCCTGCAGGGATGGAGGGGGATGTTCTGGAAGATCATGAAGACCTCAAAAGATGAAA
>NW_006446336.1:0-203 GCF_000325575.1 Pteropus alecto | reverse complement strand
GTCGCCGGGGAACAGAACCAGCCCTGGCACTTGTGGCCCCCCCGTTCCAGTGGGGACCATTCGGTACACAAATTATGTCAAGCTGTAAATACCGCAGAGCAAAATAAAGCTGGCCGAACGAAGGGGCGGGAAAGGAGGCGTCGCTTTATTTATTTATTTATTTACTTACTTTTTTTTAGGCGAGGTAACCCTTGGTTGACCTC
>NW_006446335.1:0-203 GCF_000325575.1 Pteropus alecto | reverse complement strand
TGGCTATAGTTTCAATCTGAGAAGATGAAAAAGTTTTCGAAATGGATGTTGGTGATGGTCATTGCACAACGATGTGAATGTACTTAATACCACTGAACTATACACATAAAAATGGTTAAAATTGTAACTTCCATGTTATGTTTATTTTAACACAATAAAAAAAATGGTATAATAAGAGGAGCAGTGGTTAATGTCCTCAGCTT
>NW_006446334.1:0-203 GCF_000325575.1 Pteropus alecto | reverse complement strand
TCCTTTTCAACCTTAGTGAGCCACTTGCGTGAATATGAGCTTACAGAACCCAGTTACTCGATTACCTATAAACAAAAATGGGATCACGTTTGGAATTATACAAGTTTCAAATCTTGTCACACTGGCTATGTGACCTTACCTGTGGTATTTAAATTCTCTGAACCTGGGTTTACTTGCCTTAAAATGAACCTAGCGACTCCTGC
>NW_006446333.1:0-203 GCF_000325575.1 Pteropus alecto | reverse complement strand
CTATTCGACCATAAGAAAAGCCAAAGTATTGACACGTGCTGCAACATGGAAGAACCCCGAAAACACGTCAAGAGAAAGAAGCCAGCAACAAAAAAACCACATAGTACATAAGTCCGTTCATGAGAAATGTCTGAACAGGCGAATCTACAGAGACGGAAAGCAGATTGTGGTGTCGAAAGCAGATTCAGAATCCCTCAGAGAGT
>NW_006446332.1:0-203 GCF_000325575.1 Pteropus alecto | reverse complement strand
GAATAACATCCATTCTCCTTAAAATACAAAGCTCTGGGACCCTCCTCCTCTCTCACCCATTTCATGCCCCCACCATACTCACCTACTTTTCATTTTTCACCTTGGCTGTTTCCTCTGTCCGGAGCACTGTTACCCCTCATTACACAAAGCTTACCTCAGCTTAGACATCTCTACCTCTGAAAGGCCTTCTCTGCCTGCCTCTC
>NW_006446331.1:0-203 GCF_000325575.1 Pteropus alecto | reverse complement strand
CACATTAGCATAGTTTGAATTTATTTTCTCTTTATCGGTAATCATGCTCTCATTATAAAAATTTTTGTCTTGCATAGTGGGGAAGCTGGAAACAAGTGCTGTGCAATATGTTAACAAAACTTAAAGTAGAATCCTTCACCAGTATGAGTTTTAATATAATGAATATAATAGGCATTACGTGGAAATAATATGTACTTGGTATA
>NW_006446330.1:0-203 GCF_000325575.1 Pteropus alecto | reverse complement strand
CCATCCCACAGGCGCTAGGGACCCTGGGACAAGTGGGTCAGTGCCACCGCCTCCAAAAAGCAGTTTAGACAGAGGAGACGCGACCCCGCCGCCAACGGAAGCAGCTGTAGAAACGCATAAACACTAGCGGTAAGTGCAGTTTCAGGGGGACACATCCGAGGGGTGACGCTCCCTCCGGAGGGCACACATGCTGGCCACCCAGG
>NW_006446329.1:0-203 GCF_000325575.1 Pteropus alecto | reverse complement strand
CGCAGCATAAAATTCGGCACGTTTCTAATGCCGGCGAATTCTTCCGTCGTTTGTAGAAAAATGGGTCCGCATGACTTCTTAATACGCTCACCCCGATTTCATTTATTAAGTAGCGACCGGGCCCCCAGGGCGTCTGGTAGATGGGAGCTGCTGGGCGGGACCGGCTCCCGCCCGCGTTCGAGGGGCGGGGCATGGCGCTGAGG
>NW_006446328.1:0-203 GCF_000325575.1 Pteropus alecto | reverse complement strand
TTTATCCTCAAATTAAATAATCATGTTTTGAATCACTGATTCTTTTCAGAGAATTCCTGACATTTTCAACACCACCTTATCATCATCTTCCTCAGTTCTAATCCTTAATTGTTTGAGTTTAATTTGATACTAAACAAAAAAAAAGAGTTAGATAAGAGCTCTTCTCTGAAAAAAAAAAAGCATAATAAAATAGGCAAACACTG
>NW_006446327.1:0-203 GCF_000325575.1 Pteropus alecto | reverse complement strand
CCTAGGTGGCTCTCATCCTCACACGTCAGGCCACCGGGTGAGCTGGGTGAGCTGATGGGCAGACTCGGCGTGTGGCCTGGGGAGGTGCACAGAGGTGACCATAGGCAAGTCCCCTCCCCGTGCATCAGAAAGCAGTGGGCAAAGGAAAGAGAAACAGCTTGGAAGTTGTCAACGTGCGACTTTTTAAAGCTGCATACTAATTT
>NW_006446326.1:0-203 GCF_000325575.1 Pteropus alecto | reverse complement strand
ATCGAAAGTTTCAGAAATGCTTGTGTGTATTGTGTATTAGAGGTTGAATTAAAGGTACAATTACTTGTTTATTTTCAGAACTCTTCTTTACTATCTGGAACAAATTTGAAACTCTAAGATCAAAGCCTCTTTGTTGCTGGTGTTAAGAAAGGAGCTCTATGTTGTAATTACAGCTTGCTTCTAGTCACTAATGTCCCTGTAAT
>NW_006446325.1:0-203 GCF_000325575.1 Pteropus alecto | reverse complement strand
CACAGCAGACCCTGGTAGAGGTGGTTGGCAAGCACCTCCTTAACCAAAATGATGCCACTCCACCGTGATCCCACAGGCACAAATAGAGCAGGTAAGAAAAAAAATTGTGCTGTAACACCATATACTGAAAAACAAAAGTACTCTATCAACCTACATTGTAGGAAGCAGAACAGTATCTAAACAAGAAAAGAGCTTACTACCTT
>NW_006446324.1:0-203 GCF_000325575.1 Pteropus alecto | reverse complement strand
GACCGGTGGGTCTCAAGATGCCATGACACCCCCCCCTCAACGACAAAGCCTGCTCTCAGGTACTGCGGGAACACTGTGGCAACGTGAGTCGCGGGTTTTGGGGGGTCAGCCTCTACCACATAGGAAAAGAAACTGCGGGACACTGTCGAACACAGCGGCATCGGAAATGTCGAATGGAGGGTAATTTCTTCCTAAAACATAAA
>NW_006446323.1:0-203 GCF_000325575.1 Pteropus alecto | reverse complement strand
GTAGCCGCCTGTGCTGGAGGGGTCACGATGTGCCAGTAACCTGAGAAAACCCCGACTGTCTTGTATTTTGTGTACATCAACTAAATTTCCAGCCACTCAATGGTTCTCATCCTTAAACTCCCACTTGCCTCCTCCTAACGCCAAAGCACGGGCACCGCGTCCCCATCACAGATGTCACAGGCCCTCAGCGCTGGGCCCAGAAG
>NW_006446322.1:0-203 GCF_000325575.1 Pteropus alecto | reverse complement strand
AGAAGAAAGAAGAGTTGGGTGTGGGGATGAAAGAGGGACAAGGAGAAAGAGAGATATAATTCTGAAAGATATACTTCCATATTAATGGGTTAAAAGTGTAGTAAAAGAGAGTAGGCATTTGTCCCTCATACATGCTTTCATCATTCAAAGATGGATTAGTCTTCTCTGGTATAGTCCCAAGAGATTGAACTAGGTGCAGGGTG
>NW_006446321.1:0-203 GCF_000325575.1 Pteropus alecto | reverse complement strand
CTATGGGTGTGATGGCACCAAACAGAGTTAGAACACGGCGTGCACAGGCAGCTCTGGCGGCTGGTCACACCAGCCCATGCGCGCACACAGCTGGTCCACACCCTCCGCCCAAAACCAGAGCGTTCCCAGACTCGGTGTCGGGGTCAAAAAAACCTCTTGAAAACCAGGAGCCCAGGGCACCAGCTGGAGCAGATTGTGCATTT
>NW_006446320.1:0-203 GCF_000325575.1 Pteropus alecto | reverse complement strand
GTAGGGAGCGGATACAAACGAGAGAGACAGACACACAAAGAGGCACAGAGAATCACAGAGAAGGACAGAGATGCAGAGAAATCGGGAGAGATGGAGAATGAAGTAGTAAACCACAGAGGGCCAGGAAGGGCCACACAGACTCAGAGACGCAGAAAGGCGGACAGAGATGGAGCGGCAGAGGTGGAGGGCTGCACGGAGGAGGG
>NW_006446319.1:0-203 GCF_000325575.1 Pteropus alecto | reverse complement strand
TAAAAAATAAGAATGGTAATATACTTTATTTTGAATTACTTAATTTATTAAACAGTAAAGTACAAACAGCATCATATATATTATGATATATATATATGTATAATTCTTATGCATAATATTTATTTATGTGTACATGATTGTATGCATATGCCGTAATTTACTTAACCACTATCTGACTTTAGGAATATAGACTTTTTTTTCTT
>NW_006446318.1:0-203 GCF_000325575.1 Pteropus alecto | reverse complement strand
AAAGGGCTGATTCCATGCAACTCCAAAAAGGACCTAAGAGCATAAATCAGTCTTTATGGGTGACTATACCTGTTAGTGGGTGTGTGTGAGAGGCTGGGGACTGGGTTGGGATTGAGGTCTCAGAAGATGGTACTTAGGGACCAGGGAAGGACCGGCTGTTGTGTGGCCTTCTAGGTGTCTGGCTGTCAGGTTTGTCACTGAGG
>NW_006446317.1:0-203 GCF_000325575.1 Pteropus alecto | reverse complement strand
GGTTGTCAGATCTATTTTAGATGCTCTATATTTGATATTATATTTGAGAGAGAAAAAAAGACCTTAATATAGAAAGTGAACCAGTAACATCTATTGTAAATTAAACAAACTAAATTACGTACTTACTAAATGCTGTTCCTAACAGATAGTAGGATTGGCAGGAGTTATGTATAAGTTATGTGCAGTTTGAAAATACATATTTA
>NW_006446316.1:0-203 GCF_000325575.1 Pteropus alecto | reverse complement strand
GGGAGCCTGTCCACATGGACGCTGGGGAGCCCGCATCCCGTACCAGTGCGCCGGGCCCGTCATGTGGCAGAAAATCCATAAAGAGGTCACGGTGGCTGAAGGGCAGGAGAGCCGAGCGCGAGCCTCGCAGTGTGACAGCCGCCCGAGCGCGCTCTGTCCCTCGGCCGACCGGAGCAGGGGCTCGCGGTGTGTGGGGGGCGATG
>NW_006446315.1:0-203 GCF_000325575.1 Pteropus alecto | reverse complement strand
GTACGGATACAAAGGATGGATTCTAAGAAGAAATGAATCTAGAGTAATCAGGCGAGTGCAGTGGTCCAAGAAATGACTGTGGCCTGACGGTGGTCTGGGTCCGTGGAGATAAAAAAGTAGGGACAGAAGAGGCATTAGCAATAGCTGAATTGGGAGTTTAGTGACTGAGAGAAGTTACGGATGAAAACTTTGCCGCTGAAAGA
>NW_006446314.1:0-203 GCF_000325575.1 Pteropus alecto | reverse complement strand
ACATACAATGGAAAAAGAAAGCCGTTTTATTAAGTGGTGCTGGAAAAATTGGAAAGGCCATGGAAAAGAGTAAAACAAGACTACTATGTGTCACCGTACACCAAAATTAACTCCAAAGGGATCAGAGACCTAAATCTAAGACCTGAAACAATTATTGCATAGAAGAATACATAGGTACTAAATTCATGGACCTTGGATTTAGA
>NW_006446313.1:0-203 GCF_000325575.1 Pteropus alecto | reverse complement strand
TTCTGGAGTTATAAAAGTCATATGCACAACCTTTAGGTTTTCAGGAGTTTTCAGGTTTTCTGGGTCTAGATCAGTGTACTGACGGTAAGACTTGGAAATCCATTCTAAAAATTTAAGCGGATTTTCCCCGACTCATTGTTGGAGCAATTGAACTTCATTGTTTAGGTATCCCTTCCATAACCCAGCAAGGATGCAGTTTCTAT
>NW_006446312.1:0-203 GCF_000325575.1 Pteropus alecto | reverse complement strand
ATAAACGAGGCTCCTTAAATTGCTTCGCGATTACCATTACAACTCGTTTCCCAAAGGGAAGCAGACATTTCGCGTTTGTGTCCAGGACACACGCGCACATACATCTTTAAATGTGAGAGACAGCGAACCACATGAGATGCTGTGGAACATGCACTGACTGCCGGATTTTCCGTTAAGACTGAAAGGATACAGACGTAGAGGAC
>NW_006446311.1:0-203 GCF_000325575.1 Pteropus alecto | reverse complement strand
CTGGCGGTCAGAGCCTGCCCGTCACTCCTTCTGCCCCGGGACCAGGCTGGCTGGCCATGAAGCTCGGAGCCCTTTGCGTGGGCGGTCCCGTCAGCATGGCCTCGCTGGCTCCCAGCAAGAGGCCGACTCCAGCCCCTCTGTGTGTCCTTGGCTCACTGTCCTGGGAATGGTGACATCACCCTAGTGGCGGAGTCACACCCACC
>NW_006446310.1:0-203 GCF_000325575.1 Pteropus alecto | reverse complement strand
CCCCCCTGAGGAGCAAGGGGTCCCAGCCCCATACTAGTCTCCCCAGGCCAGACAATCAGTGCCAGGAAGAGTCGTCACAACATCATGTTGTGAAAATCAGCAGAGGTTCTGTCTGGGTGAGTCGGAGGGCCGCCGAAATCCAGGCATCCTCTTAAAGGGCCTATGTAAGACTTACTCAGTGATGAACTCACTTGCTCTGAGCT
>NW_006446309.1:0-203 GCF_000325575.1 Pteropus alecto | reverse complement strand
TCTTTTGCCTAGTCTGTTCAAAATTAGACAGTGTCGACTTCGTGTACAAAGACCCAGCAGGAGCTACTACAGGATCACTTGGCTGTCCATTGTGTATCACATGCCCATCAAGAGGCTTGCCTGTATGAAACACAGGGAAATCATGTGACGATGCAGATGACCTAGTGCTCCTTTGGAATGACGAGTGCATATCACTTGATAAC
>NW_006446308.1:0-203 GCF_000325575.1 Pteropus alecto | reverse complement strand
AACACCTATAACTACTCAGCGAGTAAGGGCATTCTCACTGGAGAATGGAAACTCTCCCGGCCAAGATGTCTTCTTCAACACTGAGTCCAAGGATCTGGAAGAGTGTCTGCCATGTGGTAGGAGTTCCTTAAATATTTGATGAGTCAGTGAGAAAAAAAAAAAAGTGTGTGTGTGTGTGTGTGTAATCCATAGAATAAAAGAAG
>NW_006446307.1:0-203 GCF_000325575.1 Pteropus alecto | reverse complement strand
CTTCCTTGGCCTTCAGTTCTCAATGATGAGTCCCTGGTGCCAAATATACTATCTTATTTAATTCTTATAAGATGACCCCTTTTTCATTATCATGGGTGTTTTACATCTTCTTAGTCCCTCTCAATGGTTTCTGAAACACCCACTAGGTAGGTGCAAGTGAGTGTCAACAGATCCATCATACTCCTGAGTACATAGGGAGAGTT
>NW_006446306.1:0-203 GCF_000325575.1 Pteropus alecto | reverse complement strand
TATTAGCATGAGGAGTAGCCAACCTAGAGTGATGTATATTTATAACCTTGTATCTACTTTGGTTAAACTTCATCTGAATGAAGCTTGCCTCATTCTTATGGTTACAAGAAGGTGAATAAACTGGAATCTCCTCTTTACCCTGTTTTTCTGAACTTCTTGGTATGTTGAGTGTCCTCTCTCAACCCTTCTCTACTCTGTACTCT
>NW_006446305.1:0-203 GCF_000325575.1 Pteropus alecto | reverse complement strand
GCAGCCAATAAAACAAGGGAGAGCCCTGGCTTGGCAGTCATTCAGGCCTGGCTTGAAATCCCTGCTCCCACCTAGGGAGATACCGTATCCGCTTTAAGCCGCAGTGTCCTGGAAATGGAGGCAAGTAACTTAGCGGACTACTGAAAGTATGAAGTAACAATGTGGAGTGCTCACAGGGTGACTAACCACCTTGGTTTACTGAG
>NW_006446304.1:0-203 GCF_000325575.1 Pteropus alecto | reverse complement strand
AATTAGGGTTAGGATTAGGTTTAGATTTAGGATTATGATCTGGGTCAGGGTTAGGGTTAGGTCTACATTTAAGGTTGGGATTAGATTTAGAATTAGGGTTAAGGTTTGAGTTAGTTTTTTATTTTAATTAGGGTTAGGGTTAGGTTTAGGGTCGAGTTTAAAGTTAGGGTTATTGTTAGTGGAAAATTTAGGGTTAGGTTTAG
>NW_006446303.1:0-203 GCF_000325575.1 Pteropus alecto | reverse complement strand
GGGACTCATTCCTCTTAACCCTCCAGGGCACCATCATGGGCACGGAGCTGCCGTGCAGGAAACGGCGGGTGGCGTCTGCGTCCCCATAGGCGGCCAAGGACACAACCGAAACGTAGAATGCAGTGTCGAGAATGCGGGAGCGGAGCTCGAAAGGGTTTCGACCCCGATGCGTGTGTCCGTGCATTGCGAAGGCCACTGCGCTC
>NW_006446302.1:0-203 GCF_000325575.1 Pteropus alecto | reverse complement strand
ACTAAACCTAACTAGAATTGTCATTTTTCAAGGTACTTTATAGTGTAATTCTACTTAAGACTGCTTATGAGAAAACTAACAACAACTTGTTTTCTTTTACATAAGTATTGGGAAGGCAATTTTAAAAGCCATTAATTTATGAGTGAAGTGCAAATAAAACAATAGTTACAGTGTACTAAAAAGTAGCTTTAAATATTTACTAA
>NW_006446301.1:0-203 GCF_000325575.1 Pteropus alecto | reverse complement strand
AAGCGGCCCTGTCCTGCCTCCTAGGGACGAAACACAAGATCTGAGCTGGGAGCGATATTGCCCGTTGGTATCAGCGGCTCTGCACATGTGCTTTTCCCTCCCAAGTCCTCTCTTTCCTCCAAAGGAAGTTTCCTGAAAGATGTTCAGCGGGCAGATTTATTACTTGTTACGATTCGGGGATTAGCTATGGGACAGTCTTGCCG
>NW_006446300.1:0-203 GCF_000325575.1 Pteropus alecto | reverse complement strand
TCAGGATTTGAGCAGAGAACTGTCACAATCTCACAAACGTTTTACCTCTTTCATAGGGAGAACCGTATAAGAATGGTGTGACCCAAGTGAGCAACAATGGGGACACACTGGACAATGCTTCCAGTCTCAGAGAGACGCTTCCAACGCTTCACCATGAGGCCTTGTTTACTGTAGACTATTTGAAAGCTAACAGTCTAATAATA
>NW_006446299.1:0-203 GCF_000325575.1 Pteropus alecto | reverse complement strand
TGCTAAGTCAGTGGAGGCTCACTCTTGAACTGGGGAAGGTGTCAGCTTCCCCCAAAATACTTGAGAGAGGTCAAAGAAGAGTGGATATCTACAGGAAAATCTAGATACTGTTAGAAGGGGGAAATTAAGATGGATGCTGGATAGATAGGCAATAGTGCCCACCGCACGGATACATGATGTCACTGTGAGTCAATATAATGAAT
>NW_006446298.1:0-203 GCF_000325575.1 Pteropus alecto | reverse complement strand
ACTGTTATTATCAATTAATATAGATTATAATGCCAGTGTATTCTACTGGACTTCTCCAGGAATGATCCTTACTTCTTTGTGAAAAACGTTAATATCACTATAACGAATAAAGCTGATTAGGGTATAACAGAGCAAATTCCCACCACCTCTACCTTACAATAAGTACGACCCACATTATTGTGTTATGAATTTCACAAAATTCA
>NW_006446297.1:0-203 GCF_000325575.1 Pteropus alecto | reverse complement strand
GTCTTTAAGGCAGAGGCCTGGCTGGCAGCAGCCTCAGTTCATCGGCTGCTCAGGAACAGAACGGGGTTTGGGAATGTTCGCAGGCCACTGGCTTTTAACTTGACGGAGACAGACGGATTGACAGGGTGTGCTCTCCAAGCCCAGGTCACGCACTGTCTTTATTTCTTAGAGAGTCCCCAGGTGGTAACAGTTTGGTTGTGGAG
>NW_006446296.1:0-203 GCF_000325575.1 Pteropus alecto | reverse complement strand
GACCACGCCGAGGGGGCCTGGCAAGACCTGTGCTTGCAGTGGGTGCTCCACGCGTGGGTGGCAGGTGGACGGAGAGAGAGAAGCAGACAGACTTCCAGGCTTCCGTCCTAACCGGCCCTTGTTAGCGGCTACTTGTTAGTCAGTGCGGGGTGCAGCCTCACATTTTGACCAAGATCTCTGCGAGCCCCACATTACAGATCACA
>NW_006446295.1:0-203 GCF_000325575.1 Pteropus alecto | reverse complement strand
ATCACTGGGACCCCAAGACTGAGGTGAGTCAAAGGCAGAGCTGGTATCCAAAATGGAGCTGCCCCAGATACATGGAGAGATGGTGGCAGTGAAGCTCCTATGTCTGTGAAATTGTAATGAGAAAAGCTTTTTGTAAAATGCAGTAAGCAGAAATTAAGGGTGAGGCAATAGGTCCAATTTAGGAAAGAGTCTGGAGAAGAATT
>NW_006446294.1:0-203 GCF_000325575.1 Pteropus alecto | reverse complement strand
TTCCAGCATTGCTGTTGAAGAGTCTAACATCACTCAGTGTCCCATTTCTTTGTATGTTGCTTGCATTCTCCCCTTTCTCTGGTAGCTTTTAGATTTATTCTTTGTCTGCTATGTCTTGAAATCACACAGTGCAATACTTTTAGGGGGGTCATTTTCTCATTCCAATCTGAAGAGTGCTAGATGGTCTCCCTCCTCCAACTTCT
>NW_006446293.1:0-203 GCF_000325575.1 Pteropus alecto | reverse complement strand
ATCACTGGGACCCCAAGACTGAGGTGAGTCAAAGGTAGAGCTGGTATCCAAAATGGAACTGCCCCAGATACATGGAGGGATGGTGGCAGTGAAGCTCCTATGTCGGTGAAGTTGTAATGAGAAAAGCTTTTAGTAAAATACAGTAAGCAGAAATTAAGTGTGAGGCATTAGGTCCAATTTAGGAAAGAGTCTGGAGAAGAATT
>NW_006446292.1:0-203 GCF_000325575.1 Pteropus alecto | reverse complement strand
GAACTGGATTTTTCAGAATTCAGATTTAGTGCCATTCAAATAAGACAATCCTATAAATATAATACAAATAATTATTTACAAATTTAAGACTAGAATTTTTTTTTAATTTCTTCAGATACTTAGACAATGACACAATTACAGTCTGAAATGATTGGCACAATTTGAAAACAATGTGTTTATATCAACAAATTTCCATTGGAGAA
>NW_006446291.1:0-203 GCF_000325575.1 Pteropus alecto | reverse complement strand
GCAGAGCCCCCTAGCCACACCCCTGATGCACATTGGGGGGCTGGCGAGCTCCATTTGTGTCCCTGGGAGGGGACCGGGCAGGAAGGGGTGCCTTGTGTGGGACTGAGGTCCACCTGGCTTTGAATTTGCTGTCAACAAACTAGATGTTGGTTTAGCTCTTCGGGAGCCGGAAGGGAGGTTCTTTTTAGTTGTTGCTTTTTTTT
>NW_006446290.1:0-203 GCF_000325575.1 Pteropus alecto | reverse complement strand
AACCGAAGAAACAAAGAGCATGAAGGAAATAATAGGAGTAAAGATAGAAGACAGATTAAAATGGAAAAAAAACACAACAAAGTCAAAAGTCAAATATTTGAAAATATTTATAAATTGATATAGCAAGATTGAGTACGAGAGGAAATAAAATATTATTACCTGGATGAAGAATAATAAAGGGAGGAAATTTCTACAGATCTTGA
>NW_006446289.1:0-203 GCF_000325575.1 Pteropus alecto | reverse complement strand
CGCCCGCACCCCAGCGTGGGGGCCGGTGTAGAGATTGTGAGCGCTCATCTATCTGTAAGTCACGTGCGGACAGAAAGTACGTTTACTGGCTTTTCGAGACCTGGGAGCGAGAAATGGATGCCAGGGCTGGGGCAGGGCGGGGGGTAGGAAGCCACCTGGAGTGAAGCGGAGTCGCATGAGGCGGGGGCGTTGGTGACAGTGCC
>NW_006446288.1:0-203 GCF_000325575.1 Pteropus alecto | reverse complement strand
TCAGTATCACAGTCTTTAATTAGCTATGCCTATTGGTATGACCTTTTCCTTAAGCACACGCAGTTTGATCTCAAATGTTTCTCTAGACTGCAGCAAACATTTGGGCAGTTGATGACAGGCATCGGAAGTAAACTGTAGGCTTAGCAAAAAAGAGAAATTTGAAACACGGAGGGACCGAAATGCCCAGGGCCGTGGTCAGTTGC
>NW_006446287.1:0-203 GCF_000325575.1 Pteropus alecto | reverse complement strand
ACTCCTGAGAAAAAAATATTTTGGCTCTTTTTCACTGGGTTTGAAATGATGGAAAGTTAGGTTTAGAGCTGCAGCAACCAAACTGCTACCACTCTGAAGAGGCTTGGCTGAAAACGGTGCAAACCAGAGATATAGAACCAAAAGATGAAGGAAAGCTAGGTCCTGGTGACTTTACTTGACCTTCATGTACTTATAGGTCATTT
>NW_006446286.1:0-203 GCF_000325575.1 Pteropus alecto | reverse complement strand
GCACATGGTGTTCAGTATTTTACCTTAACCACTGGCTTAGTCTGAGAAGTTATGGATTTCTTTCATGAAAAATTCATGAGAAATTGGTCTAGTGTATCTAGAATGTGGTTTAACAAAGTTGGAAACGTAGGTTCACTGATATCAGAAAGATACCAATGTTCACATATATACTCCAGAACGCTTTAAAAAATGTTTTAAAAAAT
>NW_006446285.1:0-203 GCF_000325575.1 Pteropus alecto | reverse complement strand
GCTCTCTACTTATAAAGTATTTTCTATTGGAAGAGTCCCACTTAATCCTAAGTTTTTATTTTTTTAGCTGGGTTAAAAAGAGCCTTGTCCTAATGTCCCAACAGAAAGAACAATTTTCCAGGGAGCGGAGGGTAGCTTCCCAGGCCTGACAAATTCAGACAAAAACTATTTGGCCTGCAGTGTTTTCATTGTTGGCTTTTTGT
>NW_006446284.1:0-203 GCF_000325575.1 Pteropus alecto | reverse complement strand
TACATATACATACATATACATATGGGGAGAGAAATTGATTGATTGATTGATTGATTTAGTTAAGGAATCGGCTCGCACAATTAACGGCACTGATGAGTCCAGAACCTGCAGGATGGGCTGGTAGGTTGGAGACCCAGGGAAGGGTTGCAGTTCAAGTCCGGAGGCCATCTGCTGGAACCCTTTCTTGCTCGATGGAGCTCAGT
>NW_006446283.1:0-203 GCF_000325575.1 Pteropus alecto | reverse complement strand
TGGCATCATCCGTAGCCTGGCTCTGTCCGACTCCCCGTTTGTGTCCTTAAACTTCACAATCCTGGACACGATTTTGCTGGATGTTTCCCTTTTCTTCTCCCTGTCATCACATTTTTATGAAATTCTTCAATGGCAGCTCATATTATAATACACACATATTATAATACCGCAATATTTGGGAGATAGGGCTCACAATCATCTGG
>NW_006446282.1:0-203 GCF_000325575.1 Pteropus alecto | reverse complement strand
CGCTCTGAGCACCAGTGCTCATTGGCTGCATGCAGCGGGCACTAGGGCCTTACAGGGAGACATTTTCGGAGTGAAGGCTGAGGCAAAACTCACTTGGTACAGAAGTGCCGGTGGAATCCATTGTTTCCTGTTGAGTCCATCTCTCTACCAGTGAGCGAACATAGTGCCGCCATAGCTGTGATGTCACCAAACTGGATAGCAAA
>NW_006446281.1:0-203 GCF_000325575.1 Pteropus alecto | reverse complement strand
CAGGGACTCGCCGCAGCTCCTCCACCGTGGACATCGGGCATGGGCTGTGCCCACCATCTGGGGCGCTGTTCTCAGTCAGGGGCAATTTCAGCCCCAGGGGACACTGAACAACACTGAAGACGGTTTTGGTTGTCGTGACTAAGGGAGTTGCTCCTGGCATCTAGTGGGTAGAGGCAGAGATGCTGCTGACCATCCTCCAGCGC
>NW_006446280.1:0-203 GCF_000325575.1 Pteropus alecto | reverse complement strand
CAGGGACTCGCCGCAGCTCCTCCACCGTGGACATCAGGCATGGGCTGCACCCACCATCTGGGGCGCTATTCTCAGTTGGGGGCAATTTCAGCCCCAGGGGACACTGGACAACACTGAAGACGGTTTTGGTTGTCGTAACTGGGGGAGTTGCTCCTGGCATCTAGGGGTTAGAGGCAGAGATGCTGCTGACCATCCTCCAGCGC
>NW_006446279.1:0-203 GCF_000325575.1 Pteropus alecto | reverse complement strand
GGTTAGGGTTAGGTTAGTGTTAGGGTTATTGTTAGTGTTCGTGTTAGGTTTAGGTTAGGCTAATGCATAGAAATAGCCTTAGTATTAGAATGAAGCTTACATATAGTTTAGGATTAGTGTAAGGGAAACTGGTTAGGGTTATGCTATTGATAGTGTAAAATTTAGGGATAGGGTTAGAATTGGGTTAGATTTAGCTTTAGTTT
>NW_006446278.1:0-203 GCF_000325575.1 Pteropus alecto | reverse complement strand
ACCACCTCTTGGTTTCAGGTTCCATCATCCCCACCAAAGTCAAAGAGTCCAGTCTGATGGCAGCAGTGCCCACTGTCGCTCCTGGCCCACAGAGAAAAGCTACCACAGAGCTCTTCAAGTATCTGAGCTCCCCCCAGCACTGGTGAAGGAAATGCCCTCTGGACGCTATGGGGTACACGGTTAGAGGTGGGTGAGCGGTCTCG
>NW_006446277.1:0-203 GCF_000325575.1 Pteropus alecto | reverse complement strand
AGCTGTCTGGAGGGTTCAGCGAGAGGGGTACGTGGCGCTGAGACCACCAATAGCAGGAGGAAGTGGAGTTTTAGCCAGACTTTAGCAAGAGAGAGTTAGCAGACAGAAGAGGGAACAGGGCAAGAAGAGAACATTCCAGGCAGCATGAACAGCACGGGCAAAGCCCTGAGGTAGGAAGGAGTGTGGTCCATGGGAAGAAGTGG
>NW_006446276.1:0-203 GCF_000325575.1 Pteropus alecto | reverse complement strand
TGTGAGAATCATTGTGAGTGATTTTTGCTGTAGGTGGAAAGCTGGATCTTCTTAACCTAATAAGTTCGGGATCAACGACAGCAACAATGCAAAACTTGTGAGAAGAACACGTCTTCTGAGTGGCTGTATATAGAGATATACTATAGATTGGATCCCGATTGTAAATACCAAATTTTATCTATAATAATTTCCTACAAGTTTCA
>NW_006446275.1:0-203 GCF_000325575.1 Pteropus alecto | reverse complement strand
TTCTTTGGGCTGCAGCTAAAACAAAAACTCAAACTAACTTGAGTAGGAAAATAATAATAACAAAATCAATTAAATTACCATGTGCTCGGATAACTGTAAAGTGACGGTGCAGCCACGACAGCCTCCGGCACAGTGGGACCCAGGTCTCCGTGATGGCTACTGGAGCCAGTTCATTTTGTCCCATCTCCTGCCCCGGCTTTCCC
>NW_006446274.1:0-203 GCF_000325575.1 Pteropus alecto | reverse complement strand
CGCCAGCCGCAGACGTGGCCGCTCCCACTCCCACTCCCACTGCCCGCCTTTCGCTCTGTGGCCCTCTGGGCCTCGGTGTCCTCGGCCCTGGGAGAGGGGTCACAAGAGCTCTTGCCGTGAAGACTAGGTGCTGAGGGCGCTTCCCGGCTCGCGGTCGGTGTTTGATAACTGGCGGCTCTTGTTATCCATGATCACGATGACCG
>NW_006446273.1:0-203 GCF_000325575.1 Pteropus alecto | reverse complement strand
CGCACTGCACGGAGAAAGTCGATTCCCGGTGCCGACGTGATTCGTCCGGTAAAAGCGAAGGACTTGCTTAGCCCTTCTGTCTGAAGGAGAATATTTCCATCGGGGGGAGATCGCTGAACACCTCAAACTAACATAATATCGAACGTCGACTGGAATCGAACGTTTTTCTCGAAAAGGAAAATAGTTTCAAATAGAACCCGACT
>NW_006446272.1:0-203 GCF_000325575.1 Pteropus alecto | reverse complement strand
GTTGTCGTTTACCCAGTTTTCTCATATTATCAGGGTGAGAGCAATGCTCTTTCTAGCCTTCAACATCCTGGGTGGCAAAAGAACCATCACACAGAAGTATTTTGAGGTCCAAATGAAGAAATGGAAGTGCGGTCACTTGTTAGATCCTATGGTCTTCAAAAAAAATTTAAATTATTACATTTACACAAGGGCAGCAGGCAAAA
>NW_006446271.1:0-203 GCF_000325575.1 Pteropus alecto | reverse complement strand
CAAAATGTTTTAAACAATTTTTAAAATGTATTTTTCAATTTAAGCTACTAAATTTATGATTTTTTTTACAGCAGCAATTGGAAGCTAACACGTTGTCCAACAGGCAGTTAGACATATGAGGATAGATTTGGGGAGTCACCAGCACACAGAGAATAACTGAAGCCATCGTCATGAAAGAAATTGTTCAGAGAAGTCTAAAACGG
>NW_006446270.1:0-203 GCF_000325575.1 Pteropus alecto | reverse complement strand
TAAAATGGTTTAATATTATTTTTTAATTTGGTGCAAACTGTCAGTATTGTTTAAAATTTGGTGTAAACTGTCAGTATTGTTTAAAAAAAAATGTTCCCTGGTATGACTTTAAGATGGGACCATCGACCCTGAGTTATGTATCTTTTGCACTTGTTTCTTTCAGGTCTATATTGAACATTATCTATATCCATTCTGCATTTCCA
>NW_006446269.1:0-203 GCF_000325575.1 Pteropus alecto | reverse complement strand
GCATACACGGCTTCAGAGAGTGTGAGGGCCAGGGAGGTGCCGTGGCCTGGAGACGCGCATCGCAGAAGGTGGTTCACGCGATGCTTTTCACAACTATGTGTGACCCCGTCCTCTGCAGTGAGCAGCAGTCGAGGAACGGGGGACCCAGCAGCCCGCAAGATGGGTGACAGCCTCAGCTACGTGGAACCCATGTCATGGTGCAG
>NW_006446268.1:0-203 GCF_000325575.1 Pteropus alecto | reverse complement strand
GACGGCTGCTTTCCACCTGCAACTAGCTGAGGCTTTTACCTCGATAGAACAAGAAAAAGGGGAATAAAATCCAAAACGACAGCGCATACCTCAAATGGGTCCACCTGCCCCAAGTGCCGCGAGCTCCATGATACTTCACACCCCATGGGGGGCTGAGCCATGGGACAAGGCCTCTGCATGCAACAGACACCTGTCTTATCAAA
>NW_006446267.1:0-203 GCF_000325575.1 Pteropus alecto | reverse complement strand
GGTAGGCAGAGATGAACGGCCCGGCTGGATGGACGTCAAAATTCGAAATAAGAAAAGCGGTTTAAGGATAGCGAGTAAAAGTCGAGGCCCCATGGGACATGTAGGTGCTAGAAATAGCCTGCCCGGCCGTCTGCGTTAAAGCGTAAGGACTTAGGTAGCCTGACTGTTCACAAAGAAACACCTCTCTCTCTCTCTCTCTCTCT
>NW_006446266.1:0-203 GCF_000325575.1 Pteropus alecto | reverse complement strand
AAACCATAAGAGAAAGAAATCTGGAAAATTCATAATCATAATAAAACGACACACTTGTTAATAACACTTGGATCAAAGAACAAGTCAAAAGGAAAAATTGAACGTATTTGGGACTGAATATAATTGAAAACAAGACATATAAAAATTCCTGAGATGCAGTTAAGGTAGTGCATAGAGGAAATTCATAGCTTTAAACACTTACA
>NW_006446265.1:0-203 GCF_000325575.1 Pteropus alecto | reverse complement strand
TTTCAAGCAACATCTAAATTTTCTAAGAAAATTATGTAATTAAGTTAAAATTTTTTTTCTTTATCAATGTTCTATTTAGAACTGAAAGCTAAATGAAGAGTCATACATTTTTTGCAATAACACGATGCCTCACTTTGGGTCTAAAACTCTAAATTCAAGTGGCACTTTACTACATAAATATACGTAAAACTATTCTTGTTTTC
>NW_006446264.1:0-203 GCF_000325575.1 Pteropus alecto | reverse complement strand
CAATCTCCCTCGGGACAATCTCCCTCGGGACGTCTACACTCCTAAGAGCATCGTGTAACAGCACAAGTGATGAGTTCCAACGATGGGCTGACAACCAGCAGGCCGTAAACCACGGCTGGTCATAGGCAGTACAGAATCAGATGGCTACTCGGAGGGAAAGGCCTCGTATTTTAAGTGTGGACTTCTACAAAGTTTATTCTGTC
>NW_006446263.1:0-203 GCF_000325575.1 Pteropus alecto | reverse complement strand
GGTCATTCCAAGGCATACTCAGAAAGATCTTTACTGACACAATAAATTATACACTCATGCCCATTCCAACGATACTGCCCCAATGTTCTCTAACCTAACATTTTTTCTTTTCTTTATGTGGACATCTATAGTGACTTACAAAGGATTGTTGTTTACTCGATTTCTGCCCCTACAACTACAGCCTAAGCTCTCAACTTCTAGAT
>NW_006446262.1:0-203 GCF_000325575.1 Pteropus alecto | reverse complement strand
TCAAAAAATAGATAATGGGTAAATTCCTACAAACACAATCTACCAAGACTAAATCGTGAAAAAATAAAAAATCTGAACAGACTAAGAATGACTAAGAAGATCAAATTAGTAATCAAAAACGTATTAAGAAAGGAAACCCCAGGACCTGATAATTTCACTGGTGATGTCTACAACACATTTTAAAAAGAATTAATGCTGATACC
>NW_006446261.1:0-203 GCF_000325575.1 Pteropus alecto | reverse complement strand
GCCTTTTGTTCTACTTCACTAATACTTCGAGATCTACTGCAAATGGCAGCTGCCACAATCCCTAGCCAGGTGAGTTCAGTTATGTAGAACCAGCATCGACTGAGCCATAACTATGCTAAGCACTCATGGCAGGTATTGAGGACACAAAAATGAATACGGTATGTCCCCAAACTTAAGGAGTTCACAGCCTTAAGGAGGTGGGA
>NW_006446260.1:0-203 GCF_000325575.1 Pteropus alecto | reverse complement strand
CAGCATGCAAGGGACGGCACAGGGGAGAAACACACGCCCGAGAACAGGATGCGGCAGCCTGGGCATCGGAGCGGTAGAGCTTATTCCGCTTCTCCGTTTGCAGCATCATTCACAAGGCCTGGCCTGTGAGCGGTCTCGGTGTGTGTCTGTTGAATTGATTACTGTCGTGTAGCATTATTTTGCTGCTCGTTAGTGGTCATCTC
>NW_006446259.1:0-203 GCF_000325575.1 Pteropus alecto | reverse complement strand
AAATTAAGTGGCTTGCCCAAGGGCATGCAACCCAGGAGCAGCAGAACCAAGAATAAATTTGCATCCTTTTGGCTCCAAAGCCTTTGTGCTCCCCATTCCCCTTGACTCCCTGTCTGGAAAAAAGAGAGCACAGAGCACGGGCTCATGAGTTGTTCCTGGGGTGAGGAACTGGGGGCAAAGGACAGCAGAAAACTTGTGCCCAA
>NW_006446258.1:0-203 GCF_000325575.1 Pteropus alecto | reverse complement strand
TGCGTATGTCTGTTTTGGAGAAACGTCTATTCCAGTCCTTTGCCGATTTTTGAGTCGGGTGTTTGTTTTGTTATTGAGTCGTAGGCGTTTCTTATATATTTTGTGGATTAAGCCCTTATCAGATATATGGTTTGAAAATATTTCCTCCTGTTCCCTAGGTTGCCTTTTTTTCACTCCATTGGTTGTTTTACTTGCTTTGTAAA
>NW_006446257.1:0-203 GCF_000325575.1 Pteropus alecto | reverse complement strand
CAGGTATGATTTCTATGACTTAAACCAGATTTTCTTGTTGCCTTTCTTTCTTGTTTCCCATATATGGACTTTGATTTTTTAAAGGATCTAAAGACTTTATTAAAAAAAAAGTTGGTATATTTATTTAATCGCACTTTCTTGTGGTGCTGGCATCGTACCTGTCTTCATGGAAAGCTCCTTCCTGGGCTTTCAGGGTCCTGTCA
>NW_006446256.1:0-203 GCF_000325575.1 Pteropus alecto | reverse complement strand
CCAAGTCCAGGAAGGCCCTGTGGGGAGCTTGGCCAGTGCCCCAAGGGAGAGTGGGGCACAGGAGGCCTCCGATGGTGGCGTGGGGCGTGGGTGGGCTGAGTCGGGGGAGAGACGGCCGTGGAAAGAGACGCTCAGGTGAGGGGCAGGGCCCGGCCCAGGTCGTGGCCATGGGGACCAGATCCTCGGGAGAAATGATCCGTAGG
>NW_006446255.1:0-203 GCF_000325575.1 Pteropus alecto | reverse complement strand
TATATTTTCTTTTATTAGAGCAGAGATTTTGCTCACGTTAAAAAATTTTTTCTTTGTCTTCTCTATGCTCTGGTCAAGGTTAGCACCGCTGAAGACCAAGAAACTGAGTTGATTATTCCTGCAGGACATGATGGCAAGAAGCATTTAAGATAAATAGTGGACATCTCCTCTAAGAATTTAAGAAACCTAGTTCTACCCCAATA
>NW_006446254.1:0-203 GCF_000325575.1 Pteropus alecto | reverse complement strand
ATCAAGGCTTCACACTTTAAGCATGGATTTTTTTTTTCTTTTCTTTTCCTTTGCTCTTACCTGTACTAAAAACGTGACTGACTCCTAGCTTGAATGGGCAAACACAGCAATTCCTGTGAATACATCTATTTACAGTACTTCTGTAATGAAAACAGTTTGCGCCCCAACAGGATTTGTCTTTGTCTGTGGTGGCTATCATTCTC
>NW_006446253.1:0-203 GCF_000325575.1 Pteropus alecto | reverse complement strand
CACATCCCCGTGGGTGACCGACCTCGCCTGTTCACAGGACGGGGCCATTGTGAGGACAGAGACCTGGCAGCGGAGTCCTGGGGGCAGGCTAAACAGATGCCGCAAACGTGGTCACCACGGTTCCTCTGGCCCTGGGCGTACGGGCGACGTGGCGCCTGCTCTGCGGCCCTGACAACCAGCACCGTCACTCAAGACAGCGGCAG
>NW_006446252.1:0-203 GCF_000325575.1 Pteropus alecto | reverse complement strand
TCCTGTACGTATCATACACGCTACATACGTAACACGTGTAACATATTACACACGCATATACATCCTCATGACGAGGGCTCTTTTACATACGTTTGGGTGGATACAAGTCCTCCAAGTCTACAGACGAGATTGACTTATTTAGCTTCATTACTACATAAAAGAGCCCACTGAATAGTGACAAGTAGAGAACTGTCTACGCAGGC
>NW_006446251.1:0-203 GCF_000325575.1 Pteropus alecto | reverse complement strand
TTACTGTGTGGAGTTTACATTCTAGCGATAGAAAAGGGAAAACAAATCGATGAACCTATGTCACACTCAGCTAACTAAGAACGGAAGGAAACGACCTCAACATAATGAAAACCATATATGAAAAACATAGCACTTAATGGTGCCAGACTGAAAACTTTCCCCCTAAACCAGGAACGAGGCAAAGGTGTCTGCTTTAACCACTT
>NW_006446250.1:0-203 GCF_000325575.1 Pteropus alecto | reverse complement strand
GCACACACAACCCATACAAGAGACACACCCAGAGCACCCAGCTCTAGTGACCAGAGAGACTGTACCACTGGGCTCCACGGGACACCTACTAGATAAGGCCACTCTACTAAGACCAGGGGACATAGCAGCCCTACCTAAAAAAACAACCAAACAAACAAACAAAAAACAGGAGGCAGCCAAGATGAGGAGACAAAGAAACATGT
>NW_006446249.1:0-203 GCF_000325575.1 Pteropus alecto | reverse complement strand
TAGAACTGTGCCAGGCGCATAGTAGGTGCTCAGTAAACACCTGACGAATGCGTTCGCTGCAGGAGCCCCCCATTGGACAGAGACTGCGATGACACGGTCGAGTGCCATCCCGGTCTCTGTCCAATGGGGGGCTCCTGCTTGGCCGGCCTCTCGCACGTCAGGGGTTCGGCTGCCCACAGCGGTGGTGCTCCAGGGGTTAGAAA
>NW_006446248.1:0-203 GCF_000325575.1 Pteropus alecto | reverse complement strand
AAGCGGCCGCAGCCCCGCACACCCCTGGCCGGGCGCGACCTCGGACCCTGGTCCAAGTCCTGCATCCCTGGTCACCAGCGCTGGGACCCGGGCCAGGTGCTCGGCCGCTCGGTGCCCCAGTCTCTTACCTGTAAGATGAGAATGCAGTTGTGTCTTTTACAGGGTGTGACTAAGGAGAAAATGACACAATGCAGACGCCATAC
>NW_006446247.1:0-203 GCF_000325575.1 Pteropus alecto | reverse complement strand
GTGAAAACTTCCATTCGAGGCCACGTGGTCAGCTAGTTGCTGAGCTCCTGTGTAAAGCAGATATCTTGACCCTGGTCCTAGACCACACCTACTTTTGCACCATTTTGAAAGGTAGCAAGCACTTTACTTTTTTTTTTTTTCCTGCTCCTGTTTGGTTGCCTTGTCTTTCTCAAAAAGAACAAGACTCTGCCAAGCTAGAAAGA
>NW_006446246.1:0-203 GCF_000325575.1 Pteropus alecto | reverse complement strand
AGAAGTGAGAAGATATCGCTGATTCTAACCTTTCTGGGAACTCTCGTTTTAAAAATCAAATGCCGCTGTGTAAAACATTCACAAAGGCGTTATGCATTTATCATCTAAGTTCCAATTATTATAGAGGTGATTAAGAAGAAGGATGAGGATATTTGAGTGGATACACATATACTTAAAATTCCTTCGCAAAAGCGAACAGGTCG
>NW_006446245.1:0-203 GCF_000325575.1 Pteropus alecto | reverse complement strand
ATAACCAACTGATCACATAGCAGTGGCCAAGGACTAAGACATTATGCCCTACAAGCGATAAGTATCACATAAAGAACAATGACCAATTAGGACACGGCCCATTCACAAAAACTAAAGTATGAAATACCCAGGAAGAACCTCGAGTCCCCATTTCCCATGGGGAAGGGTGTGGGCGAGAAGCCTGCAAAGTGAGACCACACGAA
>NW_006446244.1:0-203 GCF_000325575.1 Pteropus alecto | reverse complement strand
TCAAAAGCATTCTCCATTTCTATTACAGTACTTTTGATTTCTGGCATTTAACATAGACTCTTGAGTTTTCATCTCTATTTACATTGCCTATCTATTTTTTACATGTTGTCTACTTTTTCCATTACAGCTTTAGCATATTAATCACAGTTATTTTAAATTCCCTGTCTAATAATTCCAATATCTGTATCATATTTGTCTGTTCC
>NW_006446243.1:0-203 GCF_000325575.1 Pteropus alecto | reverse complement strand
CGCACGCGGGCCTGGCCAGACAGGGCGTCCAGGGTCACGCTGCACAGCTCGCCCTCGGCCGGGCTCGGACGGTGCTCCACGCGGCCGGTCCCACGGCCGTGCTCCCCATGGCACCCGGCGCGCCTTCTCCGCTCCCTGTGTCTGCCGTGAGGCGGAGCAGAAAGCTGGCGTTGTCAGCTGTGATGTCACCTGGGAAGGACTCT
>NW_006446242.1:0-203 GCF_000325575.1 Pteropus alecto | reverse complement strand
TACTTCCATGGATCTAGTTAGTCTTCATCTACATTTTATGAAGACCACCCCTATTATCTCTCTAGATTTGTCAGTGGTGTGACTGTTTTCGGGTGACTGTTGAGTCAGATGATGGTACGTGAGGTATGAGCAATCAAATGGATTACATTAAAATGCTTAGAGTTGGGGCCTAACCAGACAGAAAAGATGTGGAAAAAAAAAAA
>NW_006446241.1:0-203 GCF_000325575.1 Pteropus alecto | reverse complement strand
TTCCTTTCTTTTAGCAAACTTCACCTTTCAGGTTATATTTATAGAGCTAGCTGCAAAAGTTTCTAAGCAAAATGTGAATGCTAAGCATATTTCATTAAAACTTGAAAGCTCCTAAAAAAAAAAACAACTTGAAAGCGTCTACATTTATAAGTAACTTGAACTGCCAGACACATTTATGTGACTTCAATTAAGGTCATTTAATG
>NW_006446240.1:0-203 GCF_000325575.1 Pteropus alecto | reverse complement strand
CTGACCCCCAAAAGGGATTAAGAATCTTTGATCACTAAAATTCAGGGACAAACTTACTAAAGCTTCAGAATGTTCACAGCTTTCACGGGTCTTCAAGGAAGGGCACTATTAACACATTCTGAGTTACACTGAAAAGTTACCACCCACTGTCCTTACCCACTGAGATGAGGTTTCTAAAGTTCTCCAACATCACATCCCAATAC
>NW_006446239.1:0-203 GCF_000325575.1 Pteropus alecto | reverse complement strand
ATGACCTACAAGTGTGGTTATGGCAAAATCAACAGCACAAATTGTCCCGAGAGGTAACTCATCGATGGCGCGATCTCTCGGTAAACGTAGCATCGTCTGCGTGGAGGATCTGACTCATGAGAACTATACTGTTGGAAAAACACTCCAAAGAAGTAAGCAACGTCCTGTAGCCCTTCGCGTTATCTTCTCCTTGAGGGAGAATG
>NW_006446238.1:0-203 GCF_000325575.1 Pteropus alecto | reverse complement strand
TATCCCACCTCTAATCCCTCTCTGGTGAAGGTTCATCCAGCATTTCTGCTTAAACGTCACTTTTGCTTATCATTACTCCTAATTTTAACTCATGGAAGATGTTTAATTTTTTTAAAAATAACAGCATAAAGTTATTCTAACTATGTTCCATATCTGCTATCAAGAAGCTTTAGTTCAAGTTTCAGTTGAAGGCTCAATTGTTT
>NW_006446237.1:0-203 GCF_000325575.1 Pteropus alecto | reverse complement strand
TAGGCCTGGATTTCTGCCTATCATTTTTTCCGCAATCATATAGTCTTCCCTAGAATGAAGACAATATAGAAGTGAGAAACAGACAAAAACTAAGTTCTAATTATGTTAACCCATATACCAAACAGCTTCTAATATTTCACTTAGGATTTCTAGGTACTTTAGTCTATTATTTCTCTTTTTGTCTCAACAGAGTTTGGATTAGA
>NW_006446236.1:0-203 GCF_000325575.1 Pteropus alecto | reverse complement strand
ATGCTACTGGGACCAGTATATAAATTTCAGTATATGCTCCTTATTACTTTTCCAAAATCCAAATAATTCTGGATTCTAAAGCCTTCCGACCCCAAAGGTTTCAGATAAGGGATTGTAGACTTATAATTGGGACCATGAAAGAGGATAAGATCGCCTCAGTAGCAAATGTAGACAAAAAGCAGGCAGTGGACAGGGAACAGCAA
>NW_006446235.1:0-203 GCF_000325575.1 Pteropus alecto | reverse complement strand
CAGGTCAGGAAGGGTGCAGGAAGGTAGAGTAGGAACGGAAAACACCTTAAAACTGAAGTGGAGATGAGTTTAATGTGTGTTGAGGGTATATGTTTAGGGTAAGTTTGGGCGTGAGAAGGTGTATCTGGAGGAAGGGGATAGTGGTGACTGAAGTTCGAGCCTTGGAAACATTTTCCAACTTTACAATTTCCCTTAAGATTTTT
>NW_006446234.1:0-203 GCF_000325575.1 Pteropus alecto | reverse complement strand
TAAAATCCTTAAAGCTGAGCTCCATTCATGAAACTACTGGTTAGAAACACTCACTGACATTGTCATAGTGCTTAAAAAATAGATGCAGACTTGGCCTGATATGCAAAAACATTCCTAACCTGCACGGGTTCCCAAACCTTTCCCAAATCACTGCTCCAGAAAACCCATAACAAAGTTCAACTCTACTACTTGCTTTTCTCCTA
>NW_006446233.1:0-203 GCF_000325575.1 Pteropus alecto | reverse complement strand
ACGTGGGTCACAGCTGGCACAATTCTCAGGAGCACTGTCCTTGGTCAAAAGGGGCCACCATGCTCAGGTTATGCTTCCCCCTGTCTCCCAGTGGCTGACTGACCTGGGCTACAGAAGTCCTGCCCCTTGCTTCATGCTGAGATTTAACTCTGTGGTACGGTTCATACCCAGAGCTCCCCATGGGATCAGGCTCCAACAAGTCC
>NW_006446232.1:0-203 GCF_000325575.1 Pteropus alecto | reverse complement strand
ACCATATCATATTACCATCAGAAATAATTATATAGATAATATCTTGATATCCATCGTTCTAGTTTTTTTTTTTTCCTGTGCTTTGTATTATTTTACATAGTTAAATACACCGTAGTTTTCTTTTTTTGATTAAGAGATTTCTGGAATATATTACTATGTCTTTAAATGTCTCCGAAGATCGTTTCTTAGCAGCCGAATGGCAT
>NW_006446231.1:0-203 GCF_000325575.1 Pteropus alecto | reverse complement strand
GGGTCCCCCCACAGGGGAGGGCCAGGGTCCTCTCTCGCCACTGGCCTTGGGCATTGCAAGGCGCAGTCTGGGGTCCCTCAGAGGGAGGGACAGTGGTTCGGGGGACAATGGAATCATCCTAGCTCACGAGGCCGTGGGGACACCTTTCCTGCCACCCGAGACCGGCCTGTCCGTGCCCCCAGTCCCAGAGCCTGCTGGTGCTG
>NW_006446230.1:0-203 GCF_000325575.1 Pteropus alecto | reverse complement strand
CATCTTGGGCACTGTTTTAAAACAACTGGTAAGCTCAAGTACTGGCAGACTTCTCAGGTGAGGCGGTCCTGAGATGTGGGTGGGAAGGGAGCCCAGGGAATCCTTGCAGCTGCTGCAGAAGATGTCGAGGAAATAAAAAAGCAACAAGATTTCTGGACAGTCAGTTTAAACTCTACTAAATGAAACACAGGCCTTTTGAGAGA
>NW_006446229.1:0-203 GCF_000325575.1 Pteropus alecto | reverse complement strand
AATCTGCTTGCTTACATAAGTGCATTCAACTATTATTTTAAACTTAAGATGTTCCCTCTCAGCTCTCTCAAATACTCCATGTTTATGCCATGATACCTGTGTCAAGGAATATGTTTATAAGCATCTTTAATTTATTATGAAAATTAATTTTCTCAGATGAAACACAACGTTAGCTGCCACAAGAGAAAAATACCATTTTGCTT
>NW_006446228.1:0-203 GCF_000325575.1 Pteropus alecto | reverse complement strand
TTTTTGTGACTGGCTTCTTTCACTTAGCATCATGTTCTCAAGTTTCATCCATGTTATGTCATGTGTCAGAATTTCCTTCCTTTTCAAGACTGATAATATTTCAGTGTACGTATGTACTCCATTTTGCTTATGCACTGATCTGTCGATAGACACTTGGGTTGCTTTCATCTTTTGGCTATTGTGAAGAATGTTGCTATGAACAT
>NW_006446227.1:0-203 GCF_000325575.1 Pteropus alecto | reverse complement strand
ACACTAAAACTTATCCTAACCCTAATTCTAAACCTTACCATAAATTTTACACTGACAATAACTCTAAAACTAACTGCTTACCCTAAGGCTAACCCTAAACCTAAAGCTAACCCTAGCCATTACACTAACCCTAACTCTAATCTTAACAATAACCTAAACCTAACCCTTAGCCTAACCATAAAACTAACCCTAAACTAAACCTA
>NW_006446226.1:0-203 GCF_000325575.1 Pteropus alecto | reverse complement strand
CCCCAGCACCTAAGGCAGCACTTGGAAAATGATACGTCTGCTTGGTTTTTGTCAAAGAAAAAAAAAATCAAACTGCTACAAATTTTAGAATTTTTATTTCCGCTGGCCTTCAATGTCCCTTGGTCATCCTCCCTGTACCTCAGTCAGCTTCTGTCATTTCTCCTAGGTGAAGATTGCGAACTTCTTCCTCTCTCGGGTCTTCC
>NW_006446225.1:0-203 GCF_000325575.1 Pteropus alecto | reverse complement strand
TGCAGAATTTTACAAATATTTCAGATGTCTCTTTTACTTCTACTGCCCTTAAGACATTCAAGCTTACTTATGTCCATTTTTCCTCCCTTTGTGAGTCCACCGAAGAGGAATTTCCCCTTAATTGGCCAACATTTCAATCAGCTCTTTCTGCTTCTGTAAATATGCTTTTTGCAAAGCCAGACATCTCAAGGTCAACAGAGAAC
>NW_006446224.1:0-203 GCF_000325575.1 Pteropus alecto | reverse complement strand
GCAGTCGAGTTTGTCGACAAGCGGAGAGCCCAGCCGGGTGGAAATCCCTTTCTTATATCAGTTTTGCCAGCTGCATCGCTACAGGGTTGGACTCGACAGCCTCTAAAAGAATCTCTTCCAGGTTTAACAGGCTACCCTTCTAAATCACTTCCCAGTGCTATAAATCCTATAACCCGCAAATTTCCTTTGGAGGAGACTCTTGG
>NW_006446223.1:0-203 GCF_000325575.1 Pteropus alecto | reverse complement strand
GTGGACGTCAGTCAGATTTCGGGGTGGGCGGCTCTCAGAGCATGGCCTCGGCCCCCCGCTCCCAGGGGGGCTGCAGCTGCCCGCACGGCGTCCCTCCCACCTGGGGGTTTGCAGGTCGACGCCCCGACCCCCTGTCATGGTATTGGACGAAGGACCTGATTAAGGTCAAGAGGGGTCAGCCCTGAGCGGGTCAGGTCGGTGTC
>NW_006446222.1:0-203 GCF_000325575.1 Pteropus alecto | reverse complement strand
ACAGGTAATAGCAAGCGAACCTGTCATCCTTAGCACGCTAGAGTCTGTGCTTAACACGGAAGGTGGCTTAAGAATGATTCTAAGATTTAAATGAAAATGTCACTTGAGAGGAATTTGTGTCTCAACACGGCAGAGCTGGAACTAAGCTCAGAGAGTAGCTTCCTGTCCTTTAGGAGAGAAGCCTGGGACGTAACTCGTGGGGG
>NW_006446221.1:0-203 GCF_000325575.1 Pteropus alecto | reverse complement strand
GTGCCAGCTAGAGGCCTCCGAGCCTTTCCTGTTGATGCTTCTTGGATGACAGTCACCGACCAGAGCATGTCACCCACACTCACCTCCCCCGCCACTGCCACACACACACACCTTTCCTCACATTGGACTATCAGGGCCCAGAGCTGTCGGCCCCTGGTCGGGGAGCTTGCCTGTCCCCTGTCCACTTCTGCTCAGTCCAGCGG
>NW_006446220.1:0-203 GCF_000325575.1 Pteropus alecto | reverse complement strand
CAGCATTCAGCACTTCACCGGCTCCACCTTGTTCTCAGTGCCCTTCTGAAGTGACAAGGCTGGTCTCGAGCATGGGGTTCTTGACGTCAGGTGCCTGAATCCTACGGCTGTATACTTCAAGCTCAGGGCCCCAAGTGGACGGTAAAAGGTTCATGGATGGAAAGTGGACATCACAGAGGCCAGCACAACGGCAAGGATCCTGT
>NW_006446219.1:0-203 GCF_000325575.1 Pteropus alecto | reverse complement strand
CCCGTGAGGTCAGTGCCCTTTTAAAGAAGAGCACAGAGACACACGGAGGCCAGGTTATTCCCCCGATGAGCACCGAGGCCTCGTTCGGACTGGGCGCTCGGATTCCAAAGCCTGAGTTTTCTTAACGCCGCCTCTTTTCTGCCTGTTTGTGTCAACTGTGAATTTCGACCCTGTATCTCTGTGGGGCAAGGTGCGGGCCTCGG
>NW_006446218.1:0-203 GCF_000325575.1 Pteropus alecto | reverse complement strand
CATTTTGAAAGTGTGGTAAGATGGGAGGGGAAGGCTAGGGTACGTAGTGCCTCAAGCAACTGCAACTACTGAGGCTTCCCTCGCAGTGGTTGAAGTGTGTCCCCCAAATTCTTGTCCAGCCAGAACCCCAGAATGTGACCTTTTATCTGGAAATAGGGTAATTAGACTTATTTAGTAATTAGGTCATTCTGGAGTGGGGGTGG
>NW_006446217.1:0-203 GCF_000325575.1 Pteropus alecto | reverse complement strand
TTTTTCCTATGTGTAAAAGCAAGTTTAATGCTTGAACTATTTGACATTGGTGTCAAATGCTTACTTTTCCATGAATTCAATCAAGTGCCTTTTTCCTTTCCTTTTTAAAAATTGTAGTAAAATACACATAAGATAAATTTACCATCTTATTCATCTTTAGGTGTAGAATTCAGTAATGTTAAGTATATTCACATTGTTGTGCA
>NW_006446216.1:0-203 GCF_000325575.1 Pteropus alecto | reverse complement strand
TAAAGGCATAAGATATATACAAAACAAATGGAACATGAAATCAGTCTAATCAGTAATAGTCAATATAAACAGGCTAAACATGTCTATAAAAATCAGATAATGCAGATTATCTGTAAAATTGTCAAACTATACGATTGTTATGCTTTAGACACAAATCGGGTGAAAGATTGGGAAAAACTACACCAATAAAACCAAAAGAAATT
>NW_006446215.1:0-203 GCF_000325575.1 Pteropus alecto | reverse complement strand
GCTCTGAGACGGCGAAGTCACGTCACCGAGAGCACATTCATCGCGGTAGACGATGAAAGCAAGTTATTTTCCGTCTGTATGAAAAAGAAAGATAAGTAGGAAGACAAGGAAAATAAAAGGGTTGAAGTCGACTGTAAGAAAAAAGAATTCATTTGAATCTTGATAAACGAAATATTGTCTTTCAGGTGGTCTACGGGTTGTGA
>NW_006446214.1:0-203 GCF_000325575.1 Pteropus alecto | reverse complement strand
CTCTAGTCCACACCCATTTTGTTTCTCACAAAGTGCGTATATGTTGGGGCGTTGGGGATACAGAACACTGCAGAATCAACATTGAAATTGTTCAGCTCCTCTTCTCCAAAATTGGGAATTCATTTATCAAAATTTCTAAAATAAATCAATAAATTTAAGAGTTAACTATTGTTATTTCAAGAATGTTTGGAGCTTCAAGTTTT
>NW_006446213.1:0-203 GCF_000325575.1 Pteropus alecto | reverse complement strand
GACAGGGAGTCTTTGCAGGGTCGTGAGCAGAGAGGGGATACGGCGTGACCTGCATTCTCTAAAAAGCTCTGTTTGGCAATGTCGATAACATACTGTAGAGGGTGAGGGCCGAAGCCAAGGTCCCGGTAGGACACTGTTGTGGCAACGCAGGCGGGAGACGGCGACGGGGCGGCGGCGGGACGTGGCCGGATTCCGGGCGCGTT
>NW_006446212.1:0-203 GCF_000325575.1 Pteropus alecto | reverse complement strand
GAGACATTAAATTCTTCGGAGTTACACAGCTAATCAGTGGTAGGGGTAGGATTCTAATCAAGGCGATCCGCACTGAGGGCTCAAGCTTTTGATCACGAAGTTGTATGTCCCCCCTTCGCTACCCCCTGCCCAAGGAAAGACAAAGCCGTAAGACAGAAAGCAGGATGGGCACTGCAGGAGACGAAAAGGAAAGTGGCCAGTGA
>NW_006446211.1:0-203 GCF_000325575.1 Pteropus alecto | reverse complement strand
TTCACATTTACTAGCATGGTTATGATATATTTTTTAAAAAACAGATAATAAATATTGGTGAGATGTAGAGAAATTGGAAGCCTAATATACTGTTTTGGGGAATGTAAAATGGTGCAGCCACTATGGAAAGCAATTTGGCAGTTCCTCTTAGTTATCATGTGACTCAGTAATTCTATTCCTAGTACCCAAAAGAAATGAAAACA
>NW_006446210.1:0-203 GCF_000325575.1 Pteropus alecto | reverse complement strand
GCGCACAGTGGAACTGGGGAGACAGGGCAACCAACGGCCTGTATATTCCGCAGACCCCCGAAGAACAATTAGGCCTTGCCACAATGGGCGGTTCGGTAGAAAGGACACTCAGGGGACCCAGGCGGGGGGGAGGGGGGGGGCAACGATAAGAAGACAGACAGGAAGCCATCGAGCCTCACCACCTCTACATGCTGCTCTGTGTG
>NW_006446209.1:0-203 GCF_000325575.1 Pteropus alecto | reverse complement strand
CGTTGGTGGGCAGGGTACCCGGAGTGGATGTGCTGGGCCGCAGGAAGGGGCATCTCTCAGCTTCCCTGACTTGTGCTCATATCGATTTACACTCCCACCAGCAGTGTGTGACCTGGCTTCTTAATCAGGAATTTTAAACCCAGGTAGTGTTTTGAGTCAAGTAATCCTCAACTGCAAAATTCCTGGCCTTTTTTTTTTTTTTT
>NW_006446208.1:0-203 GCF_000325575.1 Pteropus alecto | reverse complement strand
CTCATTTTGCACATGAGAAAACTGAGGCTTAGAAAAGTAAAGTAACCCAGGTAGTGACCCAGTCAGCACAATGGGGCCGAGGTTTTTTCTGCTGGCTTGGCCTTGAATGACAGGTGAAGCTGGAGGAGTACACAGTCCACCAAGCCAGCTCCTTCCCTACCCTGGATCTGGAAGGTTTGTGCTCAGTTTTGCCCCTAAACTTG
>NW_006446207.1:0-203 GCF_000325575.1 Pteropus alecto | reverse complement strand
GAAATAATCCTTGTCGTCTAGAACTACTTTGGTGCCTCCACATGCAGAAGAACTTTGTCCCCAATGTTCACGCTAACTGGTTGAATCTCTCCACCCTCTCCCTTAGAGCCCGACCCAACAGCTGCTACTGTTCCTTGCAATACTTTCCCTTGAGATTTTTCTGGAAGTATAATGCCTCCTTTGGTTACAGTTCCCGCAGCACT
>NW_006446206.1:0-203 GCF_000325575.1 Pteropus alecto | reverse complement strand
CCTTACCTGTGTTCAGGCATATATACACCATCCAGTTGGTCCCAACAGCCCCTTACTCTCTGAAGCCTTCTTCCTTGAAAACGGCCCGCACCGTGGGAGCAGTAGGCAGAAGAATGCACTTTCTAAGCACAGGAGAGGGGTGAGGAGCCTTTGATTCCCCAGTCCCACTCTGGTCCAGTAGTGGTCATGTCGTGTTAATGACC
>NW_006446205.1:0-203 GCF_000325575.1 Pteropus alecto | reverse complement strand
CCCTCGCGGTCTAGTCCAGTTTGTCTGAGAGCCTCCGAGCGCCCGCCCTGCGTCCCAGGGTGGCAGGGAGCCGGAGCAGCTCTCCTTCTGTCTCTCTCACTCGACGTCGCCTTCTCCTCAGAGGCGTGTGTCCGAGGCCCCTGCTGTGGCACCACCTCGCCCGCTGTGCCGCGAAAGGCCTTTTTCCTGCTCCCGCCTCCCAG
>NW_006446204.1:0-203 GCF_000325575.1 Pteropus alecto | reverse complement strand
AGCCAGGACTCTGTAAGACTCTAAACCAAGATGCCGACTCCCAGGTTCTCAGGGGTGAGGCAGAGGCAGGTCTGTACCTCAAAGAACTAATCCGCAGTTTCCCACATATCTTCCTTGCCCTCTGGGAACTCTCTCCAGGGCTCTAAATTCCATTTCCTCCTGGCCTAACCCACAGGGAAGCAGAAAGCAAGGCTCAGATAATC
>NW_006446203.1:0-203 GCF_000325575.1 Pteropus alecto | reverse complement strand
GATACGGTGGGTGAGAACTTGGTGATGGAGATTCTCGGTGTGAAGAAAATGTGATACACACACACACACAATGGGATGTTATTCGGCCATGGGCTGGGGGGAACTGGGGAGACATTGTTTAAGGGTACAGATTTACAACTAGTAGATAAGTCGTGGAGCCCTGATGCACAGTGGAGAGATTTAGACAACAGTACTGCATCATA
>NW_006446202.1:0-203 GCF_000325575.1 Pteropus alecto | reverse complement strand
CGTTGACCAAAGACATGTGAGCACAAGTTTTATGTGTTTTTTCTGATTGGAAGACTTTATTTGGTTGGAAACATTATATGATTTGTCAGTTCCCCTATTCCTAAAGTAGGAAGTTGACCTTCAGCATTTTCATCCTCATAGATTTTGATGTTTATTATTACAGCATAACATAGTCTATCCTGAGAGATACATGGGTTTTAGCA
>NW_006446201.1:0-203 GCF_000325575.1 Pteropus alecto | reverse complement strand
AGGTGTCTGCCCAGCTCACCCACTTACTGCTCTCAGACCCCTGTTGAGTACTAGGAGTGTCCTAGGAAGAGGCCTTCCATGACCACGTCTTCTATAGTCCCTCCATCTCCACTTTCTGACATTTCCCTGCACTTTTCCTTTCATGACATGTGAGACTTGACACTATATTCTAGACCTTTCCTTGTGTGTCTCTTCCGTATGGA
>NW_006446200.1:0-203 GCF_000325575.1 Pteropus alecto | reverse complement strand
AGGAGAAGCAGACAACGGACAGGGGCAAAACAAAGAAGTTACAACAAAGCAAACTGTCGTTTTTTGCAAAAATGTAAACAAATGCACCTGCAGAAACCGAACCGAACTGCAGGGTGTGGGTAGCCCAGAGGGTGGGCTGAGGGGCCAGCGGGGGCAGCGGCTCAGGCGCAGGGTGATTCGGAAGCGTCTGGGGGTGAAATGGG
>NW_006446199.1:0-203 GCF_000325575.1 Pteropus alecto | reverse complement strand
TGGTGCTACAGCTTTCGGTTGCTTTAGGCCTGGAGCGGGGAGGTGGGGACATCAGTGACCTTCTTAGTAAAGAAAGATGCACGGCTCACAGACCCAGTGACCACTGCGCCAGTTGCAGGAACTTCCACATGAGACAGCAGCTGGTGAGTGTCATGAATGAATTTCTCAGGTGTCAGCCCAAATCTACATGTTCAAGCTTATTA
>NW_006446198.1:0-203 GCF_000325575.1 Pteropus alecto | reverse complement strand
CCGGCAGAGCCGCAGAGACAGGAGGCAGATGGCGGCCCCCGGGCGCTGGGGGCGGGGCGGGAAGCAGCTGCTGGTGGGTGTGGGGTCTCCTTTGGGGTTTCGGAAGCAGACAGAGGGGGTGGCTGGCCAACACCGCAAATGTGCCACACGCCCCCGACGCGTTCACTCTGAAGGGGCTAGTGGTTCGTGTCATGTTGTGTGAA
>NW_006446197.1:0-203 GCF_000325575.1 Pteropus alecto | reverse complement strand
TAAGCTGTAGCAACCTCTTGACCTGTTACTTTCCAGTTGAAATAAATCTCATGCTTCTGTACAAGTTGCCTTTTTCTTTTTTGCCCATACTTCTGATTTATTATCCTCATGACAGACACGATGATTCTTTAAAGTATTTGCATGGCATGTCATTTTTCACCATCTTATTCCCAACCTTTCTGTATCTTTAAATGTAGTATGTG
>NW_006446196.1:0-203 GCF_000325575.1 Pteropus alecto | reverse complement strand
GTGTGTTTCTGTTGTGTTCACCTCTGTAAGCCCAGTCTCCAGAAACCTAACTTTTAGCCAAGGCCTCAATAAATAGAGACTGATTGACTGAATGCCACCGGGCTCATTTCTGCGAATAAAACCACAGCCAACCAGAAATTGCATTTTTTCCTCGTTTTTAAGGGAGAAGTAGGGCACTCAACAAAAAGAAGTAAAAATAGGGA
>NW_006446195.1:0-203 GCF_000325575.1 Pteropus alecto | reverse complement strand
ATCAGTTGAGGTTAAAGTAGGGAGGTGACCTGGGTGGGCCTGACTTCTTCACACAGCCCTTTAAATCGGGATCTAGGTTCAAGTCTGGAAAAGTCAGAGATGTAAAGCTTCGGGGGGGTTCATGTGTGAGACGTTTTCCACTATTTCCCTGTGGATAGAGGGAGCCACGTGGCGAGGAATGGGGGCAGCTCTAGGAGCCGAGA
>NW_006446194.1:0-203 GCF_000325575.1 Pteropus alecto | reverse complement strand
CTCAGTTATGACATAACTTCTGTGTACGGGATTAAATCATAGCACGTCAAGTATTAGAAATTCTCATGTTCACTTGTTAATAAATACTCTTCATAAAGCCCACTTCGTGTTCCTGTTTATGAGGGAATCGGCATCTCCTGAGTTTGCTCCAGGCTTGTCCAGGCAGCGGTCCCTGCATGAGCTGAGACTTGCTAAAGGCACCG
>NW_006446193.1:0-203 GCF_000325575.1 Pteropus alecto | reverse complement strand
TACGTGGAGTAGCTTGGAGGATATTTTGGGCAAATGTCTTCATTTTGTTTCTCCCCAAGAGCAATCACAGAGCACCACCATAAATGTAAGATATTCTTAAAACACATACTTGGCTTCCAGGGGTCTTAGGGCAAATAGGTGTGAAGGGCAGGCTGATCAGATAATTCTGTCCCCATTTTTGCGGTCCCTAGGTGGGCTGCACC
>NW_006446192.1:0-203 GCF_000325575.1 Pteropus alecto | reverse complement strand
TGCGTGAGGGATGGTGGGCAACGTCTTTAACCAACATCTTCTGCTCGTTAATAATGAAGAGAGCATTACATTAAGCCGTTCGTCAAAAACAACACTCTGCCATAGTGTGGTCAGCCATAGTGTGGTCTTTGCTTTCCAGCGTTTAAATCAGCACGGGACGAGAACGCGGAAAATCGTGCCACTGAATAACTCGCGTGACCTTC
>NW_006446191.1:0-203 GCF_000325575.1 Pteropus alecto | reverse complement strand
GTTGATGGGCATATCTTGGCTATTGTAAATTGTGCCGCCGTGAATATTGGAGTGCATAGATCTTTAAGAATAAATACCCAGACGTGTGATTGCTGGGCCAAAAGGTATATCCATTTTTAATTTGTTGATAAACCTCTGTACTGTTTTCTGTGGCGGCTGTACCAATTCGCAATCCCACCAACAATGTTTGAGGGTTCCCTTTT
>NW_006446190.1:0-203 GCF_000325575.1 Pteropus alecto | reverse complement strand
TGAAATGTTTCAGGTGTGGATACGATGGAGAGCAACACCTCCATTCCTGTCACTGAATCGAACGAGTTCGTACCTGAGTCTACTGTCCTCACTGCTCTTCGGATCACCAACTTGGTGGTGCTTGGGGTCACTTTTGTCCTCGGCATATTGGGCAATGGGCTTGTCATCTGGGTGGCTGGATTCCGGATGGCACGCACAGTCAC
>NW_006446189.1:0-203 GCF_000325575.1 Pteropus alecto | reverse complement strand
ATTTTGCAGCTCCTGAGAAATGTATTCATAGATCTCTATCAAGCTAACCTGGGTGGGCCAGGTCTGGTCAGCTCAAAACAAGGTTAGTGAATAATGACTTCAAGAGCAGCTATAATGTATAATAAATTCCAACATGTTCCACTGAAGTGAAAATATTCCTGACTACATAAATATTTTCATATCATATTTAATGAAAAGTTAAA
>NW_006446188.1:0-203 GCF_000325575.1 Pteropus alecto | reverse complement strand
GAGGCCCCTTAAACTATCCTCATTTTTTTTTGGATGTTTTTTTGTGTTTTTTAACGTTCTGATTGGGTCTTTTCTATTATCTTATCCTCTAAATCACTGATTCAACCCTCTGTTTCATCTAATCTACTGTTGATTCCCTCGAATGTATTCTTTATTTCAGTTACTGTGGTCTTCATTTCTGACTGGTTCTTTTTATGTTTTCT
>NW_006446187.1:0-203 GCF_000325575.1 Pteropus alecto | reverse complement strand
GAGTAAGCCGTGTCTCTGTGAGCAAGGATAGTCCAGGCCGAGGGAACAGGAGGCACGATAGCCCCCGCCCCCAACTTTCCCAAACCGTATGATCATGAGTTTGTTTGAAATGTGTGTTCCCAGACCTCACCTCCAGGGATCGACTCGGTAAATCTGGATATCGGCCCATCCTTTATAAGAGAAGTTTGATTAACGTGACCCCT
>NW_006446186.1:0-203 GCF_000325575.1 Pteropus alecto | reverse complement strand
GATTACCTCAGTAATCTGGGTGAAGCAAGAAAGAAATGGGCCTCTTGTACAGTGTCCTGCAGAGCTGGGGAAGCTGGCACTCATTCATATACTCTCACTTTCCCATGTAGGAGTAATCATAGTTTGCAAGAGTTTCTCTTGGCACTGAGCCATAGTACCTTGGTAGTGGAGTGATGCAGGCTAAGTAAAACTTTCTTTTATCA
>NW_006446185.1:0-203 GCF_000325575.1 Pteropus alecto | reverse complement strand
CGTCACCCCGTTCTTAAGGAAAAGAAGGCTTAGGCTGCTTTTCGTGTGCCGTAACCCAGAACAATATGCCAGGGCGGTATTTGGGGGGTGATATATGCTGCCACCTGTTACATGTGTTAGAGTTTCTTTCCTTTTACGGCTGGATAATACTCTGCTGTGGGGCTAACTTACGTTTTGTTTATCCCTTCCCCTGATAGACATTT
>NW_006446184.1:0-203 GCF_000325575.1 Pteropus alecto | reverse complement strand
AGCCTGTGTACAAATTGTCCCTTTACATAAGGACAACAGTCATAGTGGATTGGGGTCTCACTCTACTCCAATATGGCCTCATCTTAACTATTTACATCTGCAACGACCCTTTTTTCAAATAAGGTCAGATTCGGAGTTATCAGGGGTTAGGACTTCATAAGAATTTGGGGGTAGGGACACAATTCAACCCATAACAAGACCAT
>NW_006446183.1:0-203 GCF_000325575.1 Pteropus alecto | reverse complement strand
TTATGTTTCCCCTACATTGTCTTTCATAGGAAATACCTCTCTGTGTTCAACTGCCTCTGATAAGATGTGGGCTCTAAGCAACTCACCAGAGTGGTGGTTCTAGTGGACCCAAAAGCTACCATGGTGCTCTTGGAAGCAAACATAGTCCTACAGCTGTAATTGGATCAACATGGAGGGAGGGTGATTATCACTTCCCGCATTCT
>NW_006446182.1:0-203 GCF_000325575.1 Pteropus alecto | reverse complement strand
CTGTGTTGGGGAGGGGTGCACACACTGCCGAGCAATGTCGCCTCCCGAGCAATGTCGCCTCCCATTTCCACGTGCTTCACGTGGCGCACGCTCTGTTCGCCGGCAGAGGCAGTGAGCACGCGGCGTACCTGGTTTCGTAGCAAAGACGCCCAGGCTTGCTCCCGGTGTGACCAGGCAGGGGAAACCCAGCGTTCTGCAGGGGA
>NW_006446181.1:0-203 GCF_000325575.1 Pteropus alecto | reverse complement strand
TCCCATTATTTTTGGCATGAGTGGTGCTGAATCCCGTGTGACATAACTTTACATATGTTTGACGTCTCCTGTTTTCAGCACCATAGAGCTGGTGGGAAACTGTTTGATTTCCATGCCCTTGTTCTTGCCATCTGTCTAGAATGCATGAGCAGGTAGTAATAGAGTGGTAGCTTGTTTGTAGTTTGTAGTAGCAGCACACTAAC
>NW_006446180.1:0-203 GCF_000325575.1 Pteropus alecto | reverse complement strand
CGTGTACAAAGCAGGAGTCAGAGATGAGGGCTGAATGCCTAAGAGTCAATCATCTCTGTCCTATGTCACAGGGCAGGGGCTGTGTCTAGGAGCCATTGAGACCATTGCCATGGTGACCCCAATGTGTCTTTTGTCCTTTGTGCAGGAGAAGGTGACCTCGGATCCGGTCTCATCAAGAACTTCAAAAGGGGGTGACATGGGCA
>NW_006446179.1:0-203 GCF_000325575.1 Pteropus alecto | reverse complement strand
TGGGTCCTTAGAAAGGATCCCCAAATTCTAGGTCCGCATACAAATCCCAGAATAGCCTCCAAAAGAAGGGAAATGATAGAAATCTCAGAGAATTTTGAGGGGTCCAAAAGAAGATGGTGCTAGGCTTTGTTCCCTGGGGAAACTTGCAGCGAGCTTTGTGTAGTTGTTCTCAATTCAGCGGGTGGGAGAGAAATGGAGGAGAA
>NW_006446178.1:0-203 GCF_000325575.1 Pteropus alecto | reverse complement strand
TGTATCACCTCATACTTGTCAAAATGGTCATCATCAAAAAGTCAACAAATAATAAGTGTTGCCGAGGATGCGGAGAAAGGGAACCCACGTGGGACTGTAAACTGGTGCAGCCACTATCGAACACCAGTATGGAGATTTCTCCTTTATTTTATTCTTGATTTCTCAATATGTTGTCAATCTAGCAGAAATTTTCTCATATATAG
>NW_006446177.1:0-203 GCF_000325575.1 Pteropus alecto | reverse complement strand
TAGAAAACTTTTCATGTGGATGATATCAAACTCTTACTTTAGCCATAAAATCACAGAAATAAACAAAGACCCCTTGGTCAAGTACTCACTGATAGTTGTTTTTATTTAATCTCTTGGTAAACTTTCTAAAATAAAAATGTACCCTGGTTATATGAATAGTTAACTTGAGAGACATAAACTCTAATATTTCAATAAATACCTTA
>NW_006446176.1:0-203 GCF_000325575.1 Pteropus alecto | reverse complement strand
GAGGATTTAAACCAGTGGTTGTCTCTCGCTGGAGCCCAGGCTTTTGAATGTTATGGTGTGCTCTTTCATTCTGTGAGTCGCAATCACATTCGCACTCAAGGTTCCACCAATGTACGATGGACTATTACTCAGCCAAAGGAAAACATGAAACACTGCCATTTGCAATGTCATGGATGGATCCTGAGATTATCATGCTAAGCAAA
>NW_006446175.1:0-203 GCF_000325575.1 Pteropus alecto | reverse complement strand
CAGGATCATCCTGTTCTACTTCCCTCACACCACCCCAAATAACCTGGTATTCATAAGATACTGGTTATGTCCTCACTTATTGCTGTCATCCAAGCCCTCTTCCCAAAGCATGTCATCTGCGGGGCTCATCTCTCTGAATGTCCCTCCTCTTCTCTTTTTGACCAACCATACTTCACCACAAGGGTGATCCAGATTGTCTTGCT
>NW_006446174.1:0-203 GCF_000325575.1 Pteropus alecto | reverse complement strand
TAGATTTTGATTAGGGGTAAGTTTAAGGTTATGTTAGGGTTAGGATTAGGCGTAGCTGAGGGTTATGCTTAATGATAGGGTTACTGTTAGGTTTATGGTCAGCTATAGTTTGGGGTTTGGGTCAGGGTAAGGGGTTAGGGTTACTGATATTGTTAGTTTAATGTTTAGGGGAAGGGTTTGAATTAGGTTTAGGATTAGCTTTA
>NW_006446173.1:0-203 GCF_000325575.1 Pteropus alecto | reverse complement strand
TTTATCAGGATGTGAGAAGGCTCTTACATTAACCCATTGTCTCCTTCATTGGAAATTAATTGGTCAGCTTGCCTTCGGCCACCTCTGTAGAACTCGAGGAAACAGAATTCAAGCAGAAAAGATCAGGCTGCTCCCAGCAGGGGCAGGATGAGAACAGCTTCCCCTCATGTGTGTCAGAATCACGTCAAGAAGGCCTCAAAGAC
>NW_006446172.1:0-203 GCF_000325575.1 Pteropus alecto | reverse complement strand
TAGGCCTTAAACGTTAGCACACGTAACTCGGTGAGCGCTGGGAAAAGTGCCCGGGGCTAGTAAGAGATGGAAGAGGCAGACAGCTCCAGAGTTACACCGAGGGTTTATGGCCAGAAGCAGCATCTTGGGCGGCAGCAAGATAGCACACGTCCAAGCCCGCCGGGGATGGGCCTTCTTACATACAGCCAGTGGTGTGGGCTAGT
>NW_006446171.1:0-203 GCF_000325575.1 Pteropus alecto | reverse complement strand
TTGGTTATTTGTGCATAGACTATCTCTTCGAATAACAAAATATATATATATCAAGATTTAACCGTTGTGCTTTCTTTTAAAGTAATTTTACATTACAGTTCCAAGTTTCTGCCTTGATACCCTATTGTGCCAGGTACAACATCAATACGAGTCTTAATTAATAAGCCATCAAAGTTTTATTATGTTTCTGGGTCAGAGTATGT
>NW_006446170.1:0-203 GCF_000325575.1 Pteropus alecto | reverse complement strand
TTCTCCAAAGAAGACATACAAATGACCAACAGTTACATGAAAAAGTGTTCAACATCACCCATCACTAGAAAAATGCAAATCAAAACACAATAAGCTACTAACTCGTGCCTTTTAGAATGTCTATTATCTCCCACCCCCCAAAAGCCCACAAGCTGCAAGACAAGTGTCAGTGAGCATATGGATGAAAGGGAACCCTGGTACTC
>NW_006446169.1:0-203 GCF_000325575.1 Pteropus alecto | reverse complement strand
GTGATTTCTGCCTATAAGTAAAATTATAAAGTAGAGATGGAATTTGTAAAACCCGGTATGTTAGGATAAGTAGCCAGATGTGTTCATATATACGATCATCATGTTTTATGAGTGCTTGTCTTTTTGTTAGACTAAAAAGAAATCTGGAAGTGGGTTGGAGGGAACTCTTATCAATGATGAGACTGTTATCCCAAACACTATGA
>NW_006446168.1:0-203 GCF_000325575.1 Pteropus alecto | reverse complement strand
GTGAAAAGTGGGGGTAATATTGTCAAGATTCTATGAGGGGGATTTAGATAGGGGATGCACCAAGAGAATATTTTCAACAGAGACGGATACCATACAATAAGACCAAGGAAAAGCATGAGAGGCAAAGGGAACAGCAAGCACAAGGACCTCCAAACCAGAAAGAGCCTTATGTGGGTAAAGTGCAGAACACCTGCCAGCAAGGC
>NW_006446167.1:0-203 GCF_000325575.1 Pteropus alecto | reverse complement strand
TTTCTTGTTCTTCTGGCACAAATCCAGATTCATTTCCTACTTTCTGTGCCACAGCCTTAGACTCAGCCATTTCTCCAAGGAGCTTTAGTTCTTTGTGGCGTAGAATGGTATTAAGCAACAGGATCTAGATGCTATTGCTATTGGGGGTTTGTCATTCTGAGGCGTTTCCCAGCCCCAGCAACCAATTCTCTGCTTCTCCAGAC
>NW_006446166.1:0-203 GCF_000325575.1 Pteropus alecto | reverse complement strand
AATCTTTCATTCGTGTCTAAAAGCCAAGAGACATTAGTTAATCCTTCTTCAGATGGATGTCTTGAAGTGGTGAATGATAGTGTTGTACCTTTTACACATTGGGCAGTGGGGACTTTTATTCTTAAATTGTCCCGCCCCTGTGGGACTTGAGTACAGCATTGCTTCACAGTGCAACATACAGTAACTGGTGTTGTGATGCGGGG
>NW_006446165.1:0-203 GCF_000325575.1 Pteropus alecto | reverse complement strand
GTATTAAAACATATCTACCTCACAGGATTGTTGTGAAGACTGAATGCGTTAATACATATTAAATATACAAAACAGTGACTGACCTATATTAAGAGCTATATAAGTATTTTGTTATTAATAGTACTAGGAATAGAGATGGCTACAACATAAACATTCAGTTCACTAGACGATATTTTAAATTTTGTTTGTAACTAATAAAAGAG
>NW_006446164.1:0-203 GCF_000325575.1 Pteropus alecto | reverse complement strand
AAGTGCCCACAAATATATCTAAAAATTAATTTTTATAGTATATGAATCCATTCACATAATAAATAACCACTACAGATTAATCCCAATCATTAGAGATCACCTGTAGATTTTTCCTGCTAAAAATATGATGTTGGATTGGTACAACTTTACTATTTTGCCCTCTTTTTTTCTCTCCTCAGGTATCTTCTTAAGGATTTTTTTTC
>NW_006446163.1:0-203 GCF_000325575.1 Pteropus alecto | reverse complement strand
CCAGATTTGCCACTTCTCCCAAAGGCATGAGGAGCGTATGCACGCGTGAATGTAGAAAACAAACAACTAAGCACTTCAGCCAAGACTCATCATTTCTGTGGAAACTTATTGGGGGAGTAAGGGGAGGGAAATAAGAATTCTAATTCCATAGCTCATTCTATGCCATTACATCCACCTGTTATAGGAATTATCCTCGACCGATA
>NW_006446162.1:0-203 GCF_000325575.1 Pteropus alecto | reverse complement strand
CATACTAGATTGGCAATGATATCTAAACTCTTACCGTAGATTTAGAAATAATATATGCATAGTAATAATTGAGGTCATTAAAACAGCAAAAAAAATCTTTGAGGAAAATAAAAGAGAGAGGACAGAAACTTGAGGTCATCTGCTCGTAGGAGACAGAAAACAGAAAGGTCAATGAAAATAAGTGAAAGAAAACAAGAAGCAGT
>NW_006446161.1:0-203 GCF_000325575.1 Pteropus alecto | reverse complement strand
ACAGATCGCAGTCATCATCTTTGAATTTCTGTTACAGACGATGGAAATTCTTCGCCGTCATGAACGCTCGAATCTTCGCCCCCGTTTCTCTACTTCCCTGCCGGTTTACACGGGTTTAGTCTCAGCAATACTCGTTATTTACCTTTCATCGTCCAAGTCGAAAGTATTCACTCCCGGCAGGTGTTGCTCTGCAGCGTTTATTT
>NW_006446160.1:0-203 GCF_000325575.1 Pteropus alecto | reverse complement strand
CTGTCTTCTGTGCAAAGCTCAGGACTCACGGTTTGAGGTGCCCAGCAGCAGAGAATCAGGGTGACACCCAGAGGAGCTCAGTGCCTTGGGGTGGCGGGGACGGAGGGCATTCTGACGGGCTGTGGGGCTCGACAGGAGGCCGCCCCCACTTCGGAATGGGGGTTAAACAACAACTATGGGGGTCCCCCCAAAATAACTTGGGG
>NW_006446159.1:0-203 GCF_000325575.1 Pteropus alecto | reverse complement strand
GAAAGGGCTATGAAATACATGGATTTTTAAGAAGCATCTACTGAAACGTTGTTTGCAGACTTTTTTATTTGATGCTGTCTGAGTAACAGGTTAACAGGAAGAGCAGAAAGTGGGAAAGGAAGCCGCTCATGAGACTCGTCACACTCGTTTCTGTTTCTTGCACATACACCCGTGTGTCTCAGACACTTGCGCGCCCCAGCCCA
>NW_006446158.1:0-203 GCF_000325575.1 Pteropus alecto | reverse complement strand
AGACAATGGGGAAGCCCTGGATCAAAGACAGCTGGGCATGGTCTTGTCCCCAAACAGGATTATTTAAGGTCCTTGGCTCAGTCCAATGGCAGGGAAAACACGGGCTTCACAATGAACAGGATGGGTTGAGTTACTGAGACATTCACTGAATCCTAGCCCTTAGCATCAGCTGAAATGGTCTCTTTACTTCTGTTTTTAAAAAA
>NW_006446157.1:0-203 GCF_000325575.1 Pteropus alecto | reverse complement strand
TCTGGACTGTGGAGGGTCGGTGATGGTTTAGGGGATTTGGGGTTGGGGGATGACGGCTCCCAACGCTTTAGGCACTGATAAGAAGAGGCCTAACAATTAAAAGCTTTGTGATGACTACATGGGATGAATGAATAAGTGAACTGATAGATGAATGAATGATTGCATTGGAAACCCTGAGGAATTCCCTGCTTGACAGTGAAATT
>NW_006446156.1:0-203 GCF_000325575.1 Pteropus alecto | reverse complement strand
GATAAGATAAACAAGGAGCCACATTGAAGCTGGTAAGAGTGCAAAGTCTCAAATCAGGTTAGGCCAGCACCCAGTGGTGGTGGAGTATCAGAGGGAGTAGAGAGTGAGGCTGCAGAGGCTCTCCTGAAATGAGAGGGGGATCCTTCTCTCATCTGGGAGCTCTTCCTTGGTCCCAGCCCAAGGAAGAAGAGATTCCAATAATT
>NW_006446155.1:0-203 GCF_000325575.1 Pteropus alecto | reverse complement strand
ACTTAATCTTCACAACACCACTTTGAGCAAGGGAATGTTATTGCTTTCATTTTAAAATGAGGAACCTGAAGCATAAAGAGGTAAGTCACATGCCCCAGTTGGCATACTTCTTTAACAATGAAACCAGTATAACATCCGAGAGCCAGAGAGTAAGTGTCATAGCCACGAAAGGTTCCTCCCTTCAGAAAAGAGAATTGTCCTCT
>NW_006446154.1:0-203 GCF_000325575.1 Pteropus alecto | reverse complement strand
CATGTTACGCAGAACAGTGTGCAATTTAAATCTTATGAATTGTTTATTTCTGAAATTTTCCATTTTGATATTTTCAGTCCTTGGTTGGCTGCGAGTAATTGAAACTGAAGAAAGTGAAACTGTAGATAAGTAAAATTGTAAAGAAAAGCAAGAAAATGATTATCCCATTGTTAGGATAATGCTAGGATAGTGGTCCCTTTGTA
>NW_006446153.1:0-203 GCF_000325575.1 Pteropus alecto | reverse complement strand
TTTTATTTTCTCCAGTTCTTACACTAAATTTGCTGCCAAGGAAGAGCTACTTTCAAATAAGCTCCTCAGTCAATTGTCTCTATATTTCCTAATGTTGTGTGAGGTATAGTGTGGAGTGAGTTAGAAAGAAGGAGGGAGGGTGGGGGACAGAGAGAGAGAGTGAGAGAGAGATTCCAATTCTGAAGTCTGTTGAATTTAAAAGA
>NW_006446152.1:0-203 GCF_000325575.1 Pteropus alecto | reverse complement strand
TCTTTCATTTCTTTATCTCTAAAAATAAGAACTGAGTGGGAACTAAGGTTTCTCTTTGTCCAACAAAGTCAAAAGACTTGGCTAAACCATTTATTTAACCTGCCATGAGCACTTCCATTGTGTCAAATAGCATGCTAGGTGCTAAGAGGAAAACAATACAGAAGACCAGAGATGTAGTTCGTGATTTCTAATGCCTGCGATTT
>NW_006446151.1:0-203 GCF_000325575.1 Pteropus alecto | reverse complement strand
CTGCAGGTGGGGAGGTGATAGGGTCCCGAATCCTGACCCACCCGCCCTTCCCTGCCACCTTCAGGGGGAATGGTCTCATCCTAGGGCCGCTGGCCCTGGCCCGAGCCTCTTCCAGAGCTGCTCGGGGGACCTTGCATAGGAGGATTTGGGACCCCCCTCACCTCCTCAGGAGACCCGCGGAGAGTCCCAGACCACAGCCTTGG
>NW_006446150.1:0-203 GCF_000325575.1 Pteropus alecto | reverse complement strand
TCCCCTCCTCGCTGTGATATCAGAGGAGTCGCTGCTGGTGCCGTGGCTGTTCCTCCACACACTCGCCGAGGTGTGTGTGTGTCACGACTTTGCTTCGGCTCCTGCTCATTAGGTCCCACCCCGACCTCTCTGTTTAAAATGACTCTCTCCCGCACACCGCCCACCTCTCTCATCCCCTTTTCCTGGCTGGTATTTTTCCCGCA
>NW_006446149.1:0-203 GCF_000325575.1 Pteropus alecto | reverse complement strand
TCTTTCCTTTGTGTGTGTGCATCCCTGGTGTCTCTTTGTGCGTCCAAATTATCGTTTCTTATAAGGACATCAGTCAGATTGGATTAAATTGGCCTCATTTTAACTTAATCACCTCTTTAAGGGTCCTATCTCCAAACAGTCAGATTCTGAAGTACTGGGGGTTAGGGTTTCAACATGTGAATTTTAGGGGGACACAATCAGCC
>NW_006446148.1:0-203 GCF_000325575.1 Pteropus alecto | reverse complement strand
TTTTATTTTTTAGATTGGGTGAAGCCATCAATCTATACAAGAAACTCAGAATAACTGTAAAGGTGTCTTAAGAAGACAGGTTTGGTGCTTACCACACCCAATTCTACAGAACAAAAGGTGGAAAAGTCCATCTAATAGAGTATTCCCTTTGGAGCTCAGGAGAGTGAATGGGCTACATTTGAATGTTAAGGAGTTGTAAGGGA
>NW_006446147.1:0-203 GCF_000325575.1 Pteropus alecto | reverse complement strand
TGTCTTGGGCCTCAAACAAAATGAGAATTCTCTCTATGTTTTCTATTTAGCTTCATACTCTCTTTCTATAGAGTTTTCTTCCCTTTTTCACCATATCGAATGGAGACCAGGGCTTCCTGTGTTACTGGTTCCACACCCCAAGATTTCCATTCCCAGAAATGAAAAGCATTCTTTCTCACAGACTCTAGATGCAAAATCCCAGG
>NW_006446146.1:0-203 GCF_000325575.1 Pteropus alecto | reverse complement strand
GAGAGATATAAAACTACATGAAGAGGTAGACACACTCAGGCGAGTCATTGGGGAACACACTCTATTTTTTTGCGAGTCTTTGGGGAACACTATTTTTGTGAGTGTCCACATTATTGTAAACCTTATACATATTTTCACAAAGCATCATATCTGGAGGTGCCCTCTAAAGATAAAATAACAACAATAATAAAGATAATAATACT
>NW_006446145.1:0-203 GCF_000325575.1 Pteropus alecto | reverse complement strand
CTGCAATGCGCCCACCACATACTAGGCTCTGGAAGCGGGGCGGTGAACAGAACGGCCTTGTGTGGTGCCTGCCCTCTAGCAGCTTAGAGCCTGGATGGGGACACAGATGCCAGATGATCACTATGAAAAGACATGGGCTCTGAGGGGAAAGAATGATTCTCTGAGAATGGAGGAACTTGACCTAAACCAAGGGCATCAGAGAG
>NW_006446144.1:0-203 GCF_000325575.1 Pteropus alecto | reverse complement strand
CCTGGAGGCTCTCTGGATGATGGTTTTCTGTGGGACATAGGGGTATTTTTGTAAAGCATTAAGCCCGCCCCCTGCCATGAAACAGCAATTTCTTATTTTTATTCTCTTATAGTCTTTCTGCTTAAGTCAAGGAGAATTTATGATGAGTGCTATTGTGTGTGTCTTAAACACATCTCTGACACTTGACACTTCTCTCTCTTTCT
>NW_006446143.1:0-203 GCF_000325575.1 Pteropus alecto | reverse complement strand
TCGGAGAAGGCCCCGCGGGTTAACCCCGGGCCGGGTGGCAGCCGTGCAGCCATCGCGTAGCTGGTGACGCCCCTAGGACAAGGCCGGCATGTCCACGCCGGTGGCCCGGGCCGTGGTGCCGTGCTGAGCCCGCTTCCCGCCTGGACACAAGCCGCCGTGGCCTTTCCTAATCAGCGTCCGTCCAGCCATGTGCTCATTTTGTT
>NW_006446142.1:0-203 GCF_000325575.1 Pteropus alecto | reverse complement strand
ATGAGACACACCCATCCACATGCTGGCTCCATAACTCACAAGCTGCTTGCCCTTGCAAGTGACTTCCCTGAGCCTCGATTTCTATCTCTGGAAAATGGGCGAAGTAAATCATTTACTAAGAAGAGTGCGTGAGGATCAAATATCACTCTGGCATGCAGTGGGCGCTCGGTAAGTGTACGCTGCAGGAACGAGTCGATGCGTCA
>NW_006446141.1:0-203 GCF_000325575.1 Pteropus alecto | reverse complement strand
CCCGAAGGACCCGCCTGAGGCTCTTCGTGAGGAAGTGTCACTCTTTTCAGAAATATGTCCCTGATGGTTTGCTTGCTTTGTTATATCCATCATCATAGATTTGCTTGTAAGTAGATTACACACCATGAACATCCCTCTCTATTAATGAACACCTTTTGGTGTGGGGGCGTCTATGTTTTCAAACTTTTCAAGGAGCTTATTGA
>NW_006446140.1:0-203 GCF_000325575.1 Pteropus alecto | reverse complement strand
CTCAACACTCGTTTCTGATTTCTGCTCGCTCTCAGCTACCTAAGAGAGACTCGTATTGTCGCTTTATCTTTTCGAAGAGTCTGCCCCTTTTCTTGGATTCATCACTGAGCTGGTGTTTTTTGTTTGTTTGTTTGTTTGTTTTTTGCAGGCCCAGTTTTTTGTACAGAATAGGTAAATCCAATAAGTGCATTTCTCCTTCCTTG
>NW_006446139.1:0-203 GCF_000325575.1 Pteropus alecto | reverse complement strand
CCATGGTGTTACCGCTGCCTCCGGCATCGAGCGCCGTAACGTGCCGTCCGGGCTGGTGGCCCCGGAGCAGCGGGCTGGCTGTCCCACAGAGCCGAGGTGCGGCGCACCGGCCATACCACAGAGCCCAGGTGCTCAGCGGGCTAGGCCTTCCAGGTGTGTGTAAGCGCGCTGCGGTGTTCAGACGACAAAATCACCTGACAGTG
>NW_006446138.1:0-203 GCF_000325575.1 Pteropus alecto | reverse complement strand
CCGCCTCTGTGGTGCGAGCAGCAGGGCCGTTTCCTGAAGGGCCGGCACCCTGGGAAGGGGAGGTGTGGAAATAAGGCAAAGCCAGGTGCTGCGGCGTTTGACATTTCTGCAACGTCGATGCGCTGGTGACATCCGTGCTCCCGGACCACGGCAGTGACAAATTTGGTCGCGCCTCAACCCAGGAGAAAAAGCGCTCCGCTTTG
>NW_006446137.1:0-203 GCF_000325575.1 Pteropus alecto | reverse complement strand
GCACCAAGGGAGAGAAGAATGTAGGGGATGTGACTTCAAACTGCTGGCCAACGAGGACATCATTCTTCACATCTGTGTCTCAGGGGGAAAGGGCCAAAACATAGGAGGAGCCGGAGCAGATGCCATGCCAGGGGCAAGCCTGGCAGGTGACGGATGATGTGCCAGTGGAGCCTGGGGGTGGGGGATGGAACAAGGCATCTTGG
>NW_006446136.1:0-203 GCF_000325575.1 Pteropus alecto | reverse complement strand
CTGATTAATTCTCTAATTATCGGCCTCACCCAGAGCCGGGTTTTCCCGATTGATCTTTTGTGTCGGGCTGCGGCGTGGGTGCTGGATGCCTCGGTGCCGGACACGGGGAGCACATTCCCGGGTCACTGCGGGGGACCCCGCCAGGCCAGGCCCCGACGCTCAGTCTGTGGGACAGACAAGCGGTTCCTGAGCCCCTCGCCCCG
>NW_006446135.1:0-203 GCF_000325575.1 Pteropus alecto | reverse complement strand
GGAGTCCCTGCCCTCCAGCTCATTTGGACCTACCTTCAGGTTTTGAATAGCAGAAAACATTTTGACTTCCTACCCTTCTTTTAGATAGCATAAGCTCATGAGGTGATAAGGTTCAGCCGCTGCCAAAAGCTTCATTGTCGAGAAAAGAGTTTCCGAATGTTTGTAACGAGCCTTAGAGGAAGCAATGCCTCTGAGCCTTAGAG
>NW_006446134.1:0-203 GCF_000325575.1 Pteropus alecto | reverse complement strand
CCCTTGTCCATGCCCCCCATGCGACTCCTGGCCATCCCCCCCATGCGACTTCTCTTATACTGCGGGACCGCAGGCCAGGGGCAAAGTACACCCCGCAAGGCCAGGAGTGGAGATTCTTCTCTGGTAAAATAACGAGAATCTAGCCGCTCTCATCCGCTTCCTGCTCAGACTTTGCAGCGTCTTTTGGTTTCGTCCTCACAGGG
>NW_006446133.1:0-203 GCF_000325575.1 Pteropus alecto | reverse complement strand
GGTGTTGATGAACTCCTTTAGCTTTTTCTTATCTGTGAAGCTTGTTATCTGTCCTTCAATTCTGAATGATACCTTTGCTGGGTAGAGTAATCGTGGTTGTAGGTCCTTTTCTTCCATTACTCTGACTATTTCCTGCCAGTTCTTCTGGCCTGCAGAGTATCTATCGAAAAATCAGCTGACAGTCTTATGGGACCTCCCTTGTA
>NW_006446132.1:0-203 GCF_000325575.1 Pteropus alecto | reverse complement strand
CACTTCCCCTGCATCTCCGACCTGCCACCAACAGAGTCTGTGGCCTGTCCACCTCCATGATCACATGAGTCATTTCTTATAATAAATCTCTTCAGAGGTAGCTAGATGATAGACAGACAGACAGACTGAGAGACAGACAGATAGGTGATAGATAGATAGACGACGGATGATGATGATGATAATAGATAGATAGATAGATAGAT
>NW_006446131.1:0-203 GCF_000325575.1 Pteropus alecto | reverse complement strand
GTTACCTGTGAAGAGCAGAATGAGGCAGAGTTGTCGTGGGCATCGAAGCAGCAGTCGCTTGCCAGGATAGGGACCATTTGGTTGTTTTTGTGGCTTGGACAGCATTCACATTTTGTCTGTGTTCGCACGTGATCGTGCAGCAGTCTTGTGTTTGTCTTGATTTATTCAGTCTTGTGTTTGTCTTGATTTATTATGGTCACAGA
>NW_006446130.1:0-203 GCF_000325575.1 Pteropus alecto | reverse complement strand
CCTCCAAACTACTCAAGAGCCATGGGTTCCAGTTCAGAAGGGCCAGCCCTGCTTCTGATGGGCAGGTGGCTAGGGAAGGGGAGATGCGACGAGGCCACGGGTACTGCCGAGGTGCACAGCTGCTGAGACCTGCCGCCCACCCGCCTCCCCCACCCAGAGGGTGCTCCTGTCTTGCTGTGGTCACGTCCTTGCTGGTCCTCTCT
>NW_006446129.1:0-203 GCF_000325575.1 Pteropus alecto | reverse complement strand
TTCGGGGCGGGCGCCGACTTGGCGGGCTCGGGCATAGTCGGGAAGACAGAAAAAAAGGGAGGGAAAGAAAAAAAAAGGAACAATGAGCAGAACACGATCTGTCCTTTTTATATAGAGCCTCGCATGCAAATAAGGCGATGAAATACAGTCCTGTTTCTGATTGGTGAATTTTCAGAGTAACGTCAAAAAATTAGCTCTGCCCA
>NW_006446128.1:0-203 GCF_000325575.1 Pteropus alecto | reverse complement strand
GGACATTTTAAAGGCAGTGAAACTATTCTACATGATAGTATGACGGTGGATACGTGTCACTGTACATTTGTCAAAAGTCATACAACGTACAACACAAAGAGTGAACTCTAATGTGAACGAGAGACTTTGGGTGACGACGATGCGTCCTGTCGATGTAGGTTCATTGACTGTAGCAAATGTAACAACCACTCTGGTGGGTGACG
>NW_006446127.1:0-203 GCF_000325575.1 Pteropus alecto | reverse complement strand
GAGAAATGCAAATTAAAACCACAATTAGATATCATTATTAGAATAGCAAACATTTTTTTTAATGACAATACCAAGTGTTCGTGAAAATATGGGACAAATGGAACTCTCATATACTGCTAGTGGAAATGTAAAATAGTACAGCCACTTTGAAAATCGGTTCATGGGGCAGGGGGAAGGTAGACGTAGTAAAAGGGGTCAAATAT
>NW_006446126.1:0-203 GCF_000325575.1 Pteropus alecto | reverse complement strand
GGAGTGAGTTCTCTGTGGTTCCGCTCTCGGTTCTCTTCCACTTCGTTTTCATAGGCATAGGCCCATGCTTCACTGTCAAACCCAAGATGAGTTTCTGGGTCCCGGTGAGGATACACGGTGAGGTCAGAAGTTACAGGAAAGAGAGACCCCAAAGCATTCGCCTCGACACTCCAAAGCTGTTCCAGAATGTGGGCTAGCGCTGT
>NW_006446125.1:0-203 GCF_000325575.1 Pteropus alecto | reverse complement strand
AGAATGATGCTCTCAGTGCAGACACATCTGATGAAGTGGTGGCCTTCATTAATTGCTTCTGTTCTTTGTGTTCATGGTTGTTTTCTTCTGAAAAACTCCAAAGGCTTGTCTTTTAAAGCAGAGTGCTTGGTCTCCATGTGGCAAAGCAGTTTCGAAGGTATCGTGGCTTTATTGGATAGCCAGTCGCCATGTATTATGCAAAG
>NW_006446124.1:0-203 GCF_000325575.1 Pteropus alecto | reverse complement strand
AAGATTAAGTGAAATAATAGGCATAAAATATAGACGCGGGTTGGTTCTAAGTGGGATTTTGATGATATTACTGCTTAAATTATGCCCTGCCAACTGCTTCTACCCTTTCCTACTACCCTCAGGGAAAAGTTCATACCATCTGCAAGATACAGCAGCCAGCCAGTGACTCCTGCCCCTGTAGTTGTTGCCGAGTCTGATACCCC
>NW_006446123.1:0-203 GCF_000325575.1 Pteropus alecto | reverse complement strand
CTGTTGTTTTTCATGTAATTTTAATTCAAAATAATCAATATGCCATTGTGGCATACTTTGAGTTGGCCTGAGCTGAGCCCCAACACACTCTAGGTAGCCCTCATTCAGAAAAGATTTTCTAATCTCCAATACTATATTAAGTACATAATAACCTGTAATATCTCTATCACTGTAAAATTATTATTCCTGTCTCTCTCAAAAAA
>NW_006446122.1:0-203 GCF_000325575.1 Pteropus alecto | reverse complement strand
GCACAGGAGGTCGACGGTGTAAGTCATCCTGGTGGCCACAGCAACACTGAGGCACGTCCTGGGTCCGGCTCCGCGGAGAGTGTGCCCCCTCCCCCACTTTCTCGTCTTAGCCTCACCTTGGCCCCAGCACGGCTCTGCGACCCCATTCTGGCAGTTGGAGACACCGCGGCTCAGTGCGTGCTAAGTGACGGGGCTGGGATTCG
>NW_006446121.1:0-203 GCF_000325575.1 Pteropus alecto | reverse complement strand
TCTCTTCTGCTGCTTATCCCTTAAATGTCATTGTTCCCAGAAATCCCTCCTTTAACTCACTACTTTTCTTCCTCTTCACTCTATTCCAGGACAATCTCATCCACTCTCCTGGTTTTAATTGTACCTATCGGGTGCTGTCTCCCAAATAACTGCTAGCCTTGGCTCTCGCTCAAATTTTGGCTGTGTATATCTTTCTACCTGCT
>NW_006446120.1:0-203 GCF_000325575.1 Pteropus alecto | reverse complement strand
AGCATCTAAGCTCTGCCCCAGCTGCTCACCCCGCCGAAAACACTTTCTCTCTGCTCCTTCCCTGGCCAACTCCTGTTTGTTCCCATGGCTCCTTTAAGGCTCCGCTCTTGCAGGAAGTGTTCCCTGGCCATGCAGGAAGTGTCCCCTGGACACAAAATGACACTGTTATCATTTTGTGGCTGATAACATCCTTGTGAATCTCC
>NW_006446119.1:0-203 GCF_000325575.1 Pteropus alecto | reverse complement strand
TGACCCAACAACTAGGAAGAACTGGGCCTGAAAGGAAGGTAGAGGGGAGAGGTGTCTCTCTCTAAATTAAAAAAGATTTCACAGAATCCTTACATGATACCATGGGCTTACATGAGTGTTATTCAGCCCTGTCAATCAGCCCATCCCTTTGTCCTGCCAAAAGAGAGAATCTTAGCATGATGCAGAGCTGACCTCAAAATCTC
>NW_006446118.1:0-203 GCF_000325575.1 Pteropus alecto | reverse complement strand
CCCCCACCCCCGCCCCGTACCGGAGCGGCGTGTCGGTCGCCATCCGCGAAGCTACCTCGCGATCACCCAGAGTCCGTCCGGAGTCGACATCTGGGCTCACGTCCGGGTGTCGTACGGGCAGTCCCCGGAGGTCGACAGATGTGTCTCACCACGCTGGTAGCGTACAGAGTGGGTAGCCTCGCTGCCTTCAGAACTTCCTGCGC
>NW_006446117.1:0-203 GCF_000325575.1 Pteropus alecto | reverse complement strand
CTATATTCCCTAGAGTGACAATTAAGAAAATAATTAAAAAATCTAAGAAATTAAAATGACACACAAAAAAAATCTATTTGACACAAAGAAGATAGTAAAGGAGGAACAGATAAATTAAAAAGAGAATGATACATATAGAAAACAAAAAGAACGTGACAGACGTAAATCCAAATATATTAGTGAATGCATTAAAAGTAAATGGA
>NW_006446116.1:0-203 GCF_000325575.1 Pteropus alecto | reverse complement strand
GTATTATGCATACACACACTATATATGTTCATATTTCACAATAGAAAGGGCTGCCTGAGCTAAAATAATGTAATATGTATAACATGAAAAACAATAGATTTTATTATATATTTGTATACATGTGTATATTACATATTTAATATGTTATAGATTATATTATCTATTCAATTATAAATTATTTTTAATAGATAATTCTCCAACCT
>NW_006446115.1:0-203 GCF_000325575.1 Pteropus alecto | reverse complement strand
GAAGTGAACACGGACGAGTGTGCCAGCAGCCCCTGCCTGCAGAACGGCCGCTGCCTGGACAAGATCAATGGGTTCCTGTGCCAGTGCCCCACAGGTGCTGCCCCCGGGCTGCCCCCGGCCCCACGCGCTGCCCCTGGCAGAGGGACCGGCCTCCACCCGGGCCTGGCCTCGTGCCCCGGGTACCCGTCCTGTGCTCCCGCGGG
>NW_006446114.1:0-203 GCF_000325575.1 Pteropus alecto | reverse complement strand
CGCTGCTGTCACGTTCTCCGTCCAGCCCCGGACGCTGTAATGAGGCTCTAAATCCTTTAGATCGGCTCTAAATGGCAGTCGCCAGCTCTATTACGGTGACCTTTCCAGCGCCACATGATTTACTGGCTGGTCATTTTTCTTCTCCTTCTAAGTAAGTAACAGCCATCAAAGCGAGGGCGGGGGCGAGGGCGGGGGCGCCCCAG
>NW_006446113.1:0-203 GCF_000325575.1 Pteropus alecto | reverse complement strand
AAGAGAGCTCTTCCATCACCCATCCAGCCCTCCATTCTTTTTCTTATTCGGCCAATGTTGTGTGAGCACCTACAGCGTGCCTGGCGCCGCCCGGGGAGCAGAAAAACCAGTATGAAGAAAACACAGGTTCTTCTCTCGCAGAGCTCTGAGTGAGTCTAGCAGATAGGCGCGAGCTTAGAGGAAGCTAATCATCGAGTCTTGAG
>NW_006446112.1:0-203 GCF_000325575.1 Pteropus alecto | reverse complement strand
GTGGTTAAATTTGAAAACTGCCCCTCGGACCTGACGGCTTATGGAAGCCAGTCATAGGCATGTTTCTGCAGACTCCAAGGCCACCCTCTTCAGCTTTAAAACCCCTCCCCATTTTATAGCGGGGGGAAACGATATATCAGGTACTATGATGTGTCGAGAACAATTCCTCATGCCAGCTCATCGAATTCCTAAATGGTTTGTAG
>NW_006446111.1:0-203 GCF_000325575.1 Pteropus alecto | reverse complement strand
CGATCCCAGGTTTGCTGGGCTGGAGCGCCCAGGCCCAGACTGCCTCTCCTGGACCATCTCACCCCCATGGGGACCTGTGCTTTTGGGTCCCCACGTAGCCGCCAAATTAAACTTTTCATTATTCCCAAAACAGAGTTGGCTTCTCCCTTCATGATCCCAGGTCTTTCTGGATACCATTCCCTCTACTAGGATGCATTAGTTGG
>NW_006446110.1:0-203 GCF_000325575.1 Pteropus alecto | reverse complement strand
ATTCTAGAATGATCACTTTACGGCTGGTTAGGGAGGTTGTCCTGGAAGGCCACGAGACCAGAGCTAGCCTGATCCCCTTTTGGTAAAAGGCCAGTTGGGGACCTACCAACACCTGTACTGGGACCGAATGGAAATAGAATAAAGGAAGAAATAGATTCCAGAAAGATCTGGGAGGAAAAATGATCAGGATTTGGCGACTGAAT
>NW_006446109.1:0-203 GCF_000325575.1 Pteropus alecto | reverse complement strand
CACGGACACACTTTTTCTCTCTGTTTATGTGAATCATACCAAGGAATGGAGAAGGGGAAATCAAAAGAGAGTGCCACACCATCACCCAATGTCATGCGATCTCCCAGTGCTGCCCTCGAGCCAATGTCTTGAGGATCGCGCCTTTCCCACGGGGAGGCGTGTGAATAGCGCGAGATTCTAGCGTTTCTGCTACGAGATTTTCA
>NW_006446108.1:0-203 GCF_000325575.1 Pteropus alecto | reverse complement strand
TAATTCTTTCCTTTAGTTCTTTTAACAATGTTACCTTTTGTTATTTAAACATATTTAAAATAACTGATTTAAAGTCTTTCTACTCAGAAATCATTTCTATTGGTTGTTTTCCTATCTATGGGTCACACTTTCTTGTTTCTTTATGTCTTATAATTACTTTTTTTTGGCTAAAATTTGGACATTTCGAACAACATAATGTGCCA
>NW_006446107.1:0-203 GCF_000325575.1 Pteropus alecto | reverse complement strand
CCTGGCTGCTCAGTCGACGTGTGTGTGTCACATCCCGTAGCGAAAGCTCCATCCGTTTAGGATCTGTGTGAAAGATGGTGTTTGAACGGCGTCTGCAGCTCACCGACTCTGACAGACCCGACCCTCCTGGGTGGTGGCCGGGTCCCTCTGCTGCGAAATGAGCTCTTCGGCGGGAAGTGAAGTTGTCTAACCCGTGGTGGTGA
>NW_006446106.1:0-203 GCF_000325575.1 Pteropus alecto | reverse complement strand
TGAAAAGAACAGAAATAAGAGGGAGGCTACCTCTCGGCTAAATTAGTCCCTTGCTCAAGACTCAGACCCCAAGAGAAAAGCATCTCATCAAAAACCTTTGGGCTAAGGATAGGATTAGGGAAAGGCAGGGACACATCTTAACGTTCCACTCTTTTTTTCTGCTAATATCATAAAAATGGGAGAAACTGGATGCTGGGTAAAAA
>NW_006446105.1:0-203 GCF_000325575.1 Pteropus alecto | reverse complement strand
TCCTGAGGGCACTTATCACGGACCCAGCAGACGCCACGTCTCTGAGCCGACAATCCCCACCGGCCCACAGCTGAGAGCCGAGGCAGAAGGGCGTGTGTGTGCACACGTGTGTGCACGCGCCTGCGCACAGCTTAGGTCACAGGAGTCGCACTGGCTCAGCCGGGACCATGGGCATGGACAGCCTGTCGCTGTCACCAGGCTCT
>NW_006446104.1:0-203 GCF_000325575.1 Pteropus alecto | reverse complement strand
AACAAAAAAGCAACAAACAAAACAAACAAACAAAGTCATAGATACAGACAACAGAATGATGATTACCAGGGTGGAAGGGGGAAAAGAAGAGTGTAAAGAGGGTCAAAAACGTAGTGACAGAAGGAGACAAGAATTCAGGTGGTGAGCACACAAGAGTATACAGACATTATATTATAAAGCTGTATGTCTGAAGTTTAAATTAT
>NW_006446103.1:0-203 GCF_000325575.1 Pteropus alecto | reverse complement strand
TCCTGAGGGCACTTATCACGGACCCAGCAGACGCCGCGTCTCTGAGCCGACAATCCCCACCGGCCCACGGGTGAGAGCCGAGGCAGAAGGGTGTGTGTGTGCACACGTGTGCGCACACGCCTGCACACAGCTTAGGTCACAGGAGTCGCACTGGCTCGGCCGAGACCGTGGGCATGGACAGCCTGTCGCTGTCACCAGGCTCT
>NW_006446102.1:0-203 GCF_000325575.1 Pteropus alecto | reverse complement strand
CGGGCAACATTTAGCACCTCGAGGAGACGCTAAACTGTGGAGAAGGCTGAAAGTAGAAATAGTCTTTTTTTTTTTTCCCTGAGCTTGGGAACGAATGGTTCGGTGTTCACCGAACAGCGTTAGAATCATGGTGACTCGAGAGGTCCAAGGATCCCGCTGGTTTGCAGATCCGGCAAGACTCCCCCGAGGCACGTCACTGTAGT
>NW_006446101.1:0-203 GCF_000325575.1 Pteropus alecto | reverse complement strand
GTTTTCCCAGGTGGCCGCGCTGTTTTGCCACCAGCGTGTGAGGGTCCATGTCCTTGTTCACACCTAGGGTCATCAGTCTTTTTGAGTCTGGCCACTCGAATGGTCGGGACGGGCAGCGCGTTGTTTCTGTTCGCCTCTGGCCCGGGGAACGAGAACCGTTCCGCGTGCTTATCGGTCACCTGCAGGTCTTCCTTTGTGAATTT
>NW_006446100.1:0-203 GCF_000325575.1 Pteropus alecto | reverse complement strand
GTTTTTGGTCCCAATTATGTAAAGACACAGAGAGCTGGTACTCCCCAACAGAGAAGTAATTAGTGGCTGTATACGCAGTTACTGAGGCAGTGACTGGCATGGCCAAAGTGCGGGCGCGCACCACTTGCCCTATACAAGTTTGGTTATGCATATGGGTACAGGTCCCTAAAACAAGGGTGGCTCAAACCCCTACCCTGATGAAA
>NW_006446099.1:0-203 GCF_000325575.1 Pteropus alecto | reverse complement strand
AAGAAAAGGCAGGAAAGAGTCCAGGCTTGAGTGGGGACTCTGTCCACTGCGGCTGGAGGTAAAGGTGGAGAAGGTAGCAGAGAGCAGAGTGAGGGTGGCCTCTGGAAGCGAAGAAGGGCCGAGAACCAGCCGAGAATCAGCAAGAACGTGGGACTTCAGTCCTACAACTGTAAGGAACTGGATTCTGCCAACAACCTGGATGA
>NW_006446098.1:0-203 GCF_000325575.1 Pteropus alecto | reverse complement strand
CAGGGAGGAGGCTGCCCGGAGCCCTGGGGACACAGACCGTGTCCTCTGGACTCGCCGTCGCTGGTGGCGGGCGTCTGGGGTGGCGCGCGTACTCCCGTTTCTTTTCCAGTTAGCGTGTTCATCATTCGTTCTAGGGGCTGAATTTCCTTTCAGAGTCTTTCGGGCCCGTAGGACTGGTTCCCTTTTCTACTCTGGTTTATTAT
>NW_006446097.1:0-203 GCF_000325575.1 Pteropus alecto | reverse complement strand
CAAAGTAAGCTTTGGGGGGGCCGACTCATACCCCCCAAAACACCTACCACGTGGTGTCCGTCATTTCCCAGACATTGACCCAGGCCGTTCACCCGCCCAGGGAACTGAGACTGGGGGGGACGGGGAGGCTGAGTGAGCCCCATTCCACGTCTGCTGGGGTGACTCCTACTGCAGCCAGAACCTGCCTAAGCATGCGTGGGAGG
>NW_006446096.1:0-203 GCF_000325575.1 Pteropus alecto | reverse complement strand
GCGACCTGAGGCCCTGCCACCACTGTGCCCGGCTGAAGGACACGGTTTCCTCCCAGCTGCTTCCAGGCCCGCCCCGCCCCTCGCAAAGCCTACAGGTCCAGTCTCGAGGTCAGACGTCGTTGGGGTCATGAAGACAGGGCAGTGTCTCCTCATGGCCAGATCACGCATGTGTCTGAGGGTGGAGTGCGGGGGAGGCTGCTCCC
>NW_006446095.1:0-203 GCF_000325575.1 Pteropus alecto | reverse complement strand
TCACAGAATATTATTTAATAACACTTAAGTTTCATTTAAAATGTTTTCACCTGCATAGCCGAGAACATTACATAAATATAGATGCTGTTAATCACAGATTTGGTGAAATAGATAGAGTTTGTATTATACCCTGAAGATAAATAGATTTGGATTCTTATTGGATTTGCATAGTCTACTTTAAGAGTTAGGTAGACTTGATAAAA
>NW_006446094.1:0-203 GCF_000325575.1 Pteropus alecto | reverse complement strand
AACTATAATCCCTTAAATTTATCATTTGTCTTTTCATTTTATTAATTCCTTTTTGACACAAAAAATTTAAAAACTGTAAGAAAAAAATATTAATCCTTCCTTTAAAGTTGCTTTGCTTTGGCCCAGAAGTGACTTTCTTAACCTCCAATCAGACCAATTTTCGCTTAGATTTTCTTATAATTCTTTCATTCTTATTTTAAGTT
>NW_006446093.1:0-203 GCF_000325575.1 Pteropus alecto | reverse complement strand
GCTCCTGTTGGATAGAATATTTGGTATATGTGTTATATCCATTTGATATAAAGTGTAGTGCAAATCTAGTATTTCCTAATTTTCTGTTTGCATGAGCTATCCATTGTTGAAATTGGGGTAGTGAAATCTTTGTTTATTGTTGCCATACTGTCTATTTCTCCCTTCAGATATGTTTATATTTGCTTTATATATTTATGTACTCT
>NW_006446092.1:0-203 GCF_000325575.1 Pteropus alecto | reverse complement strand
TTTGCTTCCTTTATATCTAATTCAAAATAAGAAAAGAAAAGCACACATTGGTCTATTTAGCTTATCATAAATGGCAGTTCAGATGGTTTACTTCAATAGTCTAAATTTTGGGTTATTTAATGACCAGGCCTCTTAAGGAATGCCAATATCTAATTGTTAAACAATGGATGCATAATAATTTTTTGTTGAATGAACAAATCAAT
>NW_006446091.1:0-203 GCF_000325575.1 Pteropus alecto | reverse complement strand
AGTAGGGGGACTCACACTTCCCAACTTCGATACTTACCATGAAGCTACAGTAATCAGGACTGAGTGGTCCCAGCATAAGGACAGATATGTAGGTCAATGGAATAGAACCAAACATCTGGAAATAAACCCCTACATTTATATATATGGGCAATTGATTTTGATCAAGGCGTCAAGATAACTTAGTGGGGAAAGAATCCTCTTTT
>NW_006446090.1:0-203 GCF_000325575.1 Pteropus alecto | reverse complement strand
GAGGCCAAGCTCTGCCAGTTAACCCAGAAGCATAGAAAATAGACTGTCTCTCCCAGGCCATCACAGGTCCCCGGAAATGAGTTCCGAGCCACAGCCCAGGGTCTAGTCTGAGCTTTGCTGAACGCTGCCCTGTGCCGGGCACCGGATGGTGGACCGGGGGTGCAGGCCTAGGCCCCCGCGGAGCTCAGCCTGTGATGCCCTGT
>NW_006446089.1:0-203 GCF_000325575.1 Pteropus alecto | reverse complement strand
CAGTTGAGGAGTTTAGCACCAAGGGAGGCCCCACAATCAATTTTAAGATCCAGACTTCTTACCTAGCTAATATATTTTCATATCAACTCTTTCTGATACATGGATTGCAATTCTCTTACTTCGGCTACTGAAGTAATCCAGATTCATTATCTTCGAAGGTCACACTACGATTTGAGGAAAAAGGCAAATAGAACAATGTAAAT
>NW_006446088.1:0-203 GCF_000325575.1 Pteropus alecto | reverse complement strand
TCAAGGAAAACCACTCTCATGCTTTTTAACACTGTGTATTAGCACTCTATTTCTAAATAAACCAGAGATGCACATTTTTGTATGTTGCTTCACTCAGTAATGTTTGGAAGCTTCTTTCAAGTTGCTACGTGTAATTGTTCATTCCCTTTTCTGTGTAGCATTTCATTATATGAATATACAACAGTTTATCTGTCCATTCTATT
>NW_006446087.1:0-203 GCF_000325575.1 Pteropus alecto | reverse complement strand
AGGAGCTGAAAGACCTGTATTCTGAAAATATAAGATACTGAAAAAATTGAAGATGGCACAGATGGAAGGATATACTGTGCTTGTGGATTGGGAGAATTAATATCATGAAAATGTCTGTCCTACCCAAAGCAATCTGCGGATTCACTGCAATCCCTTTCAAAATACCAATGACATTTTTCACAGAACTAAAGTCAACCTAAAAT
>NW_006446086.1:0-203 GCF_000325575.1 Pteropus alecto | reverse complement strand
TTTCTTCTCACTCATAATCAAAGGAGACCTGATAGATAAGTACAGCTACCACGTGGAGTTAGCCCAGTCTTCTAAGCTCGTGTGATGAAGTGGAGTGTGGCGTCCTTGAACTTTTGTTATGATGTGGAGTCTTCAGAACCCTCTTTCCTTGAGATCTTTTACAAGCGCTTTAGTGGTCTAGGGTAGAGACCGCCGGACCTGGA
>NW_006446085.1:0-203 GCF_000325575.1 Pteropus alecto | reverse complement strand
ACTTGAAACCTATATAATTTTATTAAACAATGTCAACCCAATAAATTTAGTAATGAAAAGAGAAAAAGCAAAAAAGAAAAATGGTCGAGGTACAAAAGAAAAACAACAGTAGGGTGGCAAAATATTGAAGGGATTGTTATATTTTAAATGCTAAGGAATTAGATTATATGAACGATCTTTCACAATTTGTGAGTATGTTTATG
>NW_006446084.1:0-203 GCF_000325575.1 Pteropus alecto | reverse complement strand
CGGGGTGTCTTGGCTGTGGGGCTGGCCCTGTGGGCAACCCTGGCTCTCCGCCCAGAGCTGCCTTCACGGGGAGGGCCGTGGTCCCAGAGCTGTGGAGCGGCCAGCACCCTGGACAGCTCCACCGAGACACTCCCCCCCCTCCTGTAAATACACCAGGAGGGTGGGGCAGGCACCTGACGCCCACCCCCATCCCCCGCCTGCAG
>NW_006446083.1:0-203 GCF_000325575.1 Pteropus alecto | reverse complement strand
TTCTGTCTCCTCATTTAGCAAATTAGCTTTGTTTTGAGGGAGCAGACAAGGGTATTCACTGATGGGGGAATTGATCCAAGTCTTTTTTACTCACTTCAATATTAAAAGAAAAAATTCCGATGGCATTCGTTTATCATGCTTGTCCCTGTTTTACCGTAATCTAACTCCGATTTTCCATATTTTCCTTTGCAAACTATCCTTTC
>NW_006446082.1:0-203 GCF_000325575.1 Pteropus alecto | reverse complement strand
AATGTTATAAATAGTATAATTATATAATTTACATAGGAATAGACTCTGTAATCTTACATTTTTTTCATTCAACACCATACTTTGGACATGTTTCAGGTTAGTTCATATAAATCTACATTTTTTTAACTGGGATTTATAGTATTTAGCATGCCATTGTATGAATGTGCCTTGAGTTAATCAATCTCCTGCTGATGAATAGTCAT
>NW_006446081.1:0-203 GCF_000325575.1 Pteropus alecto | reverse complement strand
CTCTGGTTCAGTGTCTTTAGGATTTAGAGAATATACCACATGTGACATTCTTACCAGCCTTGAGAATGAAATCTCAGAAAGACTTGATTATATAAAATATTTTATTTTTTATGTTTTTTTATTAGGGTAAAAATAATATTTCATTTTTTATGTTTTTTTTTAAAGGGCATGTATTCGAATGTAAAGTTGAAAAAAGATGATTC
>NW_006446080.1:0-203 GCF_000325575.1 Pteropus alecto | reverse complement strand
CAATTGCTTCACTACGACAACATTTTAAACATATACTACATTAAAATGTAGTACATGTTTCACAGGTCAATATTTCAGTGCCTACATTATTTAGACCTAACCAGATATCATTGACCATGTATTTTTATTTTAAAGATAATTCTAATGGGATGTTTAAAAAAAAAATTAGGCTGAACCCAGAGAAGAAAGTAGATTTACTCATA
>NW_006446079.1:0-203 GCF_000325575.1 Pteropus alecto | reverse complement strand
CATTGTGAAGGTGCCGCCCTTCGAGCATCCTAAATATATAGAAAAGTCTCAGTTCCAGCGCCCTGTCTCTATCGGGTGCAAAGTTATGTCGACCCTCCCTAGACAAACTCCAACCTCTAGAGTGAGTCAATTAAACATGTTGTCTTTTCATGGTGAAATACTATGCAACCATGAAAAAGAATAAGGCCTTTACATCTTTACTG
>NW_006446078.1:0-203 GCF_000325575.1 Pteropus alecto | reverse complement strand
CCTTGGGGAGCCACGGCTGATAGCCGCATCGTTCGCAGTCTGTTATTTTCATGAGCTCAGTCGATCGTATCACCAGGGAAGCGACCTGTGCCCTCCTCCCCGTGATGCTCGAGACACATCTGGTTTGATTTCTCCCAAAGAACTTCGGACAGTTTTCGTCCCATTAGTTCGGACGAGGGATGAGAACAGAGGGCGGAAGAAGC
>NW_006446077.1:0-203 GCF_000325575.1 Pteropus alecto | reverse complement strand
GCTGGTTGTCAACAAAGCAGTGGACAAGAAGACTGCTGGAGCTAGCAAAGTCACCAAGTCTGCTCAGAAAGCTCAGAAGACTAAATAAATATTATTCCCAATACCTGTCACCCCAGTCTTAATCAGTCAGTGGTTAAGAACAGTTTCAGAACTGTCTCAATTGGCATGTAAGTTTAATAATAATAGACTAGTTAATGATTACA
>NW_006446076.1:0-203 GCF_000325575.1 Pteropus alecto | reverse complement strand
ATTTTAACCCACCTTCAAATAATTTGCTGTTTCACATGTAATGAAAGGGCCTTAGAACAGTATATTCTCAATTTCTCCTTCCCATCTCTTATGCACTATTTTTATATATTTTCCTTTTACATCTACTACATACATCCAATACATTGTTATTCTTGATTGCTCTATTTCTTTTAATATGGCTACTAGAAACTTTTATTTTTTTA
>NW_006446075.1:0-203 GCF_000325575.1 Pteropus alecto | reverse complement strand
GAGCGGGCTTCTGTCACGTGCCACCCAAAGAAGCCCAGGTGAAGTGTGCTGTAACAGCTCGCCTGCGGATCCAGCAGGAGCCGCCCCTGCTCACGCCGTCGGGCAAGCACCGCCAGTCCTGACCCGGGACAGACGACTGCCTGGACCCCGTCTCGGCCGGCCCCCGCACGGCGGCGGGGCACCATGGGTGGCCTCCCTGCGCT
>NW_006446074.1:0-203 GCF_000325575.1 Pteropus alecto | reverse complement strand
GAAAACAGTCTGTCAGTTCCTCAAAAAGTTTAATAGAGTTACCATATAACCAGCAATTCTACTCTTCAGTATACATCCAAGTGAATTGAAAACATATATCTACATAAAATCTTGTATATTAATGTTCACAGCAGCATTATTCATAGTAACCCCAAAGTGGAAACAACCCAATGTCCATCAACTGATGAATAAATGAACAAAAT
>NW_006446073.1:0-203 GCF_000325575.1 Pteropus alecto | reverse complement strand
CATGACTTTTTATCATCAGTTGTTACTTAAATGTTGCTTCGTGTCATTATCGTGACATGACCCTTTTATGTCCAACAATTCACTTCTATGTTTATAGAATTCTCATGGTTTCCGTCTGTACATCCATCAGAGAAGCGTTGACATAGAGTGGTACTCTAGCATAATGTTCGATACTTGCTGATAGCAATATAGAGGATGTGTTC
>NW_006446072.1:0-203 GCF_000325575.1 Pteropus alecto | reverse complement strand
CTCCCTCTAAGGCTCTAAACTGAGCATGTGCTTACTTGTTTCTCCATTTTCTAGAGAAGCAGTGCTTGCATTCCTTGGCTGGTGGACCCTTCCGTCATCTTTAAAACCAGCAGAATCTCATTTTGCTTCAGTAGTCACATTGTCTTCTATCTCTATAATCAAGTTTCCCTTTGCCTCTCTCTTATAACACACATTTGATTACA
>NW_006446071.1:0-203 GCF_000325575.1 Pteropus alecto | reverse complement strand
TTAGGGAAAAGCTGTAAGTGCAGTACCTATAACTTTTCCTTCACTCATTTGAGAGTCAGTTGGGGACTTGGTGCCCTGCGCCCCGCGGGTGGCCTCCGATGAGGGTGTCCTCCTCCAGAACCACTGACCAGGGCAGCAGTGGTGCTGCCCAGGGAGCCACTCCGGTCACAGTGTGTGTCCTTGCAGCGGGAGGGTCAGCTCGA
>NW_006446070.1:0-203 GCF_000325575.1 Pteropus alecto | reverse complement strand
TGTCCTTTAACTTACGAAACTCAGTGGAAGCCTACATATTTCATAGGTTTTTGGGTTTTTTTTTTTACTATTATTGTATTTAATCAATAGTATTATTTAAGTAGAAATTATTTCAATTACGTTAAAAGTTCTGAGGCAGTATTATCAGATCGGGGAAAAAAAATCAGAACACATCTTAAGCATATAACACTATTTACTAATTG
>NW_006446069.1:0-203 GCF_000325575.1 Pteropus alecto | reverse complement strand
CGAAGTGTCCCAGGTACGGGTGACGATGGGGAAAAAGCTGCGCCTGAAGCATGGACCATTTCAGGGCGCAGTTCAGCCTGATGGAGGGGGTGGGCACGAGGCCGAAAGACAACAGACGGACACAGTTAGAGGTGACCGGGTTCTTGCGCAGGGTGAGGGAGTTCAGACGCCATCCCGAAGGCAGCGAGAGGTAACCCGGGGTG
>NW_006446068.1:0-203 GCF_000325575.1 Pteropus alecto | reverse complement strand
ACGCAGCTCTGCTGTGCACGCTCCATCCCCTCACCCGAGTTCCGCACCGCCCCTGCCCGTGTCAGCGCCAGTCACACGTGAAGTGCGTGTGTGCGAGGGGTCCGTGTAGTTTTGAGACGAGCTTTTAGAGGCCTTGGAGGTCGGTGGGGGAGAAGGGAAGCTGAGTCGGCACTGAACCTGGGGCAGCCAGGCGCTTCCCCTGC
>NW_006446067.1:0-203 GCF_000325575.1 Pteropus alecto | reverse complement strand
CGAAGTGTCCCAGGTACGGGTGACGATGGGGAAAAGGCTGCGCCTGAAGCGTGGACCATTTCAGGGCGGAGTTCAGCCTGATGGAGGGGGAGGGCACGAGGCCGAAAGACAACAGACGGACACACTTAGAGGTGACCGGGTTCTGGCGCAGGGTGAGGGAGTTCAGATGCCATCCCGAAGGCAGCGAGAGGTAACCCGGGGTG
>NW_006446066.1:0-203 GCF_000325575.1 Pteropus alecto | reverse complement strand
ATGAATAATAATAATTCCAAGTAACAGCCTGAGCAAAGTATTATGTCATATTAACTATGAAAAAGCTCAGGAAGAAATCAAATACAAATAGATGACTATGTTTATAATCTGTATATAGTAAAGATGTATACACACACACAAACATGTATTCTGTCTTATATTTAAATGTGTGTATGTTTCTTCACAATCACCCTTCAACTACC
>NW_006446065.1:0-203 GCF_000325575.1 Pteropus alecto | reverse complement strand
TCCGTGGGCCTGGGAGACGTGACCAGCAGGATCTGTGAAGACACAGGTGAACCGAGAATAAGGAGAAATCAGGGCCCAGGGGTCCCTGAGAGCCAGAGCGAGGAGGGGCGGGAACAGGGCTGCAGCCCAGGGCCCAGGGGTCCAGTAAGCCCAGTGCTCAGACGCCATCTCCGGTGGCCCTAGACACTGCCCCACCCACCGGT
>NW_006446064.1:0-203 GCF_000325575.1 Pteropus alecto | reverse complement strand
CCCCAAGTGTCCAGGTGAGGAGCGGGCTCGAGGCCTATCCAGCCGGAGAAGCAGGTGCACTCAGACCGGCTGCTGCACCGGCCCCCGCGACCCCAGCACCGGACAGCGTCACTGTCCCAGACACGCCACGGCCTGAGGCCACGCTGCTGGAGGGGGCGCCATGAAGGGAGCAGACCCAGGGGAGAGGGGTGCAGGCCCTGACC
>NW_006446063.1:0-203 GCF_000325575.1 Pteropus alecto | reverse complement strand
ACAGGAAAGAAGAAATCAGATTTGACCCCATCGTTTACCTACGCAGTAAATGTTCTTCTTTATTATAAATATATTACGTACAGATTGGTACTTAAAAAGCAGCAAATATCTAAAAATACAAAGAAGAAAATAAAAATGGCCATTCATCCTACTCTCTTGAAAAAAACACTGTAACCGTTTTGTGGTGTACGTGTTTTTGTGAT
>NW_006446062.1:0-203 GCF_000325575.1 Pteropus alecto | reverse complement strand
TGAGTAATTCAGATAAAAGATTACAGTTTGGAATAGATGGGCCTATTTTTGCAAATAATCGCTACCTTTTATTGAGCACATACTATATGCCAGGCATTTTCCATGTGTTGTCTGATTTAATCCTAATAACAACCTTCTGAGATGAGTAGTAGTTGCATTCCAATTTACAAAAAAGAAACTGGGGGTCAGAAAATTTTAATAAC
>NW_006446061.1:0-203 GCF_000325575.1 Pteropus alecto | reverse complement strand
TCGCGGCTTCGAGTAAGTCACAGCAGCGTTTACCACTGCCGGGGCCCGGGGCCTTCTCCGTGAGGTTACGGATAAAACGGGCCATAGTTCTAGGATGGGAAGTCCATGGCCTCCAACAGCCAGTTCCCCGTTTCTATTTTTAATTCCAGCCTTATCTCCTGTTTCATGCCACGAGAAGAAAAGCTCAGTTACGTGCAGGGATG
>NW_006446060.1:0-203 GCF_000325575.1 Pteropus alecto | reverse complement strand
TAGTATCCAGTAGGTCTTCCTCTCTCTGCATCGGAAGGTCACGAATGGCACGACATCCCAAATGGGCCTGCGAGCTCGCTTTTCCTAAAGTCTACGCCAGTGCAGCTGCTGCGCCAAGTCAGCGCGTAGGGCCCGGGCTCGCCTCCCCGCCTGCCCGGGCATCCCAGGGGGTGGGATGCTCTGCCCGACACCCAGCCTGCTTG
>NW_006446059.1:0-203 GCF_000325575.1 Pteropus alecto | reverse complement strand
CATACCTGAGATGCAGCCCCTCTGACCACTGCCTCGGCCTCCCACAGTTCTCTGTACCTCGTGAATAATCGAAAGAAATGCCTCCTTTAAGCTTATCTTTGTCTATATGATCTCCATTAAATAGATCTATTTAACATATATTTTCCTATTTAAATCTAAAGTAGGCAGTTGACTAATACGCATTGCTTCGATGATACAAATCA
>NW_006446058.1:0-203 GCF_000325575.1 Pteropus alecto | reverse complement strand
CAAAAGAGTGAGCCAGTGCATGGTTGTGGCGCTCACCCTGCGTCTTACAGACCAATTTAGGTGTAGGGAGCCTTTGGCCAGGAAATGGCTTGTTCCTCTGATTTTTATGTATCGAGGGATTCTCTCCTTATAAAATATTTATGAAGGTGTATAGATATCCCAACCTACTTAAAAAAAAAAATAAGTGTTAAAATATTTAAGAT
>NW_006446057.1:0-203 GCF_000325575.1 Pteropus alecto | reverse complement strand
GGGCAGGGGCCCCACCGTGGGGACCTTGTGGGGCCTGGTGGGGAGTTTGGGCTGTGTTGTGGGCAGTGGGGAAGCCTGACAGGTATACTCAGACCTACCAGGCCACGTGTGTGTGTGTGATGGACCTCACACTGCTGCCCACATGAGCCAGGGTCTGGGCTGGGTGACAGTGCAGGAGTGGGGACACGAGACTGGACGGAACA
>NW_006446056.1:0-202 GCF_000325575.1 Pteropus alecto | reverse complement strand
AGCTTCCATCTCATAATTCATTTCAGTATGAGTTACGAAATCTGAAATCCTGGTTACACGGAAGTAAGATAAAATTAAAAGTTTGCGCTGTGTAAAAAGTTTAGCATGCTGCCTTGTGTGCAGTAAAGAGCACACATTAAATGTAGGTACTAATGTAATATTGATAGATTAACATATTTTCATATTAATATGAAATTAGTTA
>NW_006446055.1:0-203 GCF_000325575.1 Pteropus alecto | reverse complement strand
CTCCCGTTGCAGGCAGGTTACTACAAAGTGCTGACGGCCTCAGCGCATGGGGGTGGAAATAAGTGCCACAGAAGACACTTATTTTGCAGAAGCCACAGGAGTGAGTCACACCAGCTTGCGTTTGCTGAACGCTGCCTTTGTGTGAGGCCCTGTCCCACTCTTCACAGCGTTACCTACTGACCTTAATTGTCACACTAATAACG
>NW_006446054.1:0-203 GCF_000325575.1 Pteropus alecto | reverse complement strand
GGACAAACCACCGGGGTCGGGGTCGGCAGAAGCACTAAACCACAGAACTAGGCCCCCAAAGGCTGAAGGGGTTTCGTGGTCGGGCATGGGAAACGGAACGGCTGTGCGTACAATCTTTAAAGAAACAGGATACAATTTAAAAAGAGAGCAGGCATGACCGGACAGCCGGACACTCCCGGGAGCGAACAAACACACTTAAAAAA
>NW_006446053.1:0-203 GCF_000325575.1 Pteropus alecto | reverse complement strand
AATAAAATGAAACGTGTCCCCCGCCGCTGGAGGAAGAATCAGGGAGGACAATCTCGTGCATTTTTTTACCCGCCTCGCTCACCTGCGGGTCTTTGCCGGTGGTGCTCCAGGTGAGGCCCACGCGCTGCCTCAGGGGCCTTCGGTGGCTGGGCGGGTGACAGTGGCGATGCCCTAACCTTGCAGGTTATGGGAAGCGTTTGTCC
>NW_006446052.1:0-203 GCF_000325575.1 Pteropus alecto | reverse complement strand
TGACCTTGATAAGAACAATACAGGTGGAGAGATGGCACCTTCTCCCTGTGACCCCTCATATGGTAGAAGGAGTGAAGGAGCTCTCTGGTACTTCCTTTATAAGGCAACCAATCACAATCATGAGGGCTCACCTCCTAATACCATCACACTGGGCATTAGACTTTAACATATGAGTTTGGGGAGAATGCGAATATCTAGTCCAT
>NW_006446051.1:0-203 GCF_000325575.1 Pteropus alecto | reverse complement strand
GTGGGTAGGGACGAGGGATGCTGCTAAACATCCCACATGCACTGGACAGCCCCACAATACAGAATGATCCCACCAGCTGGCCGAAGTTGCTGCGGTCGAGAAATTCTGCTGAAGGCGATCAGCTCTACTAATTTTAAGCCACCATAATGTGAATGAATTGATCTCAGCGAAGACAGCCTTGAACAAAATGGACGCACAAAGAG
>NW_006446050.1:0-203 GCF_000325575.1 Pteropus alecto | reverse complement strand
AGCTTGGACCTCATTAGGTACTGAACAATACAGGTAGACCAACAATGAAAAGTAAAAGGGACGGAGAAGCCACAGGAGGAGGGACACCTGCCTGTTAGTCTGGTACACACGTAGTCTGCTACACGACTGTGTCACAAGTGAAAAGGCCAAAGAATCACTTCCTTTTTATTTTGCATGACTCTGCTGCGTACTTAAGAGATGCT
>NW_006446049.1:0-202 GCF_000325575.1 Pteropus alecto | reverse complement strand
CCACCTCACGGGGTTGTGAGAATTAAAACGAGTTCACACTCGCACACTCACACTCACACACACACTCACACTCTCACACTCACTCTCACACTCACACACACTCACTCACACTCACTCTCACACACTCACACACATTCATACACTCACACTCTCACACACTCTCACACACACACGGGCACATGCTCACCATTTTTACTGCCAG
>NW_006446048.1:0-202 GCF_000325575.1 Pteropus alecto | reverse complement strand
GTGGCCAAGAGTCAAAGGCAACTCCCAAGTCTGTCTTTCTCTCAGCACTGAAGGGGCCAAAAGAGAAACCGCCTGGACAGACACCTGCCTCTCTTTACCTCGTCTTACAGGCACCCCCTGAGGACCCCAAAATTACTAATCCTCCCCCTTACTCCCCTTGTAACCCGTTCCTGTCTCCATCTAACCGGGAGGCAGAACCCCT
>NW_006446047.1:0-203 GCF_000325575.1 Pteropus alecto | reverse complement strand
CCTTTGACTCACCTCAGTCTTGGGGTCCCAGTGATTCACACACTGATGTCTCCTCTTTACTCTTTGTCTGTTGTATCCACTGCCTTCCATGAAGTCATGGACTTAGCATGCCATATTTCTGTGAATTAGGTAATACACTGTGCCTTAGTGGGAAGGTAGAGTTCAGGGCTCCTGTTAAGTAAAGCTATGTTCAAAAAAAAAAA
>NW_006446046.1:0-203 GCF_000325575.1 Pteropus alecto | reverse complement strand
ATGTCCCACCTTGTAGGCGGGAATTGAGTGACATCATTGATAGTGTTGCCGATCAGTTCAAGTGGTATAAATAAAGCAATAAATGATGGGTACAAGGAATACAGTCTAAATCTTCATGCTGGGAGAAACAGCATGACCAAATCCTAGGCAGGCCCCAACTGTGGAAATTGTGAAGCACCTTTCCTGGGGCTCAGTGACAAATG
>NW_006446045.1:0-203 GCF_000325575.1 Pteropus alecto | reverse complement strand
AAACCACCATTCCCAGGGAGCCCTGGGCGTCACAGCACGACACACAAAGGTGGCACCTGCAGGGGGGGCGGTGACCCGCCCTCGAGCACACTCATCCCGCAAGGCCAAGCGAGGCCAACTGCACACTGAGGCCATCCCGCAACCACACCAGCCGCCAGCGCTCTGTGCGCGGGAAGAAACCGCACTTCCGGTTTGCTCTGGAG
>NW_006446044.1:0-202 GCF_000325575.1 Pteropus alecto | reverse complement strand
GGAATAAACGAACACACAAAACAGAGACAAACTCATAGGTCAGAGAACATACTGATGGTTGCTGTATGAGACTAGGTTAGAGGGATGGGATAAAAAGGTAAAAGGGTAAGAAGTACAAATTTCTAATTACAAAATAGTCCTGGGGATGTGAAGTACAGCACAGGGAGATAGTCAATAATATTGTAATAACTATGCGTGGTGC
>NW_006446043.1:0-202 GCF_000325575.1 Pteropus alecto | reverse complement strand
GCAAAACTAAAACAGAAACACCAGACCATTTGTTCAAACGCTGCCATAAGATTGATAAAGAAGCCAAATTGAGTGAGGGGGTCCTGTGGAACCCACCCCAAAGTTCCCCAAAAGCTTTATTTGGCAACCTATGAGGGAACAGGAATGAATGACTGAGGGACATGGCGGCTCTGATGCCACCGGCCTCCTGGCCAGGTAAAGG
>NW_006446042.1:0-202 GCF_000325575.1 Pteropus alecto | reverse complement strand
CTCACCCTTTGGGTGGCCTGACTGAGGCATGCTCTGCATTGGTTCTGAGTCCCCCAGGGAGGCGAGACACTGGTTGCTCATGGTGGGAACTGGTTTATAAACCTGCTTTTGTTGGCTGCCTTTTCTTCCTTGTCTCACACCCTCACTTCTCAGCCAGTATTTCCTGGGAGCACCACCCCAACAAGTAGTTAATTTGCATATA
>NW_006446041.1:0-202 GCF_000325575.1 Pteropus alecto | reverse complement strand
CAGTAGCCCATGTCGGGGGTTGCCCGTGGCATGAGCTGTCTGTACACTGAGCATTTTCAGGATGGGAGCCCGACCCTCTACATAGGGACTCAGTACGTCCCTCCTCTCAGCAGATTCCACCAGGAGTTCTGCTTGGAACTGCACTCGTCCCCGTAGTGGGTGCAGTTGCATCCTCAGGGATGGGAGTCCGACCCTCTACATA
>NW_006446040.1:0-202 GCF_000325575.1 Pteropus alecto | reverse complement strand
GGCAATAGACAAAACAAAAGCATTTGAAAAATTCAACATCCATTTATGATTAACAACTCTCAGCAAACTAGGAATCAAAGGGAAGAAATATCCTGAACTGGTTCAAGAACATCTATGAAAAGCCCATCGTGAAAACAATGCTTTTCTCCTAAGATCAAGAATAAAATGAGGATGCCCTGTCTTGCTACTACTATTCAACATT
>NW_006446039.1:0-202 GCF_000325575.1 Pteropus alecto | reverse complement strand
TACATATCTAGAAACAAAAAATAGATGATAGAGAAATAGTTAAATAATAGAAAGATATAGAATAGATAGGTAAATAGATATATTGGGATAGATAAATTTATACCAGCACCTGATGAATAAACAAATAAATATGTACATAGATACATAGATTGGTTCAGATCAAAGTTAGAAAGAAGATAGATAGATAGATAGATAGATAGAT
>NW_006446038.1:0-202 GCF_000325575.1 Pteropus alecto | reverse complement strand
GATCATTTTATAAACTATATAAATGTCTAATGTACCATATACTTGAAACTGATAAAATAAAAAAAATTTAAATTATAGTATAAGAAACTCCACTAAGAGTTTCTTATAAGAAAAAGGTTTTATGCATATAGTTATTGTAATTAACCTCTAAACACTACAAATTATGTTATCAATTTCTAGGGTGTATGAAAACATTCTATAC
>NW_006446037.1:0-202 GCF_000325575.1 Pteropus alecto | reverse complement strand
CGCAGAGCTGCGCTGTTACTTCCGTCACCTGGGGCACCTGTGCAGGGAGCCTGCCTTCTCTCTGGGCTGTTCTCCGATGCTGTGTGTCGAGGCCTGGAGCCCCAGCTGGATCTGAAACTCACCTGTGACCGGAAAACCCTCTTGTCTTTTCTTTCTGTGCCCCATTTAGGGCTGGGGTGCAGCGAGTCGATAACAAACGCCT
>NW_006446036.1:0-202 GCF_000325575.1 Pteropus alecto | reverse complement strand
AAAATTCACTATCAGGTGATCAGTGGCAAAAAAAAACCAAACGATTTAGCTTAGTAGAGAGATGGGAAGGAGATAAAAGAAGGGAAGAGGGGGAAGCTTCCCAATTGGGGGTAACCCCAAAATGTCCTGGAGAAGGAGGTGTGCATGGTAGAAACGGCCGGCGTAGGGAGAGGGGCCGTGAGCGCTGACCCGTGGGGGCTCA
>NW_006446035.1:0-202 GCF_000325575.1 Pteropus alecto | reverse complement strand
CACACAGTCTGACTTCTGGGCCTGCATTTGGAATCTCAATGCTTCCATCATTATTTTCTTTATTTATGCAAGAAAATAAAATGAAAAGAAGTAGAAAAAGCATGCTAAAATGCTGACTCTGCAATACCAGCGATAAAAGGAATTGTATTTTCTAACGGAAAACGGCGTAGCAGTTTGAACGTGTTATCACTCAAAACCACCA
>NW_006446034.1:0-202 GCF_000325575.1 Pteropus alecto | reverse complement strand
CCCTCCCTGTGGACAGGAGTGAGAGAAGCATTTAGGAAAATGATAGTCACACTGAGGGACCAGTGTCCAGCCAGGAACCTAGGTCTTATTCATTGTGTGGTCTCAGCACTTGAAACAGACCATGTGGTAGTCTTTGCTCACTGAATGTGGAATGAACAAATGTGGAGGGTAATCCAAGGCCTTGAACCCTCAAGGGATAGGA
>NW_006446033.1:0-202 GCF_000325575.1 Pteropus alecto | reverse complement strand
AAATAAATCTAAGCATATACAGTCAATTAATTTTTGACTAGGATGCCAAGAGTATGTAATGGGGAAAGGAAAGTCTATTTAATAAATGGTGCTGAGAAAACTGGATATATATATGCAAAAGAATGAAATTAGATATTTATCTTTCACCATCCACAAAAATCAACTCGAAATGGGTTAAAGACTAAACCTAAAACCATAAGAA
>NW_006446032.1:0-202 GCF_000325575.1 Pteropus alecto | reverse complement strand
ATGCTGTAGCCAAATCGGTTATCTAAAAGATCTTACCAATATAGTCAAACTGAAGACAAATTAAAGTAGTCAAGAACATAGACTGGGAGGTCATAGGAGTTTGGAGTAAATCTTGGAACCACTATTCGCTGGCTGGAAGACCTTCGACAAGTTTCTTAACCTATGCATGACTCAGTTTCCTCATCCGTAACTTGGTGATTCT
>NW_006446031.1:0-202 GCF_000325575.1 Pteropus alecto | reverse complement strand
GTGCTGGTCTGGGGCCTCCCCGCACCGCACGTCTGAGCACTCACAAGCGCGGCTCCCACTACGTCACGCCAGGAGGGAGATGGAGATCCTGGGGTGCTGTCCACCGCTCACGGACCCAGCCCGGGGCCCTGAGACAGGCTGCATGACTGGGGTGCGTGGAGAACTCAGAAAACACAGTCCAGCCCAGGCCAGAGGTCACCTG
>NW_006446030.1:0-202 GCF_000325575.1 Pteropus alecto | reverse complement strand
AAGACATCGTCCATCTGCAAACAGAATTGTGGAAGACGAAGTAGGCGTGTAGAAGTTCCAGGTAAAGGAATAACAGATTCATCTGATACATCACTGACTCTTTCTCTTGAATGATTCTTTTTCTCCATTGATTATTAGCAATAAGCTTTTTCATAGTAGAGAAGAAATTTCAGAAGATAATATACCTACTGAGGGCATAGCT
>NW_006446029.1:0-202 GCF_000325575.1 Pteropus alecto | reverse complement strand
ACGATTCTGGAAGGACAGGGGACAGTTATTAATTATGTACAGTGGTTTTCTGCGTGCACTGGGGCCAGTCTCTGGTGGAACTGGGTTAGACTGGCTGTTGTGCTCCTTAGAATGAACATATTTAAGGAAAATCTCTCTAGCCCCCTCCTGCTCCAGCTCATTTTCTGAAACACACTCCAAATTCGGCTGTGGCTGGGGCCTG
>NW_006446028.1:0-202 GCF_000325575.1 Pteropus alecto | reverse complement strand
ACTTAACAGGTTGGTGGCACTGGCAGCTTGCAAAGAGTCAGTGAGCAGATGGGGACAGAGCCCACCGGCCAAGCGGCGCCCGCGCCCGCCCCGCTGGCCCACACTCAATGCTTCTGCGTCTGAAGCAGCCGGAGGGGGTCAGAGCGGGCGCTTCGGCCGTCACATTTGCCATCCTTACCGCACGCGTAACTGGACCACGTCC
>NW_006446027.1:0-202 GCF_000325575.1 Pteropus alecto | reverse complement strand
TTCTCAAATTTCTCAGATTCACCACTATCGATTTTTGGGGCAGGACCATTTTTTGTTGTGGAGAAGAGGGGCTGCCCTGTGCATCACAGGAATTTTAGCAGCATCCCTGAATCCTATCTACTAGCACTGTCTCACCAGCTGTGACAACCAAAAATGTACCCAGATATTTCCAAATGTCCCTTGAGGTACAAAATTGCCCCAC
>NW_006446026.1:0-202 GCF_000325575.1 Pteropus alecto | reverse complement strand
AGACAAAATAGACTTTAAAATAAAGGCTATAACAACAAAGAAGGACCCAGTTATGCCACTTCTGGGTATTAATCTGAATAAACTCAAAAATTAATTCAAAAAGACATAGGTATCCATATGTTAAGTACAGCATTATGTACAATAGCCAAGTTATGAAAGCAATCTAAGTGCCCATCAATATATAGTATTACATATATAAAAT
>NW_006446025.1:0-202 GCF_000325575.1 Pteropus alecto | reverse complement strand
GATGGGAGGTCCCAAAGACCCCTCCATGGGTATGAATAATTTGCAAGAACAGTTCATAGAACAGCCAGGTGGAAAAGATGCATAAAGCAAGGTATGGGGAAGGGGGCAAGGCTTCCATATCCTCCCCAAGCACGCCGCACAGGAATCTCCAAGGGTTCACCAACCTCAAGCTCTCCAAACACTCTCCTTTTGGGATTTTATG
>NW_006446024.1:0-202 GCF_000325575.1 Pteropus alecto | reverse complement strand
TTTTTTTATATTGTTTCTTTCAATTAATGTGTCAACCATGTGGTATTTCAAATAGCAGAAACTCCTCAACCAAAGACCATTCATTTATTCATTCATTTATGCCCTGAAGAAATATCTTTAGGCCACCTGCTAAGTGTCCAATATTGTTGCAGGTGTGGAAATACAGTGGTGAAAAAGAGTTTTGGTGTCATCCTACATCCCT
>NW_006446023.1:0-202 GCF_000325575.1 Pteropus alecto | reverse complement strand
ACGGTAAGCCAAAATAAGACTGAGGTAAACATCACGGTGGAAGGTTTGAAGAAGTCCTTGGTAAAGAGAGCAGGAAGTGAGGACAGTTCTGGTGGAAGGTCCCCTTCATCCTCAGGGAGACATGGCTGACAAGTGGTTAAAAGCCCAGGTTTTTGATTCAGAGTTCTTGGATTTGAAGTCAAGCTCTGACTCTTATGTTTTA
>NW_006446022.1:0-202 GCF_000325575.1 Pteropus alecto | reverse complement strand
ACGATCAGAAAATTATAAACGCGCCTAGCTTTCTGGGAAATCCAGCAGTTACTTCTGGTTAATTCTGCCCCCAGCCCTGAGCTAAGCAGGCTAACAGGGCAGAGCATCCTTCTCCCAGGGCGGCAGCTTGGGAGAAGACAAGCTGGGGGTTAACGGGACATTATCTTACTATTTTGCTTTCGTTATTGTTCATCTGCAACAC
>NW_006446021.1:0-202 GCF_000325575.1 Pteropus alecto | reverse complement strand
CCCTCTCCACCAGGACGTCACCCTCAAGGTCCCTGCGTGGGACCCTGCGTGGCCTCCTGCTGCCTTCTGCCTCTACACTCCATCCTCCACGGCAGGCACAGACATCCTCAGGAAAGCTGCAGGTCTCACCGCGCCCCATTCCTTCACGGACTCTCCCAAGCTCTCCCCTCCCTGTAGCTCCGAGATCCTCACCTTCTCCCGT
>NW_006446020.1:0-202 GCF_000325575.1 Pteropus alecto | reverse complement strand
TCACAGCCCAAAGCAGAGTCCTTCAACTCATGGGTAAAAACAGTGTTTCTCGTTGCTATTATTCGAAGTCTTAAGGGAGGCAGGTTTGGGATCAAACAGGAGCAGTGGGCCCCTTCGCACTATTGAAGCGTGTCCTGGGGGAGCCCAGTCTTGCCTCATATGCTGCATTGGAGGTGAGCCACCAAGGGGTGTCCCCAACTCT
>NW_006446019.1:0-202 GCF_000325575.1 Pteropus alecto | reverse complement strand
TGGCTGGGGCAGGGGCACGTCCGGCGACACCAGGGCGAGACCCCAGGAGGGTGCGCTGCACGCCCACCGCCGGGCGGTCACCCACGCTAGCGTGCCGGGCGCCTCGCCTGATGTGGTGACACACTGCCCTCCAGCCTTCCCTCGCGCGTCCCCTGCCTCCCAAGGCGGTTGTGAGACCCCCCTGCTCTGCTTACAGAAGCTG
>NW_006446018.1:0-202 GCF_000325575.1 Pteropus alecto | reverse complement strand
ACAAGTAGAACTTTCCGGAGGCGAGACCTTGGGCATGGCGGGAGTCCGGCTCCGAGCATTCCTCAGCCAGGTGCTGTTCAGAGGAGGAGTGGACTCTCCCATGGCGGCCGGGACCACGAAGCCAACGGCAGCAGACGCACCTGGGGTGGTCCCCAGCCCCTCGACTCCCACGCCGAAGGCTGCGGCGTGTGCTGGCGTCTGG
>NW_006446017.1:0-202 GCF_000325575.1 Pteropus alecto | reverse complement strand
ACGAAACTTGTATGAAATTCAGATCTCAGTGTCCATATATAAAGCGTTGCTGGAACACAGTGACAGCCACTCGCCTACGTGCTGTCTCACCTGGAGGAACTGAGTGGACACAGGACAGACCAAGGGGCCCACAAAGCCCTAAAGTACTTGCTGTGGGGCCTGGAAGCGGGTGAAACCGCCCCGGACAACACACAGGACCAAA
>NW_006446016.1:0-202 GCF_000325575.1 Pteropus alecto | reverse complement strand
GCTCCTCCGCATGGAGCCTCTGTCCTCTAAGCACTATCCACTGCACTGCTGTGTGACAAGTGTGCGCCTGACCTCCAGGCTCGATGCTCTGCATCATGCACGTGCAGTGACGAAGCCCTGGAGGACTGTCCCTTGGTGCTTCCACCAGTTTGGCAAACGCACCGAGGACTACTTAAAATGAGCTTAGAAGCATTTTCTTCCA
>NW_006446015.1:0-202 GCF_000325575.1 Pteropus alecto | reverse complement strand
TCTTAAAAACTGAAAATAACAAAGTTTATTATTTTACTCTTTCCAGAGTAACTAATAGATGCAAAAGCATATCAGAATAAAGCATATAAAAGTTTATGCCTTGGCATTTTATACTAGTTTCTGATATGTTATGAGTTAAGGTTGAGAAAAAATTGTGAAGTAGGGACATTTACTTTTAGTAGTCTGTTATTTTCAATTGCGC
>NW_006446014.1:0-202 GCF_000325575.1 Pteropus alecto | reverse complement strand
ATACTGTAAAAATATAAAAGTGTCCTTTCTTTTGCTCTTTTGTTTTTTTAAATTCTTCTCAAAACTTTATTAATTTATTATCTTTAAATAACATGTAATCAGTAGAAACAATTCTGTGCATTCTTTCTATTTACTTTTGTGAATAGAGCAGTTCGAGGAATCAACATAGTCTGCATTCTTAGATTTCTGATAGTTTCATTTA
>NW_006446013.1:0-202 GCF_000325575.1 Pteropus alecto | reverse complement strand
CAGAACAGGTTGAACTGTGCCAAGAGTATGCAGTCGGCAAAACCAGACTGTGGGAAATTCTACCCGGGTTCCTCGACCGATAATTGGTGGGAAACAAAAGATCTGGATGATGATCTTATAGATGAAGTAACTTCAAAGACATATCACAGTTGTTTTAAATGAGCGGAACTAAACTGTAGTGCCTAGGGTGGCATATTTAGGC
>NW_006446012.1:0-202 GCF_000325575.1 Pteropus alecto | reverse complement strand
TGTTTTAAGTGAAGAAAAAGTTAGGTTGAAAGTCAAGAATAGTAAACATTTTTTTCCTAATTTAAAAATTTTCTAGAACATGAGCATGCTTCCCCCGAAATCGCATAAACCCATAATTAGAGGAGATTAATATATTTTTCTTTAGTCATTTTTGAAAAGTGAACAGCCTGGGTCTTTTTCCCTAACATGTGTGTCCTTTCTA
>NW_006446011.1:0-202 GCF_000325575.1 Pteropus alecto | reverse complement strand
GCGGTGACCCGCTCCGCGCCATGTTTAGCTCGAGGGCAGGCATGCACTAATGGCAGTTGTCGTGGTTTTGTTTGAATAATCACCAGCACTTGTAAATCCACGTCCAGTTTCTTAGGCGCATTTGCGAACGTGTGGTCGTGCAGTTCGTATGTCACCTGTGATTACGTTGTGCAGGCAAGCACACCTGCGCTCAGCATGTGCA
>NW_006446010.1:0-202 GCF_000325575.1 Pteropus alecto | reverse complement strand
CCAGGAATGAGGTGGGTGGGTCGCCATTGCAGAGATAGGATGGGGAAGACTAGGAGCCAGGAGAACCTTTGGAAGCCGCGGGGGAAGGGAAGGCCAAGGAGGCCGAAGTATTGGCCTGGATCACGACGGGCACGGCAGGCCACTTTAGTGCTTTCGAGGAGCACGGTGATAGGGCCCAAGTGCGCATGGCTTTACAAAGGTC
>NW_006446009.1:0-202 GCF_000325575.1 Pteropus alecto | reverse complement strand
GGGGAGCTAGCGTTTCAAAATCAAGTACGTCATTCACAAGATCCTCCAGAAATATTTCTCCACCGGGGATCTAGCCAGAACCAGCTATCTTTTCCTCATCAGAGTTCCGTAATGCCTGCCCCCACTCTGCAACTTCCTGTGAGATCTACGAATGAAAAAAAAAAATGGAATGAAGCAGAATTTTGCTTCAAAACACAAAAGG
>NW_006446008.1:0-202 GCF_000325575.1 Pteropus alecto | reverse complement strand
TGGTTTCTGTAACAGTAAATTCTCCTAGTTAATGAGTAAGTTGGCTTACTATACAGAGAGAGCTGGACACACTCTATCAGGTTACCCATGCAATAATTCTTGGTATCTCAATGAAGAGGCTCCTGATTATGGCTTGGTTTCTTTCTCTAACCTTAGGAACAAGATATGCTGATCATACTGAGTCTGTGTGGCACTTTTATTT
>NW_006446007.1:0-202 GCF_000325575.1 Pteropus alecto | reverse complement strand
TTTATATATATTAAGTTATATATATATAATTTAATATATATAAAATATGTGTACATAATTTATACTTAAATTTGTATCAATAGATAGAATTTAATATATTTATATATGACAGTATACATATTTATATACATACTCGATTGATAATACAGTATACATATAAATTTACCAACAGCCATTTTCCTACTTGCACAAGTAATTTGAT
>NW_006446006.1:0-202 GCF_000325575.1 Pteropus alecto | reverse complement strand
AACTCAACAAAAACCACCCAAACTGCACACTGGCATGTCTGAGCATGGGGTCTGCGCATAAGAACTACTATAGGTTAGATCCTCTGTTGTCAGGCGGTGGACAGAGAGAAACAAGCTGCCTCTGCAGCTGGTGGAGCTACCTGTAGGAGGAATGGGAGGGGAGAAGGTACGGAGAGTTCCCTGAATAGCCCAGCTTGGGAGT
>NW_006446005.1:0-202 GCF_000325575.1 Pteropus alecto | reverse complement strand
GTTCAACCACCTGTAGTTGCAGCTGGATGAGGCTCCACATCACATTTGGCCAAAGTCTGGCCAATGACACTGTAAACCGTGAGAGATTGGAACAAATGTGTGCTGCCCAGACCCCTTTCAAGGATTGGCTTGTTGCCAAGCTATGGGAAGGCATTCTAGCTCTTTGCACTTTCAGATCTGGGTCAGCTATAGAGACTACCTC
>NW_006446004.1:0-202 GCF_000325575.1 Pteropus alecto | reverse complement strand
CCCTGGTGGCCGGGGTCACCTCACCCCCTCTCAGTAGCATTTACGCTCACGCCCGTGTCCCCCCACGCACAGCCCTTGCTGTCCGTGAGGCGCGCCCCTCCCACTGCCCTGCCTGCCGGCTGTCTTATCAAGGCCACAACCGCTGCCGGGCGCCTGTGAGCCTTGCTCTGGGGCCGATGGCTTTGCGGGAGGGACTGCAAGC
>NW_006446003.1:0-202 GCF_000325575.1 Pteropus alecto | reverse complement strand
GATTGCCATCCGGTGGTTCCTCAGTGCCCAGTGTCTGCGGCTCAGGGAGGGGACGCAGCTATACTGGGACAACAGCGCACTCACCTCGGCCTGTCAGGAGGGAGGACGCAGGGGGTTGATGGTGTGAGGTCTCCAACCCATCAGTTCCAGCAAAAGTGAGCCCCATCAGGCTGGATGTGCAGGGTTCGTGACCCTCAACCTC
>NW_006446002.1:0-202 GCF_000325575.1 Pteropus alecto | reverse complement strand
ATTTAGAAATGTGAAATCGGTTATGCTTCAGCATGGTAGTCCTGGAGGATAGCTCTGGGCGTTTGGAGAGAGGATCTGGACCACCCTAAACTAACTACTTATTCAGGTAGAATGCGATGCCTGACTGACTCTCCGCCGATGAAAACTCTGCGTGGCACGTTTTATCCTCAGTGGCTTGACTCTTTGTGTCCCCACGGGTGTG
>NW_006446001.1:0-202 GCF_000325575.1 Pteropus alecto | reverse complement strand
GTAAAAACCATTCTTAGCTCATAGCCGCACACACACACAAAAATAATCAGTGGGAGGCCAGGATTGACCCATGAGTTATAGTTTGCAGACCTCTCTCTGAGAATGTACTTTGTAAATGGCAACGTTCCTCACATAACAGTATTATGATTACTGTCTGCCAATGTTTAGTGGTGGTTAAACTTTACAGCATTTCATGGCTCTT
>NW_006446000.1:0-202 GCF_000325575.1 Pteropus alecto | reverse complement strand
GCAAAAGATGGAGTTGGGAAAAGATCATCTAAAAACATAAACAAATATTGAAACTGAAGTAGTACTTTCAAATATTTTGAGCAATGACGATAGCGACTTTGTGCCAATGAAAAACAGGTCGATTGCTTTAAATTACAGTATGGACACTGACAGCGAATAAAATTTGAGTTTTTCTGAATTTTCATTAGCATTTTTTTTGTGA
>NW_006445999.1:0-202 GCF_000325575.1 Pteropus alecto | reverse complement strand
CTTACGTCCTGACATCCCTCCCTAAAGTGTCTGGGGATGACATCAGAGAAATAGCACGTGTAACGGGATGAACTGAGAGCATGCTGTCTGGCCTACTGGGGACACCAGGAAGGCACGAAACGCAGGGCATTCTGGGACTGTCCTGGGGAGAAACTTTGGAGTCCTTGTTAGACTAAGCTGTTGAGTTTCAAGACTACTGTCC
>NW_006445998.1:0-202 GCF_000325575.1 Pteropus alecto | reverse complement strand
GGACTTCCTTCCTTAGTGGCCGCCGGTGGGCGCTGCGAACAGAGGCGCCATACGTTAAGTAGAAGGTGGCACAGTGTCCCCGGGTTGTCGCACGTGACATCGTCACCCCTCACCACGTCAGCAGCAGAAGCGACGTGCTCTCTGCACCATCGAGGGAGGCCCAAGCACCCTGAGCGCCCCGCGGAGCTCCTTCAGCTGTGTC
>NW_006445997.1:0-202 GCF_000325575.1 Pteropus alecto | reverse complement strand
GCAACATTTTCAATGTCGCTCAACCAGGCGACAACCGAAATCGCCGGTAACAGGAACGGGGACAATGACACGTAACCGGCCCTGGAGATGAGTCTCTCGGGCTACTTCCACACCTGTCAAGGCTCCAGGAGCCCCGAGGGGCACACACGTTACGTAACCCATGAGGCGCTCTTGTCCGGGCGGGATGGCAGGACCCAGGCTG
>NW_006445996.1:0-202 GCF_000325575.1 Pteropus alecto | reverse complement strand
TTTGTCTTGACGTTTTTAAGTTAAACAGAAAAAGTATAATTTACTAGCCAGAGCTTTCTTTAATGTAACCAACTCTCCAAATGTCCTTTAAATGTAGGTAGGCAGCACGAAGCATAAAGAATACTCAAGGCAGGAAAAAATTCAGGTGAAAGATCATGCAGTTACTGTAGGTAGCACTGGATGACATAAGTCCTTATACTGC
>NW_006445995.1:0-202 GCF_000325575.1 Pteropus alecto | reverse complement strand
AACCTAATGGTCCAGCTTGCCATATGCTCACTCAATCTGGTTTTTGTTGTGGGACTTGGATATGCAGCTGGGAATAGGGATGGGTGGGGCAGAAGAAGGTGGCCCAGCCCATCACAGAAGTACAACCAGCACCAGATTCTTATAATGGCGACTTCCCCACTTCTACACTCTGCCATCCTCTGGCCTTTTAAGTCTGTTCTTG
>NW_006445994.1:0-202 GCF_000325575.1 Pteropus alecto | reverse complement strand
AACAGAATGTTCTCATGATAGAGTAGAGAGAGAACTGGACCCAGAGTCTAGAGATCTGCTCCCGTGCCATAGCCGAATCCTCTTTGGCACGGGGCTTCCCCTCTCTTGGCCTCAGTTTACTCATCTGTGAAATCATGGTTGGTGTAAGCAATTTAGAAGAACCCTTCAACGTTTGACACTCTGAAACTTCTTTGCCTGATAA
>NW_006445993.1:0-202 GCF_000325575.1 Pteropus alecto | reverse complement strand
GCTGTAGGCGTAAATAATAATAATTAAAAAAAAAATCGGGTTGTGACTCACCATTGTCGTGATGAGAAAGCGTTGCATTAAAGTTTAATTGGTCCTGTTTTTTTTTTTTTTCTTGGTGGTTCATAAATAATCAGATGTTTTACAGTGAAAGGCATTAATTTCCTGGCCAGAGTGTAGAGATCGTTTCAATCTTAATTCTTCC
>NW_006445992.1:0-202 GCF_000325575.1 Pteropus alecto | reverse complement strand
TAAAGTATTAAAGGACTGCAGATTCCTAAGAGGGGCGAACGAAAAAGACTCAGTACTCACTGGAGTGAAACATATCCAACGACTGAAGAAAATGACTAGAGTCGCGAAAAGTCATATAAGAAGCCCACCGCAAGGAACGATGCATTCCAGGATTGCAATGGACAGTTTGGGGTGAGATTTATTATAAAGTCTTTTTTTGGTC
>NW_006445991.1:0-202 GCF_000325575.1 Pteropus alecto | reverse complement strand
TTCTGCTAGGCCTTCATTAGTGTTTCCTTTTATAAAGCACTGAGTGAAATAATCAGAACTCTAAGAGACATATTAGTAAAAGAGTTATAAAATAATTTTATATTTTGTGAAGATATTAAGAAATAACCAATTATTATCCAACTAGTTTTTAGAATTCTGTTGGTGATATTTTTCCATTTTGATTTTTGTTTTGTTTTGTTTT
>NW_006445990.1:0-202 GCF_000325575.1 Pteropus alecto | reverse complement strand
ATCTTAAGAACATAGGTCTTCGTAGGTGGTAAAACTCCCAGTTAAATGGCTTCTCCATTTCTCATTCATTTCTTTGATTGCTGTAAATACATTAAATACATTTCGCGATTATTGCTAATGCTTGTTGATTACTTCTTTTCATACGAAATGCTTGTATTAAGAGATTATATCCATCTATCTGCCTATCTACCTATAGAATACA
>NW_006445989.1:0-202 GCF_000325575.1 Pteropus alecto | reverse complement strand
AAAATTACAACTTCATGTTTGCCGTGAAGATTATTTGATTAATAACGGGCGTCCCTCGTTCCAACGAGACTCATAACCCCACGCACGTTAAAGCTCGTTCTCTGATATGGAAGCCAGCGCTGCGCCTGGCACAGTGGCTCCTAGGGGGACTGGCTATTGTCCTCGTGCCTAGATTCTCTGCTGGACTCCTGTGCTGTTCGAT
>NW_006445988.1:0-202 GCF_000325575.1 Pteropus alecto | reverse complement strand
TGAATTTTCTGATTGTTTGTTTGTTAAGGGTCTTATCTGTTTATTGCCTACGTGCTTCGTTAGGTCACATATTAACCACAGCTGCTATTACATTCAAAACCAGAACATACTATGTTTAGCTTCACAATTCCCTACTTCCACCCCCTATTTCATTCTTAGTAACTCTGGATCATGACTTTTATTTTGTGGTTAAGACAGGGAA
>NW_006445987.1:0-202 GCF_000325575.1 Pteropus alecto | reverse complement strand
GTCCCACAGATCCCCGCTCTTCTTGGAAGCAATATGGCAACTCTTGCAGGGAGCACAGGTCTGCCTGCAACTGATTTGTGTGCAGTGTGGGCCCTGTGCTAGGAAAATTTGCTGCCTGGGTGGATTGGGAGAGCTGGGGTTGTTGAAGGTAGGGCAGTGGAGGTTTGCTGTCAATGGGCAGCCTGGAACAATTTGTGGGTAG
>NW_006445986.1:0-202 GCF_000325575.1 Pteropus alecto | reverse complement strand
AGGATTGAATCAGAGATTTAGAAGATAAGGTAGCAAGAAACACCCAACCAGAACAGCATCAAGAAAAAAGAATCCAAAAGAATAAGGATAGTTCAAGGGGCCCTTGGGACAACGTCAAGCATACCAACTATCGCATCTCATAGGCGTACCAGTCGGAGAAGAGAGACAGCAAGGCATTGAAAACCTATTTGAAGAAATAATG
>NW_006445985.1:0-202 GCF_000325575.1 Pteropus alecto | reverse complement strand
TGAAAACTACTCAGCAATGAAAAGCAGCGACCTTCGATGCATGCAGCACCGTGGAGGGAGTGTACAGCGACCCCACCAAGCGAGGACAGGCAGGCGGGACACCATCGCCGCCCAGGTCCCATTTACAAGAGCTGCTGGCACACGCGTCTGCCCCCTCACAACAGGGGAAGTCAGGGTCGCTGGGCAGGCCTGGAGGGGGAAG
>NW_006445984.1:0-202 GCF_000325575.1 Pteropus alecto | reverse complement strand
TTTTTTTTTTTGCAGCAAGCAGGTCTTTCCTGGATCAGATATTTTCAGGGTGTTCATGAGAGCTGGGGTCCAAGGCCATTCCAGGCTAGGAAAAATTAACCTGATAAACTTTTTTTAAAAAATTGAGTTTAACTTTCACTTTTCCCCACTCAATGGAGATAGGAAGGTATGGAGCTGGGTTTAGGGAACGGAGAAGGAACAC
>NW_006445983.1:0-202 GCF_000325575.1 Pteropus alecto | reverse complement strand
CGCGAGCTGCCACCGGCGAGCCCCTGGGTGGGTGAGCGCCGCCCAGCATGGGAGCTCTGCACCCTAGGACTGCTGCTGGGCCCCGGGCTGTGCCCCGCTTCCCTGTATAATAAGGTGGTCAATTCAGTAAACAGCACCCTGAGTTCCATGAGCCGTTCTAGTAAGTTATCAAACTGGAAAAGAGATCAAGGGAAGCCCTGTT
>NW_006445982.1:0-202 GCF_000325575.1 Pteropus alecto | reverse complement strand
GTTCTCCCCCCGGCACGCCCCATGCCCCTGCGGGGCGTCTGTGCACCCACAGGCCACGGCACCCGCCTGTTAACCCGCCGAGGAGGCCCGGCGGCCCCGCTCCATCCCACCCTCGCCTCCCAGGACACACTCCACGGAGATGCCAAAGGAAGTGTGCGTGTTCGACTTCATTTATTGCCCGCTGTGTTTATGGCCTGCAAAG
>NW_006445981.1:0-202 GCF_000325575.1 Pteropus alecto | reverse complement strand
CCCTGAACTCCTAAAAACAGAGAATTACCAGCTTCCAGGGGGTGGGGGGAATTGGGGAAGTGTTGTTTAAGGGTGCAAACTGGGAACTAGTAATAAATAAGTCCTGGAGAGCTAATACACAGCATAGTGACTAGTCCACAATACTGTTATAAACTTCACAGCTGCTAAAAGACTGGATCTTAATTGTTCCCGCCACAAAAAA
>NW_006445980.1:0-202 GCF_000325575.1 Pteropus alecto | reverse complement strand
AAAAAAGCACAGAAGGGTTGCGTTTTGGGTAAATAGCAATAAATAGTAAGCGACCTGGTCTTTCGTCACTGTCACGCTGCGAAGTAGCAGTTCCGCGTGGGGCCCCGGGATCTCTGTCATAAACGCGCATTTTCATTGTGTCACGCGTGGTGGTTTCCGAGGGGACGTTCCGCCCTGAGGATCTCACGGCAGCCTCTTTCTG
>NW_006445979.1:0-202 GCF_000325575.1 Pteropus alecto | reverse complement strand
GGGTGGCCCTTCCGCTTGCGACGTGACTCTGTGGACGGATGGTGGCCATTCAGCGCATGGCGGAGCGTGTGCCGGATGCTCCCGAAACGTGGGCGTGGCGGAACTTTTTGACACCTTCTCCAGACGCGAACTGTGTGGGTGGGACAAATGCGGGCTGAACCTCCGCGGCGGTGTCCGTCACGAGGCAGGTGCCCAATGCCGA
>NW_006445978.1:0-202 GCF_000325575.1 Pteropus alecto | reverse complement strand
GCTCCACAAAACACGTTTCAGGACAGGCATTTTCATCCGTCCTCTCATGACTCTCACTTCGAAATAGCACAGTGATGGACAACGCCACTGGAAGAAACATTCATTACGTAGCTAACAAGCAATAGTTGAATGAATGAACGTATGACGACCCACGAGGAGAGGCCGTGTCTGGGACATCATTTTCTTCATTCTGAGCCTCGGG
>NW_006445977.1:0-202 GCF_000325575.1 Pteropus alecto | reverse complement strand
CCTCAATCCGCCCATCTGCTACCGGCGTCCCCAGGAACGCCTGCGTTTTATTTCCACTGCACGGGGCACACGCGGCCACCGAGCGTGCAGCAGCAGATCTTACGCGCAAACGGGAAGACGTGCGATTTCAGCGCTGTATGTGAGGCGCACAACCACATGGCAACAGCGACCCTGGCGCCCGCGGGCTCCCCGTGCACGAACC
>NW_006445976.1:0-203 GCF_000325575.1 Pteropus alecto | reverse complement strand
TCCCCTTGTCCTTCTGCCTGGCACCGCCCATGACGGGCCTGTGAAACCAGACTCTCTCAGAGCAACACCTGGGAAACACTGTGCTTTGCATCTGAGAGGATCTCAGGAAATGCCTGCTGCTTGGGAAGGAGTCTCTATGATGCTAATTTCATGGTCCAAGGGAGCCTGAGTGTCCTCAGTGAGTGTCCCCACCTGACTCTGGG
>NW_006445975.1:0-202 GCF_000325575.1 Pteropus alecto | reverse complement strand
ATTACCAAAAGGGCAAGAAATAAAAATAGCAGTGGCTTTAAATAAGATGTAAGTGTCATTCCCCGTTGGAGGAAGGAGGTCAGGCGTCAGGCAGCCTGGGGCACTGCAGGGGCATCGGGGTGAGGCTCCTGCTTATTCATCTGTCGTTTTGCTGTGCTGCCTCAGGTCCCACATGGCTGCTCGAGCTCCTGACGACGTGTCT
>NW_006445974.1:0-202 GCF_000325575.1 Pteropus alecto | reverse complement strand
GGAATTATCATATATTCATAGCTACCTAGAAAATTTAATGGATCATCTTCATAAAAACATAAAACCAGACAAAGTTGATTCACATGAGGAGATAATAAGATTCCCCAACCAGGAAAATACATAAAATTTAGTTATTTTTCTGCATATCTGAACTATTCATTCAAATTATTTTTATATATTTAACCTCCTCATGATTAATATT
>NW_006445973.1:0-202 GCF_000325575.1 Pteropus alecto | reverse complement strand
CCTGCTTATGAAGATAAAGAGAACTTGATATTTCTCTAGTAGATGCCCACGTAGGGCCTTAGGCTCAGATTATAGAAAACTTGCTCTAAAGCTCTCTGCCTCAATAGTGATGTTGGGGGATATAAAAATGTTTGACAGATATGATGAAAGAAAATGATACCCTAGGTCAAGGAAACAGTATGATAAAGAGATCAAGAAAGAG
>NW_006445972.1:0-202 GCF_000325575.1 Pteropus alecto | reverse complement strand
CTCACCTGACGGACGACAGGAGGACGTAGAGGCCGTCCCGGGAAGGCACCTGCGCTAACCGCCGCCCGCGCTGCGTCTCCAGGGGCAGGTCGCGCCGTTTCTCTACCTACCTTGGAAAGCAAAGCGCGGGCCTGAGAAAGGAGAAGCCACGTTTTTCGGCTCCGTGTGATCGATCGCGTGTTCGCAAACGGGTTGCAGCCGC
>NW_006445971.1:0-202 GCF_000325575.1 Pteropus alecto | reverse complement strand
GACTGGTAGCATATATGTGATATAGAGAAAGCACCTGTCACTGTGCCTGTCTTGTATTGAGACATTAGGCAATAGTAAATATTTCTATGATTATCTTGACCTCAGAGATTACCATTCATCCAGCTGGGATTTCTTTTTTCATTTCTTTTTCTTCCATTTTTCTTTTTTGACATCTAAGGCATGTCATGAAATATGCAGTGAT
>NW_006445970.1:0-202 GCF_000325575.1 Pteropus alecto | reverse complement strand
GGTAGTTCTATTTTTAATTTTTTGAGAAACCTTTACAAACACTTAATACATTATTAACATCGTTTCCACAGAATAATTCCTATTGGCTATATGCAATCCAATTATTACCTCTGTTTCCAAAATTTTGAAATATAACACCTATTATTTATGCCTTCCTATTTGCATGTCTAGCTATTCCCTAAAATAAATTCATGAAAATGCA
>NW_006445969.1:0-202 GCF_000325575.1 Pteropus alecto | reverse complement strand
AGTGCTCTCAGAAAGTAAGGGCAATTCTACGATTGGGTATCTCAATAGTTTTTATCTAAAGGTAGGAAGAACTAAGTAAGGCAAAGCTTTCTATCATTGGTAAAGAAGTCTCAGTCACTCACGTAGCTAAGGGAGGGGATGTCCGATCATTTTGTGATTTGGACTGCGTTCTTGATTTTGGTTGTGCTCATGGTCTCAGAGT
>NW_006445968.1:0-202 GCF_000325575.1 Pteropus alecto | reverse complement strand
GAGTGGCCAGCCTGGGTCTAGGCAGAGCCTCTCACAGGTGCGGTTGCTCCAGACAAGTGAAGGGATGGGATCTGGCCTCGGTGCCCAAGGCAAAGTTCCAGGAGGCTGGCGTCATTATCAGCCTTGTCCCGGTCATGCGTGGATGCTGGTGCTTTGTCCATTCGCCAGAGACTGTACATGCAGCAGTTTGAGGGATGGCGAT
>NW_006445967.1:0-202 GCF_000325575.1 Pteropus alecto | reverse complement strand
CACTTTAGTAATGGAAAGTCTCAAGTCTCCTGTCACTGTTCCCTTTGTCTTCTTCAAGGGTTTACTGCACACCTCCAGCAAAATGAGATTCTTGAGTTTTGTCCATTGAGAAACTGCAATGACCCTCAGGTCTCCCAGAGGTTACTCTGGTCTCATTCTCCTGACTAGGAGCATTTTGCAACCCAGAGCTGGGGGCCTCTCC
>NW_006445966.1:0-202 GCF_000325575.1 Pteropus alecto | reverse complement strand
ACTGCTTTATAGCAGATTTTCTTAGTATGAAATGCCAGCAAAATTCAGAGGTTAAATAATATTAGTTTCCTTTCCCTTCATGTCTAGCTCATTGGCTTTATGGGGTCACGAGGAGTTTCTTTAAATGGAATAACCCAAATAAGACACCCCGACTCCAGTGTCCCCAAGTTCCTTGCTAGGGATCAGGCATCAGTGGCTTCCG
>NW_006445965.1:0-202 GCF_000325575.1 Pteropus alecto | reverse complement strand
CTAGAAGCCTATTATCTAATGCTTTAGGAACTAGAGTCTTTAGATTGGTTCGGGATTGATAGAACCACTTTGTCATCAGCAATTCCTTTGTACAAGAAAAGAATGTTATGTCAGGTATGCTGTATTTTCTTTGGACAGTGTATAGTGGTTGTCCCAAACTATAGGACACCTTATGTTTCCATAATATAATGAAAAAGCATGG
>NW_006445964.1:0-201 GCF_000325575.1 Pteropus alecto | reverse complement strand
TACACTTCTTGTTTTCTACATGATTTAAGAGAATAATACATTTAAAGAAAAGAAGGATTATTAGTTTAAAAGCTAGTATTGCTGTAAGTTTGGTTTGTAACTCTAAATCTTGTTTACTACATAATGTAAGAGACTAATGCATTTAAATGAATTATTAGTGTATGTTTTGGGGCACACAATGTATAAAGATATAATTTTAGA
>NW_006445963.1:0-202 GCF_000325575.1 Pteropus alecto | reverse complement strand
AAAAAGCTGAAATCCAAACGGTTCCCTAACTATCAATAGGAATTATTTGTGCCCGTTTTCCCTGCCCTTTCTTGATAGTAGATGGTCAGGTTTTACTGTGGCCTTCTTGCATTTGGCTTACTTCCTTGTCACTCTTTTCACTAAATTGATTTAAATGCAATTTAGTTGCTCTGGAAGGGTGTATGTTTTCTCTTTCCTTAGT
>NW_006445962.1:0-202 GCF_000325575.1 Pteropus alecto | reverse complement strand
GGGTGGCCCTTCCGCTTGCGACGTGACTCTGTGGATGGATGGTGGCCATTCAGCGCACGGTGGAGCATGTGCCGGATGCTCCCGAAACGTGGGCATGGCAGGACTTTCTGACACCTTCTCCAGACGCGAACTGTGCGGGTGGGACAAATGCGGGCCGAACCTCCGCTGCGGTGTCCGTCACGAGGCAGGTGCCCAATGCCGA
>NW_006445961.1:0-202 GCF_000325575.1 Pteropus alecto | reverse complement strand
ACTGGCTGGCTGGCGGGTGACAGCAGACACGATGCAAAAAGAGAGCAGGGCCGCTCCAAATGGTGGCGGGCCAACGGCCAGAGCCTGACTGGAATGTGCGTGCGTGGGACGGGGAGGAGAGGGACTCACGAGGTGGGCAGTACACACTCAGCACAGGAAACGGTTAAGAGATACTCAGGTTTTTCAGATTCAACATCTTCTA
>NW_006445960.1:0-202 GCF_000325575.1 Pteropus alecto | reverse complement strand
AACGGAGGGAGTAATTACTGCTAGGAGATCGAGTGCCACAAATCACGCGGCCGGTTAAACGCTGCGTGAATTAAACGCTGATCTGCGAGCTCCCGAGACCCAAGCTCCATCCTAGCAGCGTCAGGTGTCTTCCTGGTCTACCTCTCTACGGGGGCCGCTAGTTTCCCGTTTTAACGGGAATACTCAAACTTCCTTCCAGTCT
>NW_006445959.1:0-202 GCF_000325575.1 Pteropus alecto | reverse complement strand
CATGGCCCCTGGCTGGCGCTGTTTTACAGCTTCCTTAGCTCTCTGCTATGCTGTACTCCATTTCTGGGCCGTTCGGGCCTTTGGTTACCTTAGGTAGCCGCAGACTGCACTCAGCTGGGCAAATGGATCAACCGTCGTCGGCAGTGGTTGGGAGACACTGACCTAATGTGAGCATTTGAAAATGTGCGTGACGTTTATTCTA
>NW_006445958.1:0-202 GCF_000325575.1 Pteropus alecto | reverse complement strand
TAAATGATATTAATTTACTTCATACTCCTTAAAAAACAGTGTGGTTTTATTCCAGCATGAGAAAAAATAAAGAATAAAATTCTTAAAATTCTGTCTATGTATTTAACCACAAAAGAATTGAGTGTGTTCATTTTTTCCCTTTCATTAGGAAAAAATGTTTACAACTGCATAAACACCTCACTTAACCTTTTTCTTTGAGATT
>NW_006445957.1:0-202 GCF_000325575.1 Pteropus alecto | reverse complement strand
TTAGACTGCTTCTATCTTTTATTTATACTTTTTATAGGTTATTATAGTGTCTTTTCACTTTGAAATTTTATTTCTTTTTACATTATATATCACACATTGTATATAAAAGAACCATAGATAGAATCTCCAAATGATATTATTTTCTACCGGAGAGGGCTTCATTTTTCTTAGGTGAAGTATTCAGTTAGGAATTGAAGTAGAC
>NW_006445956.1:0-202 GCF_000325575.1 Pteropus alecto | reverse complement strand
ATATGTATATATATATACCTCATATTAATATTAGGTAATTACTTATATTAATATCAAGTAATTTGCCACTTGAGGTTGAAAAAGAGGTATTATTACCTATGTCAATTTAACATGTCTAAATTGGGACAATTCCAACAATCTGAGACATATGGTCACCTTATCTTTAGAACCTTTTTGTTTTAACTATTTATTGCAGAAAGGT
>NW_006445955.1:0-202 GCF_000325575.1 Pteropus alecto | reverse complement strand
TGCAGTGCTGGCGTTCAGGTCTCCTTTAGTTTACTTAATAATGGCAGCAAGAGTGGGGATACTGGTCGTTTGGATATGCCAAAGGGAAGTAGAAAAGTGTATTTAGGAAAAAACACTGTGTGTGTGTATAGTGTAGAAATATCTAACATATATATACATATATATGTATGGTTCAGTACTGTCTGTGGTTTCAGTCATCCAC
>NW_006445954.1:0-202 GCF_000325575.1 Pteropus alecto | reverse complement strand
GAGATGAGTTAAACAGTGAAATATAAAAGCAAAGACAGGGCCTTTTAATGCTGGGAAAGGGTTAAGGCACGTTTGTGAGGTGGGCGTATGCATGACTGAGAAGAGTTTGTTTGCATGTATCTCTGGACAGATAGTGGGAGAGAAAGGTATGGAAGGGAAGATAGGGAAGAGGCCAGATCTTCAAGAGAGTTGCTAGCCATGC
>NW_006445953.1:0-202 GCF_000325575.1 Pteropus alecto | reverse complement strand
AGTGTTACCAAGTTGTGCATCAGAATTTCACAAACTGTACTTTCCGAAGGCAAAATAATTCTAATTTGACTGCTATGGAATCACACTTTTACCCAGCAATGAATTAAATATAAGTAGAGAAGAAAATCTCAAAATTATGACATTTAAAGGTCCACACAGAGGAAAAGAAACAGGTATAGACTGGTTCCTAGGTTTGTTGTCC
>NW_006445952.1:0-202 GCF_000325575.1 Pteropus alecto | reverse complement strand
GTTAAGGAAAACGGTTTCTGTCAAAGTATACCTACAAAGTGTGCATGTACACCATATACAAGTTTCTGGAAAATTTCTAGGAGTTACTACATAACACCTCCCTCCTTCCTTCCATTCCCTTTAGCTAAATGAGAAGGAATCACATCGTTTAGATGTGGGGGATGACTGGGCTAACAGGTGGCCCGATTGGTTTGTTCCTTTC
>NW_006445951.1:0-202 GCF_000325575.1 Pteropus alecto | reverse complement strand
CGCTGGCTCCCCACCGTTGGGCAGTCTCCTGCAAACGATCGCCAGGGCCAGGTGGAGACGCGTGGCCGGTGACCTCGCTACTGCCCAAGGTGGACGGGGCACGTGAATGAGCATTTTGTGCAAGCGACAGTGTTCGCAGAATTTCCATGGCCGATGGGAGCTTCGGTCCTTGCTATTTCATTAAATGTGTTTTTTCATTATT
>NW_006445950.1:0-202 GCF_000325575.1 Pteropus alecto | reverse complement strand
CATCCTTTCCTACTAGATTTTAGGAATCTTTTACAAGAAGGAATGGAAGATTTTGGTAGGCATTAACGTCTAAACATCATTTGAAGACTGGCTCTCCACAGATGTCTTCAAAGATTTTAACATTTTTTTATTCTTGTTAACAATTAAACTTTACCCTGTCTGTTGGCCAGAAGTTTTCAGACTAAATACCTTGATGCAGGGG
>NW_006445949.1:0-202 GCF_000325575.1 Pteropus alecto | reverse complement strand
CAAAATTATCTCTGCAAGATGATGTTTTACTTTTTCAAATATATCCAGCAATGGGTACATTTTCTGTAATTCTTAAGGAATTCTATTCATTTTGGTTTTCATTGTTGTTAAACCTACATGAAAATTCTTTCATACCTAAAAGTCAGACATCCTGGTAACTTGATTTTTTAGTCCTTTTCTTCGTGCGCTCCAGCTTGGTAAT
>NW_006445948.1:0-202 GCF_000325575.1 Pteropus alecto | reverse complement strand
GCGAGCCGCCGGGGTCCTGGCCGCACCTCTCCAGCGATCAGTGATGCTGGGCGTGGCATCCTGCACGCTGGCCACGTGGGTGTCGTCTCGGGATGGGCGGCCAGTGACGTCCTCGGCCCTTTGTCAGTCACGTCGTCTGCTGGTTTTAAGGACAGGCTGCAGGCCACGCGGGTCGATCTTAGCTGCTCTGTTTGAGCCGCCG
>NW_006445947.1:0-202 GCF_000325575.1 Pteropus alecto | reverse complement strand
TGGTGGACATCGGGGTGGCTTCAGGAGAGGTCCTTGCAGTTAGAACTGGAGGATTTGAAGACTGATTGGGAAAAAGAGAGAGAGAAGCAAGCCTAGGAAGGAGGCTCACCGTTGGGCTAAATTCCAGCTTTGTGCAAATTAGAAAAAAGCGTGTCCTTCCCAAGACGCTTTCCTTCTACCTGCCGGAACATTGTCTTGTCTA
>NW_006445946.1:0-202 GCF_000325575.1 Pteropus alecto | reverse complement strand
AACAAGTTCATCAGGAAGTGTGTGCCAATTGCTCACTTTGTAGGGATCTCATTCTCAAATCTTGACCTCAGTTGACAGATTCCATCTTTAGACAGCTTCTGTCCAACTGATAAGTATAAGGACTATAATTTGTACGTTAAACCGTTTTTGTGACTGGATATTTTTTATTCTGCCATCACTTGTATGGGACTATAAGGAACAT
>NW_006445945.1:0-202 GCF_000325575.1 Pteropus alecto | reverse complement strand
AGAATTCCTAATGTTAAAACATTTTTTTTCAAGTAATCTTTCAAATGACGTGGCTTGCACATCAAAAATTATTACAATTTGATCCGCGAAAAACATGAAACATATTTTCCTAGAGGCAGCGGGAGTTCAGGGAGAAAGCCTTCGCGTGCTGCACCGACAACCTGTCTCCTGCGTCATGCTCAGCACAGCTGATGGACCTTAG
>NW_006445944.1:0-202 GCF_000325575.1 Pteropus alecto | reverse complement strand
TCCTCCTGACCTTAATGATATGTTCTCTATGTCACTGACCTCTCCATTTTCTTCTATTACCAATCTCAGCAACCCACAGGAGAACTGGGATCTCTGTTCCCGCAGCCCAGATGCTTACCATTCTTAAATATCTCCTGATTAACCTTTACCTATCCTTCTCACAGCTCAAATATTCATATTCTGGAAAAGCCATTTTTACCCA
>NW_006445943.1:0-202 GCF_000325575.1 Pteropus alecto | reverse complement strand
GAATCCTCATCCCACCCTTGCCAGGCATGGAACACTGGACAATTTCTTTACCGTCTTTGTGCCTTGGTTCCTTAACCTTTAAAATGGGAATAATTATCTCTATGGGAGCTGTTTTGTATTGATATATATAAAGCATTCAGAGCACATATTAAGCACCTGTAGGGAATATGTAAGTTTCTACTAATTAGCTCTTGCCATCATT
>NW_006445942.1:0-202 GCF_000325575.1 Pteropus alecto | reverse complement strand
ACACTCTGGGCCATAAATCTCTCACCCAAATTTGCCTTACCCTCAGGACCCTGCCGAATTTGTCTGGTGGGGAGTCGGATGGCAAGGAGATATCGGGCTCCTTTTGGAAAAATCCCCTCTGCCCTTTAATCCAATAAAATGACAAAATGCTCACTGCGTGCCGACTTTCGTAATGCCCTCCAGAGACCCTGTCCTGTCCCGA
>NW_006445941.1:0-202 GCF_000325575.1 Pteropus alecto | reverse complement strand
TGTGTGTGCAGGACCAGAGGCAGAAGGCATAGCTGGTGAAGTCTGACCAAGCCAAACTTTTCAGATGAACCCAAGGACCGGCGAGCCAGCCCGGTCCTACTGCTCTGCCTGGCTCTGGCGTGGGGGTGCCGCTCACGTGGTGTCTTATGTGAAAGGGGCCCCAGATCTCTGCAGCCCGACGGGTGAGCTACAGCTAACGGTC
>NW_006445940.1:0-202 GCF_000325575.1 Pteropus alecto | reverse complement strand
TCCTTCAGCTCGTATCCTCTAGGTCAGGGGGCCCCTAATCCCCCCAATCCACCCCAGGGCTGGGTACATGGTATCACTCCGTGGCCTGAGAGAAACGAGGCCGCCCAGCAGGAGGTGAGTGGTGGGCTAGGGAACAAAGTTTCTTCTGTATCTGCAGCCGCTCCCCAGGGCTGGCATCACTGCCTCAGCTCCATCTCAGATC
>NW_006445939.1:0-202 GCF_000325575.1 Pteropus alecto | reverse complement strand
AGGATGCTGGCTAAATGTGAACAGCGAAGTGAGGGGAGCAAGCTGTGCTCCTGTCTCCGCTGAGGACTTCTAGGGCGCAGCCTGCACTGCGATGTACATCGATGCGAGAAAGCATGTCCGAGACGCTCGATGGTTTTGGTAAGATGGAGACACGTGGCGTTGCTGCAGCTGCAGGAGGAAGAGGTAGGTGAGCATCCATCAA
>NW_006445938.1:0-202 GCF_000325575.1 Pteropus alecto | reverse complement strand
TTGTGAAGCCCGCGCGCCTTTTCCCCTTCGCTCCCCCCTCGGCCTTCCGCCTGCATCCGCGTCTCTGCGCATGGATGGTCTGTTAAGCTTTATAAAGAGCAGCGCCTCCATCTGTCCATCTGAGGCGAGACATTTGAGGGTGGTGTTCGGGGACCCCCCCTTTCCTGTGGTGACCTGGCTGCGAGCCCATGGCTGAGATGGT
>NW_006445937.1:0-202 GCF_000325575.1 Pteropus alecto | reverse complement strand
TCCCACAATGGTATGTCTCATTTTATACTATGTGATAGTAAAGAGGTAAATTTGTGTTTCGTAACCAGATTCTTTTTTTTGTCGTACTGGCCTTTACCTGCTGTATCCTCCTAATTTCGAAGGACATTGTCTCCAAAGAAGCCATAGTTAGGCTATTTTTTTAATCCCAATTTTATTACTCAGAAGATTCATTAGTGGCTTT
>NW_006445936.1:0-202 GCF_000325575.1 Pteropus alecto | reverse complement strand
TTTTTTTTTTTTCATGGATAGCTATTTTTATCTCATGGTATCTTACTTTTCTTACACATCATTATAAACACTTTTTGCAGTAAGGTAGCAATAAACACATTATTAGTATTAGGCAAATAATTGAAGATCCATTTATTTATCCATTTTAACTCATTTGAAAGTTTTATAAGATGACTGGCTAGATAAAAGGTACTGATAGTAG
>NW_006445935.1:0-202 GCF_000325575.1 Pteropus alecto | reverse complement strand
GCCAGACAATTCAGTTCCTCCTCGTGTGTCCCTGGTGCTTTTTACCTACTTCCCCAGCACTAAAGCTCAGAGTGAGTGAACCTGTCAGTAAGTCAGTCTGTGCATGGGCTCATTAAGAGGATTGCCTGGGACTCCAGGTGCCCTCTGTTCCATTCATCCACAATGTCCTCTGTTTTTCACAGACAGAAGTTGTGGGGACTTC
>NW_006445934.1:0-202 GCF_000325575.1 Pteropus alecto | reverse complement strand
TTAGAGATAAAAGCAATTTCAAAGGTCATTTATCCTCCTAATACTATAGATGAAGAAAAGAGACCCAGTTTTGGAGTCTGGAAGTTCAAAGGCAAGGTTTTGACAGGCTTGGTTCTTTCTGAGGGCTGTGAGAGAAGAATCTGTTCTAGGCCTCTCTCATTGGCTTATAAAAGGCCATCTTCTCTCTGTATCTATTTATATC
>NW_006445933.1:0-202 GCF_000325575.1 Pteropus alecto | reverse complement strand
TTGCTACTCTCAGTTTCAGTCCTTGTCAGCGTTAGCGACAGCTTCTGTAGAGTTTGCTCAGATTTCCCTGGGGCCCTGTGGTGATGGGTCTCAGAGGATATACGGGAAGGGGCCCTCTGGTTTGGGAGCTGGGGGCTGCGTTCAGCCTCAGTTTTGCATCTAGTGCCGGTAAAAATCGACTGTTGTTTCTCTGCCTCCCACT
>NW_006445932.1:0-202 GCF_000325575.1 Pteropus alecto | reverse complement strand
ATGGCTGCCTCTGTGGTCTCGGTGTCCAGCAAAGCGCCTGGCACATGGTCGGTGCTCAATAAATACTTGTCGAATGACTGAGCGAGTGAATAATCTGGCCCTTGCACACCACTCCAGCATCAATTCTTAATGTAGCCCTACGCTACCTTTTCCCACACTCAAAATGATCTCATTTTAAGAAGATCGCGAACCGACTGGGGTG
>NW_006445931.1:0-202 GCF_000325575.1 Pteropus alecto | reverse complement strand
GACAACTCAAAAGACATAAATAGGACTTCCACTTGCCTGCATTTATGCCAGGAAGAAGACCCTCGATCACAGGGGAGCAGGGGGAAGAACATGCCTGGGCGCCAAACGCTAAAGACCTTGTGACATTTGGCCTCATGCTGCCCCTGCTGTCCCCTCCGCTTGGCATACTCTTCCCCCAACTCCTCGAGCTCTCTCCTCCTCA
>NW_006445930.1:0-202 GCF_000325575.1 Pteropus alecto | reverse complement strand
CTGGTGCGAATAAGCTCAGCAGGCTCTGGGGCACAAGGGACTGTCCTAGTTGTCTGAAGCCTGATCCTGGGGTCATTAGGGCAGGTGATAGTGGCCGAGAGTGTGAGAACTAGATAAAGGAAATAGTTGAGGGGTAAGGACTCTGCATTGGTTGGTTCACATAGGAGAGGAATGATCCGCTTGCAGGAACTGGCTAGCCCTG
>NW_006445929.1:0-202 GCF_000325575.1 Pteropus alecto | reverse complement strand
TACCGTCAATATTTACTGTTACATGTGACAGTCTTATATGCATATATTCTATTCTACTTCATTTTATTTCAACCCTAGTCATAACCCAGCACAGTGGTTTCACTAACTTGCAGTTTGAAAAACAAAGCACTAAAGAAACTGCTTACTCTCATCAAAATGGCAGTTTCCCAGTTTCAACGACTTTAAGATACAGACTGTAACT
>NW_006445928.1:0-202 GCF_000325575.1 Pteropus alecto | reverse complement strand
TCAGATGTAATTGCCGTGTGCACGCTTAGAATCATTGAGGCCCCTGCCAAAGCCCTGTGGGCTGTGATTGTGAACCGGACCTAAGTTTAGGTAAAAGGCAGGGGTTTGGGGGTCTTTCTGCTAGAGCCCGAATGTCAGGAATGCACAGACGACGTATAGAATAACCGTTCAAGAAAAGCCTGCTTTTAAAAAATTTCCCAAT
>NW_006445927.1:0-202 GCF_000325575.1 Pteropus alecto | reverse complement strand
CTGGGTGGGGGTCAGGTATTTGGACTTCACCTGATGAACAGCAGGAACGTCAGGCGTCCTGCACGTGGGGGAAGGGGCGGGGAGGGGGATCCGAGGCACCGAGGCTCATCAGAAGACCGAGATGGCCGTGAAATGAGCCTCCTGCTACCTGAGACCTAAGGCTCAGCGACAAGGCCCACCTGAGGACAGGTGACCGAGGACT
>NW_006445926.1:0-202 GCF_000325575.1 Pteropus alecto | reverse complement strand
CCCTCTAATACGAAAGTTAACGTTATAAACAATAAGCTGAATTCCTTTACTTTGTAAAAACTCATAACCACTATTTTTCTCACTCTCTTCATGTGCTGTAAGTCAAAGTACATGGAAGTGAAACCTTTGTAAAGCAAAATGGGCTGTGGGGCTTTGGGGATCAACATAGACTTCCAGCCACTTCTGCAACAAAAAGACTGAA
>NW_006445925.1:0-202 GCF_000325575.1 Pteropus alecto | reverse complement strand
AATGCAGTTTTTCCAGAGGGAGGAAAATAAAATGGCGGATGCGTGCCACACGTTGTGTTTGCATTTTGTGGTTAGACGTCGTTCAAATGAGGATAGATACTAAGAGAAGGGGTGTTTGAGTGGGGATTAATTTTATAAATGGCGAGACCATTGGAAATCATTTTGTATCGGGATGAATTTTGCTATGTTACACAGGCAGGGA
>NW_006445924.1:0-202 GCF_000325575.1 Pteropus alecto | reverse complement strand
TCTACATACTTAGTTTGGCCATTTAGAATGCCGATTGCTATAATAGACAGTGAAAAGAAAAACTTAATTTGTTTATCTATATCCAAGAATCACCCGAAATACCAGTAGATGAGGCGTTTGTTTTTAAATACAGAAAATAGAAGGTTTCTCAATATTGACTGCAACTCGTGTAATTTATTAGACCAACTCTCTGTCCGAAGAT
>NW_006445923.1:0-202 GCF_000325575.1 Pteropus alecto | reverse complement strand
GTCATGAGTATGGGTCCTAATCCAATACGACTGGTGTCCTTATAAAAAAAAAAAGCAATTTGTAAAGGAGAATGGCCCAGAGGGAAGAGGATATAAAGACACACGGGAGAAGAGAGTCATATAACTGGAGCGATGTGCCTAGATGAGCCAAGGCTCGTTGGCGCACGCCAGAAGCTAAAAGCAGCAAGGAAGGACTCTACCC
>NW_006445922.1:0-202 GCF_000325575.1 Pteropus alecto | reverse complement strand
CGACTCACAATTAAAAACTTTCGTGTTTCACAGGGTGCCATCAAGAATGTGAAGAGGCCACCCATGGAGCCAGAGAAAACTTTTGCAAATCACTTATCTGATAAGGGACCTGTACCTACAATACGTGAAGAACGCTTACAACGCAGTAATAAAAAGACGAAAACCCGATTTAAAAATGGACAAAGGATCTGGACAGACTTTT
>NW_006445921.1:0-202 GCF_000325575.1 Pteropus alecto | reverse complement strand
AGACAGGGTCTTAGGGAGGTAGTCACAGCCGTAACGAACTGAAAACGTCTCTGCCCGTTTCTCCCTGGGCAAAGGCACACGGGTGAGGCCTGGGTCTTCGCCAGCCAGCCCTAGGCACAATCTGTATGAGAAAGAGGGACACTAGCTCTGCAGAGGGGTGCTTGCCAAAGGGGCAGGGAGGGTCTGGGGGTGCAGAACAGCA
>NW_006445920.1:0-202 GCF_000325575.1 Pteropus alecto | reverse complement strand
CAGCCCCGGGCAGGCAGCCAACCCCTGGTGGGCACAGAGGGCCCCTGACGAGGGCCACACAGGGTGCCAGACCCCGGCGGACCGCCCGGCAGACCAGCCTGGGGAGTGAGCAGACAGGAGCGTCATAGGGATGAGGCCCTTGCTGGTGACAGCCTGCGTCTCTCCACGGAAGGTCACGTCCAGTGCTCCCCTTTCCTAGGTG
>NW_006445919.1:0-202 GCF_000325575.1 Pteropus alecto | reverse complement strand
CCTTTGCTTATCTAAAACCTATACAACCTTTGAGGTCCAAATCAAAATTTCATTTAAGACATCTCAAGTACCATTTCTTTTGCCTTAAAAATGATCTCTTGCTATGGATGCATTTTATTTATTATTAACCACTTGGCATTTCCCCTTCATAGATGAATTGTTTCATATGATTAGGCCTGATCTCCCTATGTACTGAAAGATC
>NW_006445918.1:0-202 GCF_000325575.1 Pteropus alecto | reverse complement strand
CTCCTCCCCGCCCGCCGAGCCTGCCCCCTACGCACGCACACGCCCACGGCACAGCCCGAGCTCTGCATCCCTGGGAGAAGGCAGTGTGTCAGGGGACAGTCCGGAGCCACCTGACTCCTCACAGGAGAGCTCCCTGCCCTCCCGGGTCTTTGTAATCGTAGCAGAGTGAAGACTAGCGAGAACCTTGACCGATGAAACTGTG
>NW_006445917.1:0-202 GCF_000325575.1 Pteropus alecto | reverse complement strand
ACACACACACACACACACACACACACCCATGATATAAAAGAAGACTTTATGTGGGTTACTATGTTCATATTTCCTATTTTTCAATTGAGGAAACTATGGCGCCGAGAGGTTAATTAATTTGCAGGGCTAATAAATGGTATTTAAAGCTATGTTCAGTTTAGACTTTTACAATTGTGTTCAAAATCTCTTTCATCTTACACAC
>NW_006445916.1:0-202 GCF_000325575.1 Pteropus alecto | reverse complement strand
CATTCAACTTATCTCTCACAATCTTATTTCATAGGACATTGTAAATTTTGAACAAATTTTTAACCGGTACTTTGCTGATAGGATCCTGTATTTGCATTAACAACTGTTGCAAGATTATTAAATCTATACAGTTATATATGCATGTCTGCTGAATGTATATATATATGTATATATATAAATGTGTATAAATATATCTATAAAT
>NW_006445915.1:0-202 GCF_000325575.1 Pteropus alecto | reverse complement strand
ATAAAAAAGAATGAAGTACCGATACATGCTACTACGCAGATGAACCTTGAAAGCATGAAGCTAAGCAAAAGAAGTCAAACGCATATTGTGTGATGGCATTTATATAAAATGTCTATAGGTCAATCCATGGAGACAGAAAGTAGATTCGTGGTTGCCAGGGCCGAGAGGAAGAGGAATTGAGGGGTGAATGCTTAATGAGAAT
>NW_006445914.1:0-202 GCF_000325575.1 Pteropus alecto | reverse complement strand
TGAGGCCCTCTGAAATGCTAGTACCTGTTTGACACGGGCCTGGTGGTTGTGCTGGCAAGGAAATCCGGCTCTGCCTTGATGCCACAACTTGAGTGACCTCAGCTATTGAGACCCTGGCCAACCTCTTCCAAGGATTGCAGCATTTGGGACGTTCTTTAAAGCAACTAACTTTAATTTACAGATTGGACCCAAACCGAAAGGG
>NW_006445913.1:0-202 GCF_000325575.1 Pteropus alecto | reverse complement strand
ATCTGCCAGGCCCTTACCCCAAGGGCAGGGTTCACAGCATCGCCTGCCCAGTCTGCCCTCTCGAAGAGACCTGTTCTCCAGGAATCGCATTATTTTTAAACAAATATTTACTGAGTGCTAATTAGTATAATCACTATAGGAGATACGAGGGAAAAAAAAAAAGTATCATCCCAAGAGAAAAAGAAAATAGCATTTGTTAGCC
>NW_006445912.1:0-202 GCF_000325575.1 Pteropus alecto | reverse complement strand
CTGTGCTCGCAGTGAAACACTCGACCAGCCGCACGACCCGCCCGGTAGCTCACGGAATCACAGGCGACCACGACAAGGGCGGCGGCAGAATAAAGGGCTCGAGGCGAGGCCATTGGTCGGGCTGGAAGACCACGGAGGGAACAGCCGGCACCCCGGCTTCGCCAGCGAGTTCGACGAGCCTCTCTCAGAATCTGACCCTCTG
>NW_006445911.1:0-202 GCF_000325575.1 Pteropus alecto | reverse complement strand
ACAGCAAGGCACAGGCTCTGTGCTCCGGGGACACTACCTGGCAGGGCTGGTGGCGGCCGGCGGGGTCACTGGCGGGGTCACAGGAGGGCAGTCCCACCTGCGCTGGGTGGCAGGGGCTGGGAGGCAGCCGCCACGGGCGGGCCTCCAAGCCCCACGCGTGAAGCCTGCCAGGTCGCAGAGTGCTCACCCGTGTGAACTGAGG
>NW_006445910.1:0-202 GCF_000325575.1 Pteropus alecto | reverse complement strand
CGAGCTTGCAGAGCCAAGGGCGACAGGGTGGGAGGCGTGTCAGGCGATGCCGTGGACAGGCCAGGCAGCCGGGCACGTGACGGTGAGGCCCCAGAGACCGGGCACCGGCTTCCAGCAGGAGCGACCCAGAGTCACAGGATTTAACGTCCTCACAAGAGCGGACGTGCCTTTTGATTTCATTTTTCTTGACGACGTTAGCCTC
>NW_006445909.1:0-202 GCF_000325575.1 Pteropus alecto | reverse complement strand
CTATTATCACTCATTTGCTACAGGAATGCATAAAATTATTTTTCATGTTTTTTCCTAGTTCATATAGCAAAGGCACCTACTATGGTAACCTTCAAGAGTTGAGATATATATACATATATATACAATGGAAACAAATGTAAGATTTAACCAACAGGCTGGATTCTCAGGGATTATAATGCCCATAGGACATCATACTAAGTAC
>NW_006445908.1:0-202 GCF_000325575.1 Pteropus alecto | reverse complement strand
GCCCCATGAGTGTGAGGAACGCCGCTGAAGGACAGCGTCCTTCCCTGGACCCGAGACCCCGCAGTCAGAGGTCACTGCCGCGGCCACCGCAGTGTGACCCGCCCATGACAGCGCACCGAACGTCCTCTGTGCCCACCTCGCCGGCTTTGAAACCTCCTCTGGCAGGCGTTCGGTGTCGGCCCCGAGCAGAGGCAGATGTGGG
>NW_006445907.1:0-202 GCF_000325575.1 Pteropus alecto | reverse complement strand
ATATGAGTGAGAAATAGCCTTTCATTGGGTTACCCGATGGGGGTCTGAGGTGGCTTATTGTCACAGGAAAGTCTAACCTATTTTGACTAAAAAAGGAGTTCTGCTCACTGATATTACTCAGGAATCCATGCTGAAGAAAGCTTCATCTCAATCTGATTGTCAACAACCACACAGCAGAGAAAGGGGGATTGCATGAATTGGG
>NW_006445906.1:0-202 GCF_000325575.1 Pteropus alecto | reverse complement strand
TGTTGAATCTGAGGATGGGCTTCTTATGTCGACCCCGTCATCGCCGCTGGCAGATGACATCTTTGGTGCACTGTTTCTTACTTTTTTACCATTGCTTTTACTCAGCGTTTCGTTTGCTCTCTGCCGAGGAAAAGCGTGTTAACGAGCCTGCTGTCCGCTTCGCTCATGGCTGTAGACTGAATGTCCGCGTCCTCTCAAAGCT
>NW_006445905.1:0-202 GCF_000325575.1 Pteropus alecto | reverse complement strand
CCAGTCACGCCCAGGTTCTGGGCTTGGCATGCATGTCGCAGGAGGTCCACAGCTGCTCCCTCCCTGCCTTGTCCCCCAAGACCCCTGGTTGTGCGACAGGCAGTCCTGTGTCAGAGGCCGGCCCGGGACCGGGCCGGAACCTGGATGACCGCTCTGAAGCACTCTCTCTGCCCCAGGACCCATCGGGCCCATGAAGAAGGTG
>NW_006445904.1:0-202 GCF_000325575.1 Pteropus alecto | reverse complement strand
ACTTATCACTAATTTAAATTATATATTTATGCTATCATTTGATTAATGTCTATCTCTCCAATAATTTACGAGTTCCTACTCGTAAATTCTCACGAGTAGGAAGCTCTTAGAATCTTGGTTAGAACAATGCCCGACATATTAAATATTAGTTGAAAGAACAAAAATGGATATTTCACTTATGTGCATAAGTAACTATCCATTT
>NW_006445903.1:0-202 GCF_000325575.1 Pteropus alecto | reverse complement strand
GCGGCCCAGTCTACACAGAGCAGCCGTGGAGCGTCTGCTCCAAGGGACGACGTGTCCTGGATCTGGGCTCCCCCAAGGCTTCCGGGCTCCTGTGTTTCCCACGGGGCCTCCCGTGGCTGCGCACGATGGGTCTTCTCCACTGCCCGGCAGCTCCCCCTCCCTGCACCCTGTGGGGTCACGCTCCTCCCTCTCCTGTGTCCCC
>NW_006445902.1:0-202 GCF_000325575.1 Pteropus alecto | reverse complement strand
AAAGGACACTCCTGCCTGCTCCTTGGAGGCTCCCCCCTCTAGGGCAAATGAGCCCTCGCGGGAGAAAAGCCTAGTAAATGTGGACACACAAATGAAGGGGTTCATCCTCAGGGATTCAAAGCCAAAGGTCCCCTTTAGAGGAGTGTTCAAATTTATCCGGGCCATAGCCTTTCTTCTTGCCCTGACGCTGGCAGAACTGAAA
>NW_006445901.1:0-202 GCF_000325575.1 Pteropus alecto | reverse complement strand
CACACAGTCAAATGAAGCAAATGAACAGTTTCTTCATAAATCCTGACTGTGCAACAATATATGTATCACAAAAGTCCTGTTGAATGGCAAATAGTAATTTGTAGTAAATGACCATTCTCTTTGTTGTACTAAATTTCATGAGGCTTTCACCTAAGAAAAGCACTGTGACTATGAAAATCAGCTATATAGTGGGGAAAAGCCG
>NW_006445900.1:0-202 GCF_000325575.1 Pteropus alecto | reverse complement strand
TGACTCCACTAGAAAAAGCAACATAAGGATAATGGATAACCCAAAAGGTGAAGAGATAGGAAGCAGAGAGCTTATTTAGAGAAATAATAACTGAGTGCTTCCCAAACCTAAAGAAGAAACTAGGTACATAAATCAATGAAGCTAATAGAACACCTAATTATCTCAACACAAAAAGACCCTCTCCAAGACAAATTATGTTAAA
>NW_006445899.1:0-202 GCF_000325575.1 Pteropus alecto | reverse complement strand
CTTCCTGACAGTGACAGTGACAAGGGGCCACGGAACCGTTTCCGGGGCGCTCGTCCATCCAGAGGGGTCTGACGGGCTAAGCTGGAGGGGCGAGAGGTCAAAGGTGGGCGAGAGGACCCGGCCGCCGCACTCGCCTTCCGAGCGGCCACACCCTGCGCCCTGGAGCCTCTACGCAGCCCGAGGGGCGGTTAACACGAGGCCT
>NW_006445898.1:0-202 GCF_000325575.1 Pteropus alecto | reverse complement strand
AGACATACAGATTGCCAATAGACATACAAAAAGATTTGCTAATCACCAGAGACATGCTAATCAAAACCACAAGGAGATATTCCCTAACACCTCTCAGAATGACTCTCATCAATACATCAACTAACAAATGCTGGCAGGGATGTGGAGAGGAGAAAACCCTTATGCACTTTTGGTGGAATTGCAAATTGGTACAGCCACTATG
>NW_006445897.1:0-202 GCF_000325575.1 Pteropus alecto | reverse complement strand
GTCTAACTTAACCTCAGGAGGAACTCTTTAGTTGCTGGTCTGGACGACTCCCCGATGTCCTATTTCAGTCTGAGACTCCTCTGGGAGTCTGGGTCCCTGGAGAAGGTCACCAGGTCGAGAAGGATGCTGGCATCTGAAGATCTGGAAGTTCCGCCTCAGCCTCTGATGGCCTTAGGTTCAGACCCATTCAAAGGCTCCTGTC
>NW_006445896.1:0-202 GCF_000325575.1 Pteropus alecto | reverse complement strand
TGAGATGAAAGTCAGGAGAATTGTTTGGAGTCAGCAGTTGCATGCCGACTGCCATAAATGCTAACTGAAATATTCTATAACATGACCTACCATCATCCAAAGAAGGGATTTTTTTTTTTTTTAATTTAAAAGATCTTTAAAATGTTATTGAGAAAGTATGGGACGCCTAATAATTATTTTGGGCTCATGATATTTTATTTTG
>NW_006445895.1:0-202 GCF_000325575.1 Pteropus alecto | reverse complement strand
CCCGTGTTAACCACTGGAACCCAAGCCCAGGGGAGTGACAAGAAAGAACTAGCTTGGGGACCCCCACCCAGGGGGAGGCGCAGATGGCTTCCGGGCCCGTGTCTGCAGATGACAGGCTTTGTAAAGCCATGAGCTGTCTGTTTGGTAGCGATCGATGACCATTCTCGCCCTGAGGACGTCCGCTGTGGTCCTGGGCAGGTGG
>NW_006445894.1:0-202 GCF_000325575.1 Pteropus alecto | reverse complement strand
CACAGACAGCTTTGCCAAACTCTCCCTAGAATGGCTCTAGGGTCTGAGACGTGGCCACCCAAGCTTCCTTCCTTCCCTCTTTTTCACTCGGGGTCAGACCTGATACAACCCTGGTGGTTCTCTGTTTCTCTCGACACCCTCTTCATTTTCTCTTATAGGCATTTCTTTTAATAAACGTATTGCACACTTAAATCCATCTTTG
>NW_006445893.1:0-202 GCF_000325575.1 Pteropus alecto | reverse complement strand
AGTCTCACTGTCATTTGCCTGCCTTGTGTGATCTACGTGTTTTACTTCCGCATAGAATAATAATGCTCCTGTGACATCTAAGACCATAGATAGGAACAGAAGATACCACTCGAGAAGGAGACTCGCACAGAGTCCTTGTCACAGATGCCACACTGACCCCCTGCATTCCTTTGGCTCATTCTAAGAGGCGATCAGCAGCTTA
>NW_006445892.1:0-202 GCF_000325575.1 Pteropus alecto | reverse complement strand
AGTCAGCCAGAGTGATGCCTCCAGCCTCATTTTTTCTTTTTCCACAAGATAGCTTGGTAAATCGGGTTCTTTGTGCTGCCACGCAAATCTGATGATTTTTTGTTCCATATCTTTAAAAACTGCTGATGGGATTGTGATGAGGCTTGCCTTACAGTTGTATAATGCTCTAGGTAATAAGGTCATTTTAACTTTGTTGATTCTT
>NW_006445891.1:0-202 GCF_000325575.1 Pteropus alecto | reverse complement strand
ATCTGCATTTTCAATAAGCTTCTAGGTGATGCTAAGGCTTTTGTGATGTGGATCTTGACTTGAGAGGCAAGGCTCACCATGTGGCCTGTTTTGTTGGGGTCTTTCACTAGTGATATGTAAACCAAAAAGACGATCGACTTCTAGCTTAGAACCATATCTTGTCTCAGTTATGGATTTTGGTTTAAAATCATCTATGTCCAAA
>NW_006445890.1:0-202 GCF_000325575.1 Pteropus alecto | reverse complement strand
TCTCTCTCACACACACACACACACACATACACACTTATTCGAAAGCGAACTCAAGACATCGCATCATTTGGTGCAGAAGAGTTTTAACATCAATAACAACTTCTGCCATTCGAATGTTAGACCACGAACTCAAATCACGCCTTTCCCTCCTGATCTCTTCTGAACACTCTCGTCCTCAGCAGAAAGTTTTAAGAAAGGCCAC
>NW_006445889.1:0-202 GCF_000325575.1 Pteropus alecto | reverse complement strand
TTGTGGCCGGTGTCCCCTCCTCATCGGCCAGGCTCAGTGCTACTTATGGAGGGAGATTTGGTCGAGGACTCTGGGGGGAACACTGACGAAAATCCACATGGCCGTCGTGAGAGCCCCGAGGGGAGCAGCGTCGCCCAAGTCACGTTTTTATGCTTCACGGGAACCTCCTGTCCCTTATCTCCCCGGCAACACCACGTCGGGA
>NW_006445888.1:0-202 GCF_000325575.1 Pteropus alecto | reverse complement strand
AATCCTAATTTGTAACGTTGGTATTCGAGTCAGATAAAAAACCACGAACAGTAATGACTCAAACTAACAACATTATGGACACGCAGAACAGGTCCTGGAGCACAGCCAGACTGAAGGGAGCTATCCCCGATCTTCACGAAGGGCGGCTGGTCTCGGGAGTCAGACCTGCCCCACGGATGAGGCTCCAGAAGCATGAGAAAGG
>NW_006445887.1:0-202 GCF_000325575.1 Pteropus alecto | reverse complement strand
GTAAAGAATCTCGAGTTTTTCTCTTCATCCTTTACGTAGGTGTATATTCTACAGCTCATAGAGAGTCTTTGTTATCATTTTCTGTGATCCCACATCAGCCCCATGCGGTGGGCAGAATAGGGCTGAAGCTAATCATTATGCTTGAGGGTAAGATACTCAGAGAGGTTAAGTGAATGCTGCAGGGTCCTTATGTTGATATGCC
>NW_006445886.1:0-202 GCF_000325575.1 Pteropus alecto | reverse complement strand
CCAGTTCAGTTTTTAGGAATGTGGAGAAAGAGGTTTAACACTATATTACTGGTGGCAGTGTACATTGATCCAGCCTTTAAAATCTTTTTAAAAAAACTTCCTAATGCCTCTGAAAAATGATTTCATTATGGAACTAGATTTGGAAAACATGCTCCCCTTACTCTTCGCACATCAAAAGTAGTAAGCTTCAATTAAATCATTC
>NW_006445885.1:0-202 GCF_000325575.1 Pteropus alecto | reverse complement strand
TTAAAGACACAGCATCAACTGTCTGATGAGAACAAATTTTTTTTTTTTTTTTAAGGCGGAGACATAGGATTATGGGGAGGGAAAAAGATAAAAATTTTGCCTTGACCTTGACCTTTATACTCCTGAATCAGACCTCAGGGGAATTAATGAAATCTTCTGAGATGGAATCTCTGGGTCACGTGGTAACTCTATTTAAAACTTC
>NW_006445884.1:0-202 GCF_000325575.1 Pteropus alecto | reverse complement strand
AGGTTCAAGGCTAAAATGCAACTCTGTCTTTCTACCAAGGAGGCTATTGTTTTGTTCCTAAATAGGACTTTTAATTTATATTTTGCATTTGGAAACTCCTGCTCCAATTTCTAATACTAAAGTGTCCTGAACATGTTTTGGGTTTAGGCTGTATTCAGTTGTCTGAGCTATCGTTACTCTTCAGTCCCTCTACTTTTTTTTT
>NW_006445883.1:0-202 GCF_000325575.1 Pteropus alecto | reverse complement strand
AATCTGTTACACCTTGCTTGATTTGAATCCTGTTCCATTTACCAGTTGTGTGACTTCGTGGGTTGAATAGTGTCCTCTCAAAATTCATGTCTACCTGGAACTTCAGGATGTGACTGTATTTGGAAACAGAGGAGTCTTTACAATTACAATTAGTTAAGGATCTGGAGAGGAAATCATCCTGGACTTAGAGTGGGCCCTAAAT
>NW_006445882.1:0-202 GCF_000325575.1 Pteropus alecto | reverse complement strand
GCTTGACTTACCAAAAAAAGAAGTCAAAAATAAAAATAGAAATGAAAGAGATGCTACAACGGATACCACAGAAAGACAAAGGATCATAAGAGACTACTAAGGATGATTGTACACTAACAAATAGGACAACCTAGAAAAAAATGAATAAATTCCTAGAAAGATACAACCTTCCAAGACTGAATCTTGAAGAAATAGAAAATCT
>NW_006445881.1:0-202 GCF_000325575.1 Pteropus alecto | reverse complement strand
AGAATGCAAGTACACCTTTCAAAATTGCCAAAAGTCGGTTCATTTCTCTTTTTCTATCTGGTCGTCAAGAAAGCCAGGTCACCAAGAAGTCATTAATTAAATTCTAAGTAATACTCTCACTAGAAAAACCTGGAATCCATAACGACAAGAAAGTAGATTGAAAACCCACCTACATTTCTAATTTCACATGAATGGAAGCAAT
>NW_006445880.1:0-202 GCF_000325575.1 Pteropus alecto | reverse complement strand
CTTGTTCTCTGACTCAAGTTGGGCCACTGCCCTCCAGTGTGGACATCTTCCTCACCTTCTTGGGCTTCATTACTCCATGTCAAGCTTCCTCTCCCTGCACCTCTGCTTCACCTCTGACACCCTATGTTGGACTACTAAGCTCCTCTCCACCCTGACACCATGTGCTCGGCCCTACCTAGTGGCTTTTGACCTGAATTTTTCA
>NW_006445879.1:0-202 GCF_000325575.1 Pteropus alecto | reverse complement strand
CTCAGTGTCTGCTGAGGACCTGCTTCCTGCTTCATAGACAGCCATCTTCTCTCTGTGTCTTCACATGATGGACGGGGCAAGGAGCTCTCGGGGGTCCCTTTTTTAAGGGCACTAATCTCATTCATGAGGGCTGCACCCTATGACCTTCTCACCTCCTGATGGCCTCACCTCCTAACACTATCACCCTGGGGATTAGGTTTCA
>NW_006445878.1:0-202 GCF_000325575.1 Pteropus alecto | reverse complement strand
TGTGAATTTAAAAATTTGCAAGTAAGTGGAAAAATACATATGTTCCCTAATTTCTTCTTTATACTTTCAATACAATAGTACAAGCTATTCTGTTAAGAATTAGCTCGGAAATAGGAAACAAAGGTTACAAACAATTAGAGGACTTTTCTGAATAGAGAATTATAAGTGCAGCATGGGATTATATATGTACTAAGTGATCTTT
>NW_006445877.1:0-202 GCF_000325575.1 Pteropus alecto | reverse complement strand
TAAGCAATTAATAAATGTTTTTAATAATTTCATTATTATATACATAAAACATTTCTGGAAGAAAATACTAGAATCTGTTAACAGGGACTGCCTTCAGGAGAGAGGCCTGTTCTTTATACGCCTATACTGTTTGAAGAAAAAAAAAAAATCAGAATCATTTCAATCTTTATTAAAACAGAAAAGCTACTGTTGAAGTCCAGAC
>NW_006445876.1:0-202 GCF_000325575.1 Pteropus alecto | reverse complement strand
TGACGGCCCCTCGGGGGGACCGGCTCCGTCAGCCGGCCCGGGCTCCAGAGAGGAGGTTGGGCTTGAGCTCAGCTTTCTAGCCTGAGAGCCACCGATTTAGGGCTACCTGAGATGGCCTCTCTTGTTTTCTTACTCGTCAGTCAGATCTACCTCAGGCAGATTTCACATATGCCGTAACTTGACTGAGCTCGGTGTGAGGCGT
>NW_006445875.1:0-202 GCF_000325575.1 Pteropus alecto | reverse complement strand
ACTATAGGAAAGCGGAGGGCAGAGTCTGTGCCCTTTCACAATTACAGTTTTGCAGGGCAGCCGAGTGGTGGCCCGAAACCCATTCAGTGGATGCCGCATCGAGGCCTCCTTGGCCTGGGCAGCCCTGATTCACTTTGGTGCTTGGACTGGGGCTTCTGATAACCCCAGCCCTTATGCCCACTACTTCTATAGACTTCCTGAA
>NW_006445874.1:0-202 GCF_000325575.1 Pteropus alecto | reverse complement strand
GGTAAAGGAGATGCTATATGTGATGGAATCTGTAAGCCTTTAAGTTCACGGTTCCTTTTTATGTGAAATGTTGAGAAGGCTTGGGAGAGAGAGCATATCTGAGCTCACACTGCAATCCATGAAGTGTGGTAAAGGTGGTGGCCTTCTCGCCTAATGAAGCCAATGGTGATGCGAGGAATGGACCCGTCCAGGTGGGGTGAAC
>NW_006445873.1:0-202 GCF_000325575.1 Pteropus alecto | reverse complement strand
GCCAGCACTTGGCAACTCTGGCTAACAACCGAAGGGTATTCTGGGCATACAAGTCATCATCGGCACAGCCGTGAATTCAACAACTCTACGTGTGTACAATAATCAGAATGAAACGTACCAATGGAGATCTGCTAAGCTCACAGTCTATGCAAAGCACCTCAGCAGAAGCTCTAAACATTTGTGTTCTTAGTCACAATTTATG
>NW_006445872.1:0-202 GCF_000325575.1 Pteropus alecto | reverse complement strand
AGACCCCGGCAGAGTCTGGCAGACCCTGGCAGACTCGCTCTGAGCCTTAGCTTAGGGCCGGATGGCAGAGACTTTCGTACGTGCCCCTGGCTTCGCTCCTCCCCACGCATCTGCTAAGACTAAACAGTCCCCGGAAGGCGGGGCCGGGGGAAAAGGAAGCTGTGGCAAAGCAGAGGGGGGCGGACGCCGGAGTCAGTAACGA
>NW_006445871.1:0-202 GCF_000325575.1 Pteropus alecto | reverse complement strand
CCAGTGTGGGGAGGTGGCCCTCCCCTTCCCACAGATACACAAGGGCGCCGGGAGCTCTCCCAAGAGAAGAGGGGCATGGGCACTGGGGAGGCAGATGACAGAAGCCTCCCCAAGGTGCTGCAGGCCTTTCGCCATGGCTGCTTTAGAGAACGGGAATGAGGGGTAAGAGAGCTCTGGGTTCAGATTCTGCCTCGGTAACTTA
>NW_006445870.1:0-202 GCF_000325575.1 Pteropus alecto | reverse complement strand
ATTACTTCTTGTTCAAGTAGTAGCCCAACATGGTGATCCTGGCCAGACAACCCTTCAGACAGAAACTTGGGGATCCAGGATGGAAGTCAATTGGAGACTTCTCCAGTCGGTTAACGCGGAAAGAGAATGTCGAATCACATTTAGTATACATCAGTTTTTTTTTTCATTTTCATTGTCTAGAACACAGTCACACAATTGTACC
>NW_006445869.1:0-202 GCF_000325575.1 Pteropus alecto | reverse complement strand
GGCCCTGCTCCAAGGTGTTGTGGAAGGTTCTGGAACGGGCTGGTCCTGGGAAGCGGAGCTGTGTGGCTGCTGCCCTTGATGAGCTGTTTAAGACTCCGATTCCATTCCAGCTCTACCTCACGCCTCTTGGTCCTTCTTCCCTCGGGGATGCGCTGCTCCATTCCCTTCTTTAAGGCTCCCACAATCCCTTGCTGCCTCAAAT
>NW_006445868.1:0-202 GCF_000325575.1 Pteropus alecto | reverse complement strand
GAAGTCAACTAGGTATAGCGCTCTGTGGAGAAAGGGTGACCCGTGATGAAGCTAGGGCGCAATAAACCAGAAACATGAAATTGCCAGTGTCGGGCCAGTAGGGAAAAGGTGGAGTGGGCCCGTCCCCAACATGGCAGTGCTACCGTTGAGGTACTTTCGACGACGCGACGTTTCCAGCGCGTTCTTTGAGCCTTCGCTCGCG
>NW_006445867.1:0-202 GCF_000325575.1 Pteropus alecto | reverse complement strand
TTCAGCTAAAAATAAATACATAAATGAAATAAAGCTCCTTGTTTAGGGATGACAGGCAAAGAACTGGATAAAGACTCATTAACCAGAGTAGGCTGTGATAGCTTTATATTTGATACAGAGGATAAAAATAAATTTTTGCGAGACATTCCAAGACAAAAGCAAAAATAAGATGATATAAATATACTTAATGATTTGCTAATTT
>NW_006445866.1:0-202 GCF_000325575.1 Pteropus alecto | reverse complement strand
TGCAAGATGGTAATATTCTAACCCTATTATTCCTTCTACATTTATTACCTGGCAATTTCTACACAAAGAAATTTTTCCTCATCAACTATTTGGGTTGCCCTGAGGTACTTTTTTTTTTTTGAAAGAGAAATCACTGCCTGCCAAGAGCGTTCATCAGAGCATTGGTTCAGGGGGAGGACGGAGTGACCGGTGGAAAGAAGAT
>NW_006445865.1:0-202 GCF_000325575.1 Pteropus alecto | reverse complement strand
TCTGTACAATGGGAATAATAATACCTCAAGATAATTCATGAAGAAGGTTTAGCACCATTCTTATATAGCAACAGGTCTTCAAATAATATTGTTTTGTTATATTGTTGATGAGCAAACAATATCGATTCTTTGCCAGGGCTACATGTGTGCATGTTCTCCCCATGTCCGGATGGGTTTTATCAGAATACTCCAGTTTTCTCCC
>NW_006445864.1:0-202 GCF_000325575.1 Pteropus alecto | reverse complement strand
AGATTCTGACATCTACTTCCTACAAGTCTGTAAGCCGAGCCCTATCTACCTCTTATTAATTTGATTGGAAGCCGCCATGGGGCCCTTTATGCCTGGATGTTAAGGGAGTCTTCTCCCAGTTTCCTGCTTCTCTGTTCGTTCGTTCAGGAGATCCCTGTGTTTGGCCGGAGCACCTGCAAAGATGCAGGTGTCACCACCTGGG
>NW_006445863.1:0-202 GCF_000325575.1 Pteropus alecto | reverse complement strand
CTGGCTGGCTGAGATCAAAGACGCGTGCTAATCCCTGTGCTTTTGAAACCAAAGAGCTCAACAACCTTTTGGAGCAGAGAGGGATGCGGCCTGCAGAGGGAGCAGAGCCAGGCTCATCGTTCCAAACAAAAGCTGTGGGGGAGGCGGGTCAGACACATTTCAGCACAGGGCGCCCAGCTCCAAGCGGTGACTGAAGGGGAAG
>NW_006445862.1:0-202 GCF_000325575.1 Pteropus alecto | reverse complement strand
CTCTGTGCTTTTTTCATGCCCCACTGCCACAACCTTCTCTAGATAGGATTGACCCAGTTAAACACATACAAATATAAGATGCCCAGTTAAATTTGAATTTCAGAGAAGCAGAGAATAAATTCGTAGTATAATAAGTATATCGCAAATATTACATGGGGTATATTTACACTAAAATTTAGTTTTTTGTTTATCTGAAATTCAA
>NW_006445861.1:0-202 GCF_000325575.1 Pteropus alecto | reverse complement strand
TTACCATGACCGTTTTTTCCTCCAGGGGAGAGAAATTCAAACCTCGGTGTCCCTTGTGCAGGAAGCCACCCCTGGTCAGGGCTGCTGGCCGGGGCGCGAGCTCGGCCGCCGCAAACGTGAAGGAAAGTTCTATCTCCAGCTGGGCAGCATCGCCGCACCCCAGCCACCGGGCCAGCTCGAGGGGGGCAGACTCGAGAAGACC
>NW_006445860.1:0-202 GCF_000325575.1 Pteropus alecto | reverse complement strand
CTACTTAGCATAATGTTTTCAAGGTTCATTCAAGTACTAACATACTAGCATATGTTAGTACTTCATCCTTCTTATGGCTGAATAATATTCCACAGTATGGATATATTACATTTTATTTATCCTTTCATCAACTGATGGTCACTCTTTGGCTATTATGAATAACAACATTATAAACACTTGTGTACAAGTCTGTGTGGCAACA
>NW_006445859.1:0-202 GCF_000325575.1 Pteropus alecto | reverse complement strand
GAACCACCGGATGGCAATCTCAGTGTCTTCTGCGAGGCAGGTCGGGACCAAGGCATCCTAATGTCCTGTGACAGTGGCATTACTGGCTAGGAGTGTGGCTTTTCCACTGGCTTGTGGAGAAACTGGGGAGGTGACTGACTGAGACAGGGCTGGGGCCTGGGACCATGCTGCCCCCTCACAGAACTCAGCCACTGCCGTCCAC
>NW_006445858.1:0-202 GCF_000325575.1 Pteropus alecto | reverse complement strand
CCACACTGCTCATCGCCTCTCGGGCCAAAGCCAGCTTTACCGGCAGAACTAAGACGGCGTCCATCGCCAGCTGTCTGGCTCAGTGGACACGTGGACACGAGACCTGTTACTCACTTGTTGAGTTCAAGGCGCCCCCTGACCTTCGCAGCCTTCTCTGCCGAGTCTCACCCCAAGTTTTATTCCGTCTGCCCTGCTCACCGTG
>NW_006445857.1:0-202 GCF_000325575.1 Pteropus alecto | reverse complement strand
GTTCTAAAAAGGAGAATCCCAGGAAATTGTTTAGACACTTTTTCCAGTAGAAAGAAGTAAGGGGTGACATTGTTTGCTGTGGTGAGTTCCAACTATGTCTTAAATATAATGTATAGAAAAATATTTAATTCTCGTGAGAAGGGAAAGAAAGGCCAAGAAGTGCTAATAGTGGCTTCTAAAAAATTATAAATAGTCTTTGTAA
>NW_006445856.1:0-202 GCF_000325575.1 Pteropus alecto | reverse complement strand
TCCTCTTGCCAGAAAGGGAGTCTCCATCCCTCTCCAATGCCCCCAACTTCCTTCCAGACACACACCCACCCCGTGCCCATACTCAGCTTCCTCAACATTAAGATGCAACAGGAATTCCCGTTTCCCAGCCATTTGGGACTATCGCTCAAATGGAGTAGGTCAAAATCTTATACATAGTCTTTCTCAGACCATGCCCCAGGTG
>NW_006445855.1:0-202 GCF_000325575.1 Pteropus alecto | reverse complement strand
ATTATTCAATTCCAATATTAATTTTCGACACCGACGATTCGAAAGATTTTGCTTTATATATGTCCTGACATGCGAAATAAGCATACGTGCTTTTTGTTACTGCAGCTCCGTCCTCCCATTCATCTGCGTTCTCCTTCGTCGCGGTGGGGGGCAGGGTGCAGAGAAACGAACTATCGCAGTAGCAAAGCAGAGCTTCCTAGAG
>NW_006445854.1:0-202 GCF_000325575.1 Pteropus alecto | reverse complement strand
CCGAGTCAGCCCCCCAAAATAGTTGATTAGGGAGACGACTTATCCTCAACTGAAGGGAAATAGCCTATGACCAAATCACTCGAGAAAATAGTTAATGACATTGCAGACACTGAGTGACCCCTGAGTTCATGGGAAAGAAATAATGATCACGTCACTCTAAGGAAAACAATGACGGACTCAGTCCAGGGAAAACAGTCCACGT
>NW_006445853.1:0-202 GCF_000325575.1 Pteropus alecto | reverse complement strand
GCTGGCCGCCAGCAGGGAGAGGGCTGGAAGGTTATTTTAGCTGAGGCGCAAGGAAGCTGGCTGATGGATGGAGAGAGACCAGCTCCTCTCCGCAGGCTCGGGAGGGTGTTACCTGCTTGGCCCTCCTGCTGGCGAGGGCAGAAAGCCGAGCAGGCCCCTCAGGGGAGCGCAGTGGCTGCCCCTCCACCCCCCCACCTCCCCC
>NW_006445852.1:0-202 GCF_000325575.1 Pteropus alecto | reverse complement strand
AGCTTTCTTATTTTTGAGAAGTATCAAATAATACAATCTATCTGTATGCATTAAGATTATGGTTAGGTTCAATAAGACAGAAAAATATCAATGGCTCAGATAAGATATAGATGTATTTTTCTCACATGTAGAAGAATTCTGGAGACAGGTAATTCTAGGACTGGCAAGATAGCGCTACAAAACTTTGAGCAATCCAGGCTCC
>NW_006445851.1:0-202 GCF_000325575.1 Pteropus alecto | reverse complement strand
GGCCTCCCTCCATCTGATTTCGGCCTCCTGTTGTGGCTTCGCTGCTCGGTCCGGAGGAGGCTTTCATCCCACACCTTGGTCTGATGGTCGGGTCAGCGCCTTGGAATTCAGGGGTGAGGCAAGGCAAACGGATGGGCAAGCCGAGGCCGGAAAATGTGGGGTTCGCTAGAATGGCACAACTGGCCAATAGTGGGGTTTCCAG
>NW_006445850.1:0-202 GCF_000325575.1 Pteropus alecto | reverse complement strand
GATGGCTACTGACTGACCAAGGTGGTGGTTAATGAAGGTTAAGATGGTTGTGACAATTTCTTAAAATAAGACAACAATGTAGTTTGCTGCATCAACTGACCCTTCTACAAATGATTTTCTGTAATATGTAATGTTGTTTGATAGCATTTTACTCACAGTAGAACTTGTTTCAAAATTGGAGTCAATCCTCTCAAACCCTGCT
>NW_006445849.1:0-202 GCF_000325575.1 Pteropus alecto | reverse complement strand
AAGCTGTCCTAAATGCTACATTTTACATAATTCATTTATTATCAAATGTGATTATACAATAGGAATTGTTCTGATTTCGGCTCAGATACTCATGAGTCTACATCAGTGGGAAGTCTCTACACTGTGTGTCCCTGAGCCTCAGTTCCTTATTTCTGATGGCAATATGGAATAAATAATTTTAATGAATGTGGGCAGAATAAAT
>NW_006445848.1:0-202 GCF_000325575.1 Pteropus alecto | reverse complement strand
CCAGTGTTAAAAATGCTAAAAATCTTTATTTTTGCCACAATATCTTCCATTCCGTACTATAAAAATTTAACTGACAATGTTATTTCAGCGAAGACTGAGTAGGGTTTTACGCTCATATGAATCACTTTAATTTTGGTAAAGAGTTTCTTTTATATTTCCAGGATATACTATTTTTGTAGCTAAAAGAATAATTTATGAAATG
>NW_006445847.1:0-202 GCF_000325575.1 Pteropus alecto | reverse complement strand
CGGCCACTCCCCAGCCCGGTCCCCCTCCGATAGCCACATCCCCTGCGAGTGTGTGTCCCACTTTGGGATGATCGTCCTTCCCCTGCCTCTAGGTGTGGCGCACCGTGAGATGTCACCGAGGTTCACGCGTAGAGCGGGTACATTTTTTGTTTTGTTTTTTTAAATTCATTAATTAATTTCCAGTGACATCGGTTCACGAAGT
>NW_006445846.1:0-202 GCF_000325575.1 Pteropus alecto | reverse complement strand
GAACCCCTCATTGGACTTCAGAAGTCAGTTGCAAGTTCAGGTCATTGCCTATATTTCTGACCAACTGGTTGTAAATCAGAGGTTCCACATCCCCCTCCTCAGGTTCAATTAATTTGTTAGAGCAGCTCAAAAAACTCAGAGGAACATTTTACTTGCTAGATAACTGCTTTATTATAAAATAATATAACTCAGGAACAGCCAG
>NW_006445845.1:0-202 GCF_000325575.1 Pteropus alecto | reverse complement strand
AATCATTATACCTTTTCATAGATTACTTAACTAGAATACAACAAACTGATATTCAGAAAGGTTGATAATTTCCCCAAGGTAAATTGCAGAGCTGTCACTGTTTTTAAAAGTGATTTTCACTCCTCTAAGTCATACTGCCTCTTATGAATCCCACAGAAAGAAGCCTGTTTAAATGGGAATCAGGAGAAGGGGCTACATTGAA
>NW_006445844.1:0-202 GCF_000325575.1 Pteropus alecto | reverse complement strand
TTAGTTGCGCGCAAGATTCTCCTCCCCCGTGGGGGAATCCGACAGGCAGGCCCCGGTGACCCTGCGTCTGCACCACCTTCTCTGCCCGACCCTCGACCTGCCGGGCCCCCCGCCGCTCACCCGGCTCTGGGCACCGGGGCGAGGTGGGGCTGTGTCCTGCGGAGGGGGAGGGTCTTTTCCCGCTCACGGCTCCCCCGTGTCT
>NW_006445843.1:0-202 GCF_000325575.1 Pteropus alecto | reverse complement strand
GGATAACTTCTTCTGTGATGTGCCACAGGTCATCAGACTGGCCTGCACAGACATTTTGTAGTGGAGCTCCTGATGGTCTCTATCAGTGGACTGCTCACCCTCCTGTGCTTCTTTGGGCTTCTGGCCTCCTATGCGGTCATCTTCTGCCGTATAAAGGAGCAGTCCTCTGAAGGCAAGAACAAGGTTCTCTCCACATGCACCA
>NW_006445842.1:0-202 GCF_000325575.1 Pteropus alecto | reverse complement strand
TTCCAAACCAGGGTTTCTGGCCCGACGTCTCTCTCTTCACCCTCTTTCTCTGTGTAGCGAGTGTGTGTGCGCGTGTGCGCGTGTGTGCGCGAGTGTGTGTGCGTTTGTGCGCGAGTGTGTGTGCGTGTGTGCGCGAGTGTGTGCGCGTGTGTGCGTGTGTGTAAACATGTACTCTATAAAGGAGGACTCCAGTCCAGTCAGT
>NW_006445841.1:0-202 GCF_000325575.1 Pteropus alecto | reverse complement strand
CCTTGTGAAGGGGAGTAAAAGACAAGCAGAAAAGTGTGAACCAGGCTAAAATGGTTCGATTCTTCTAGAGCAGACTCTCCACCTCCTTCGTGAAGAACCAGACAGACATCCCTCTACACGTACACAGCCCCTTTGCTTAAACAGCAATACGTCTACAGAAAACACTAAAAGAATAACTTCAAACCCTGAGACACCGCCAGCC
>NW_006445840.1:0-202 GCF_000325575.1 Pteropus alecto | reverse complement strand
GTAGCAGTTATTATTATTTGAAATCAGGACTAACCGACTACCACTCCCATCCCAATTTTTTTAATCTGGAAAATACGATTGCCGTCTACCTAAGGTGTAAACCTTTCTCTAGAAAATCTTAACTAGTTGGGGAAATGAGACATGTATATAAGGAGATTAAATAATACTATATAAGGTGGTAAATGCCATCCATACACTACAG
>NW_006445839.1:0-202 GCF_000325575.1 Pteropus alecto | reverse complement strand
ATCTGCGAATGATTATCTAAATCAATGTTCTCTGAGAGAAGAATAGTAGAAAATGCCTGTTACCGCCATTTTGATGACATCACCTCCCATTAACTCTTTTTGCCAGTTGAAATGTACTGTTGATCCTCTCTAGTGAATTGTTTAAGTTGTGCTTTTCCACCTCAGAATTTCCATTTGGTTTTTTTTTTTTTTTTTTGGTAAC
>NW_006445838.1:0-202 GCF_000325575.1 Pteropus alecto | reverse complement strand
GAATAGAGGGAACATAGCTCAACATAATAAAGGCCTATATGACAAACCCGCAGCTAACACCATATTCAACGGGGAAGAGCTAAAGGCGTTTTCCTTAAGATCAGGAAAAAGACACTGATGCCCACTATCATCATTTTTATTCAGCACAGTATTGGACGTCCTGGCCACAGCAATCAGACAAGGAAAAAAATTAAAAGTCGTC
>NW_006445837.1:0-202 GCF_000325575.1 Pteropus alecto | reverse complement strand
TGATCTGCAGTTGGTTGCCACTTGTGCTGGGCTTGCAGGAACCTGGGAGATGCTAAACCTCAAACAGAGGCCTCTGCTGCTACAGCCGGGCTGGAGGCTGCTCTGCAAGAGGTGCGGGGCCCACGGCGGCCAGATGCGGCTTGTTTGGGGTTTGCAGGCCTTTCAGGAAAGTCTGCAGATAGGCTGTTTGCCCGGAAAAGCC
>NW_006445836.1:0-202 GCF_000325575.1 Pteropus alecto | reverse complement strand
CGTTCTCCTTCCTCCCGGGAGGGGGCGCGCCCAGCTCCCGCGCTGCGTCCTGTGCGCTCGTTGGTCGAGCCCGACGCCCGTCACTGACAGGTCCCGCCCAAGCCACGCCCACGCCGTCAGCTCGGCCGGGAGAAGGCGTGGCCAGGGTCCCTCCGGTGGGTCCGGGCCTCTGGTCTCGTGAGAATCGGGCCGCGCGCGAGGG
>NW_006445835.1:0-202 GCF_000325575.1 Pteropus alecto | reverse complement strand
AACCTATTTTAGGAGATGAAGTGAATTCTCAAAGGCCTGCGTCGAAGTCCTGGCGAAGATGGCCGAATAGAAGTCTCGTTGTGGTTATTGTTTACCGTCGCAGGAACGATGGACGCATTCTTAACGGTCTGGTAAGGAGTGGTCGTCAGGCAGGCCAGCTGCGTCGTACCTGGAAAGCGATGCCGCGTCGGTGGCCATGTGG
>NW_006445834.1:0-202 GCF_000325575.1 Pteropus alecto | reverse complement strand
CCTCGGTGACCAAACAGCTCCAAGCAGTGCGGCAGCGGGACAGCGGGAGTTCGGAGGAGCACGAAGCGGTCGGCTGTATTTCCTAAGTGTCAGACATGGTCTTCCTTAAACTGTGCACCGCTGGAGGTTCAATAGCAACTCTCGAAGGCCAGCTAGAACACCACGCACACACACTCACTCTCACACACTCACACTCACACTC
>NW_006445833.1:0-202 GCF_000325575.1 Pteropus alecto | reverse complement strand
ACACCATTTATTGAAGGGACCGTCTTTTTCCCACTGTGTATCTTTGCCTCCTTTGTCATAGATTAATTAGCCATATAGGTGTGGGTTTGTTCCTAGGCTCTCTGTTCTGTTCTATTCATCTATGTGTTTTTGTGTTAGTACCATACTGGTTTGATTACGATCGCTTTATCGAATATAAAAGGATAGAGAGGACTTAAACTGA
>NW_006445832.1:0-202 GCF_000325575.1 Pteropus alecto | reverse complement strand
CATGTAGGCAAATAGCAAGCTGCTCAAGATCATAATATTCCAAATGTTCAGTATCTAATCAAATATTACTAAATAGTCAAAGCAAGAAAATGTGACTGTAACGAGGAGATAATTAAAATTAGGCAATAGAAAGAAATTCAGAAATGATCCAGATGATGGATTAGCAGACAAGAACTTTAAAACAGTTTTGTAAATATAGACA
>NW_006445831.1:0-202 GCF_000325575.1 Pteropus alecto | reverse complement strand
GGGCGCCGGTCACCAAACCCCGATGCTGGGGTCTGCGGGAGAAGCACTCTGCAGTTACGGTGGCGTTGTCACTGTGGGGCCACACACCAGCTGCAGCACCCCACCGTGGGGGCAGGTCAGAAGCATTCGATAGGACCCAGCAGGGGTGCAGGCAGGCATCAGCTCTGCAGGTGACAGGGCCTGGGGAGCCCAGCCCAGCTCT
>NW_006445830.1:0-202 GCF_000325575.1 Pteropus alecto | reverse complement strand
TGGGCACCAAAGCCAAACGTGACCCCAAGCAGCAGAATAGGACTGTTTTGGGCCTCAAGGACAGGTACAGCATCACCAGCCTCCTAATCTTCAGGCGACATGGCTTGATCTTAGTCTTCATTCCTGTGAACCGTCCAGAGCAGCCTGACCAGCAAGGAAAGATTCCAGAGGAATCCAGGGCGCTTCCGGTGACATGGGAGAA
>NW_006445829.1:0-202 GCF_000325575.1 Pteropus alecto | reverse complement strand
GAACCTGTGATATATGGAAGCCCAAAATATCTGACATCTTTGACTAGAGCTGTGTCCACCGCATGGAAAACTAAAATGCAATCGAATTTTGCAATACCTTAAAACGAGAAGCAAACGAAAGGGCTCGCCGAGATTCCCCGTTTCATTTCTAGCCGGTACCAGGGGGCGAGTTCAGGGTTCAGAAAGGTAGTTTGCGGAGGCA
>NW_006445828.1:0-202 GCF_000325575.1 Pteropus alecto | reverse complement strand
TTTGGAGTATGTCGCAAGCCACATGTCATTCTTTCTCCTGGTGGATTGCGTCCTTTCTGACAGACGGCCATCCTTGGACATCGCCTTACCGACGCGAACTACTCCAAGCCTTGCTCAGTGCAGTCTCTGTGTGTGAGCCCCTCGAAGAGGGACCTCGCCATCTCACGAAACGTGCACAGCAGTGACGAATGAAGGGAGGGCA
>NW_006445827.1:0-202 GCF_000325575.1 Pteropus alecto | reverse complement strand
ACTTCTCGTCACAGGGCGAGTTTCCGGGGAGAGGGACGCAGAGACGGGAGAAGCCAGGCCGCCGTGCGGTTGGCAGAGTCCTTCGGCCAATCCCCGGCACTCTGGGGCTGAGGTGCCCCTCAGAGTGTCCTCACCGAGGCAAGGGGCCGGGTCCTTACCGCCCTGCGATGCCTGGTCATCGATGAGGACACCCCCATCAAGG
>NW_006445826.1:0-202 GCF_000325575.1 Pteropus alecto | reverse complement strand
GCACACATATTTTCTATATTTAATTGCACTTGGCTAAAGCTAAATAAGGATATGCTCCCTGTAATGTCTACTGTTTTCCTCTATCATTGTTAAAAAAAAGAATCACGACTTTTAACAGCCCCCTCCACGGCTTCTCCCCGGCCCCTCCCCGGCCCCTCTTCATCTACCCTCTCTCCATCCTTTGGATTTCTGAAGGGTCTAC
>NW_006445825.1:0-202 GCF_000325575.1 Pteropus alecto | reverse complement strand
CTGTCACCCGCCTGTGCATCCAGGGTCGTGTGTTAGCAACGGGAAGAATTGTCCCGAACGATTAGAGAAGGGACGCGTGTGTGTTCATGCCACACGGAAGCACCAAATGACTCGCCATGGCACGTGCCAGGCCCCCAGCCGTCAGAAGTCTCTGCTACTTCAAAACAGTCATCCCGCCACGGCCCAAAGTCCTCCAGTTAGG
>NW_006445824.1:0-202 GCF_000325575.1 Pteropus alecto | reverse complement strand
TGAGCACACCCTGCCTGGGACTAAGGCTGCCCTGGCGAGAGCCTGGACACACAGCCCACATGGCAGCCTGTGGGAGCGGACGCAGGGCGGAAGGGCTGGCTGTTTCCAGGAACATTCTGGTGTGTCAGGGTCGGGAGCGGGAAGCCTCGGGGGGTCAGGGACCCTTTCCCAGAACAGGCACCCCGGGCCCTAGGTCAGACCA
>NW_006445823.1:0-202 GCF_000325575.1 Pteropus alecto | reverse complement strand
CAGACGTGGCCAGAGCTGCAGAGACCCGGCGGAGCCGAAGCAGGGGCCACTTTAAAGCCATCACCCAGCCGCAGAGGAGAGGGTCGAGGGGCGCAGGGTGAGGGCAGGGAGACCCCCGAGGCCTGAGCCGGGAGCCTGGAAGGTGACAGGGGCCTTGCGCACGGTACGGGCGTCGGCGGCAGCACTAGGAAGATGCAGACAC
>NW_006445822.1:0-202 GCF_000325575.1 Pteropus alecto | reverse complement strand
TTAAGGGTTAAGGTTAGTTTTAGGTTAGGGTTAGAGTTATTGTTAGCGTTAGTGTTATGGTTAGCCTTAGCTTTAGTTTAGGCTTAGGGTGAAGATAAATGTTTAGGGATAAAGTTATTGTTAGTGTTAAATATAGGGTTACGGTTAGATTTAGGTTTAGGATTAGCTTTACTTTTAGTGTTAACATTAGGGTTAGGGTTAG
>NW_006445821.1:0-202 GCF_000325575.1 Pteropus alecto | reverse complement strand
AGAAAATAGAACAAGGGGTTAAAAACAGAGACCAAAGAACCAGGTAGCGTCTGGATCTTCAAGGACCTTATAACGAGGCTATAGAAGATGGACTCTGAGAAAAACACAGAGCAAACAGCGAATTTCGAACAGCGAGATAGTATAATTGGATGCGCATCCTCAGAAGATCGTTATAGAAGCAGCGGTAAGGTTGATCTGGGGT
>NW_006445820.1:0-202 GCF_000325575.1 Pteropus alecto | reverse complement strand
ACCTCAGGCAGACACCAAGGTTTGTGAACCATAAACAAATATAGTTGTGAGCTCCTGAGGTTTTGTGGCTATTTGTTATGTAACAGATAACAGATGTACACTTTATAATGTTCTAACTTCAATAATACTCTTATATTTTATATACTACCATTCCATTATTTCACTTTTACCTTTTTAAGCCCACAAATTATAAATTGTTCTC
>NW_006445819.1:0-202 GCF_000325575.1 Pteropus alecto | reverse complement strand
GGCCAGAGGCCAGTTTGCCAACCTTAATGAACTATCGGTATCTAATGTTTCAAAAAGAACATTAGAGCCTTCAGAATCGACAAATTCAAACTGCTGCAATCAATATAATTTGAGTCAATTATTTGACCGTATTCTCATAATCAAGTAATCCATGTTACACATAACAGTTTTTGTAAAAACCTAATTCACACACGTTTGTCGC
>NW_006445818.1:0-202 GCF_000325575.1 Pteropus alecto | reverse complement strand
AGAGTCAGCAAAATGATTTCAGCGAGACTCTGAGCGGTGCAGAAAATGATGGCTTAGACGGTGGCTGTCCAGTGTCACGTTCGGGAGACAACGTACTCTCCCGAATGGATATCGAGGTAGGATAATGCACGTCGGGGTCTGGCTTTGTTGTAGCATATTTTTTCATGAATTCATATAAAAACATCAAAAAGGAATTTTTACT
>NW_006445817.1:0-202 GCF_000325575.1 Pteropus alecto | reverse complement strand
CCAGGCACACTTGGGGGTGTCTGGGCCTGTGTGTGCTGACCCCAGCGCCTTGCGTGCTTCTGCGTCTTCGTGATGGGGCCAGAGTCTCTTGCAGCTATTGGTTCACGCGTGGCCGTGCGCATGGGGGTCTGCAGGCGCCGCGTGTGTGGGCAGACGCACGGCCAGCCGCCACGTGGGCCTGCCCCTGAGCCCTGCGTGCCCG
>NW_006445816.1:0-202 GCF_000325575.1 Pteropus alecto | reverse complement strand
CTTGTGTTTCTGTTTTCTTTATTTTGTTGGCTTTTCTGGGTTTCCCTCTGGTCCTTCTTGTTTTATGTCATATACTTAGATTTTAAATCTTTGGCCTGTGGTTACCATTAGGAATATGAAAAGGATAGTTGTGTATATACAGTCATCCCTTTTCTTCTGTGTATGCCTTACCTCCATTCCCCTTTGAGAATTTGGATCTTTG
>NW_006445815.1:0-202 GCF_000325575.1 Pteropus alecto | reverse complement strand
AACTGAGTCTGAGTGAATCAGTAAGTGATAGAGACAGACAGATTGAGCTGGTACTCTAGACCCGCATGCCCACTGGGCCCAGTGTACCCTCACTTCTTTGCCTAAGATATAAACCTCCTAGCTCTACACAAGAGCCTTATCTTCTATTCTGGATAGGTAAAGAATTGTGGTATCAAATTGATCAAAAGTAATTACTTTTCTT
>NW_006445814.1:0-202 GCF_000325575.1 Pteropus alecto | reverse complement strand
GTCAAATGCTAAACCCTGCCACTTTGATACCACTTGGATTTAGTGACCTTTCTCCACCACTGTGTTGAGACTATAGAACAAATTTGTTCAAGTGGAAATGATCTAAAAGATGAACCCTATTCAATCTGGATGCTGAATGGTTCACAGATGGATAGTTTCGGAAAGGGCTCAGGAAGGCTGGATATGCTATTGTAAGCTTATC
>NW_006445813.1:0-202 GCF_000325575.1 Pteropus alecto | reverse complement strand
AGACCTTTACATAGCTTGCGAAGTGATCGCCCCGGATAGTCTGTACCCACCTGACACCACGCATTTCTGACCGTGTCCCCTGTGCTGCGCTTTGCGTCCCATGACTGTTTTGTCCGCCAGTTCGTACTTCTTAGTCTCTTCTCCTTTTTCACGCAGCCCGCCAGCGTCCCTCCCATCTGGCGACCATCAGTGTGTCGTCTGT
>NW_006445812.1:0-202 GCF_000325575.1 Pteropus alecto | reverse complement strand
TTTTGTGTTGTTCTCTTTTTGAGAAAGAAAAAAAATCTCAATTAAAATTGCAGATTTCTTCACGAATCTTTCATTCTAATGCTGAGCAACCTACTAGTACGCAGGTGAACTTGGCTATACTCTCAGAGACTATATTATCATTAAACGTGTATCATTTCCAATGAACTCATTTATGCTTTTCTAGGTATCAAGAGTAAAATAA
>NW_006445811.1:0-202 GCF_000325575.1 Pteropus alecto | reverse complement strand
TAAAAAACAGTCGTCAGGAGCTCACTGATATGTGAATAAGGATGTTCATCGTGGTGTTATTTAAAATGTCGAATAATTGAAACAACTTCAAAAATCTAACAGTCAGGGCCTGTTTAAGTAAATTATGGCACATCTCATCATGGAAGGTTACAAAGCTCTGAAAAATGATGAGTGGGACACGAGTTCTCAAACTTGGCAAAAA
>NW_006445810.1:0-202 GCF_000325575.1 Pteropus alecto | reverse complement strand
GTCCTCTTGGAGGCAACCCGGGGCCACACCCTCACGGTCCATGCCTCCGAGGCTGTGTTGTCACCATGCTTGCCTGGGGGCGGTCCTGGGGCATGGGGGTCAATAATTGCCCGGGCATGAAGCAATCCAGTTGGGAGGAAAGAAAATCATGGAACTTTGAGCTGAGAGGAACCTCCGAGAGCAAGCTCAAGCTCCTCATTGG
>NW_006445809.1:0-202 GCF_000325575.1 Pteropus alecto | reverse complement strand
TCACATGAGCCTCCCACAGCACGAGGGCCGGACCCCTGACCCAAGCCCGGAGGCCACGCACCACGGTCGTTAACCCTCACGCACCCCGGGCACGCGTGTCACCCACTGTCGTGGGTGGGGACTCAGGCCTCGTTCCAGCGTGGGGCGGGAATCGGAACATGGCTCCGACTGCGCGGTGCACGGCAACGAGCCTGCGCCACCG
>NW_006445808.1:0-202 GCF_000325575.1 Pteropus alecto | reverse complement strand
TTCCAGGCAATGGAAAAATAACCACAGCAGCTCTGGGTCTCCATCCTGGCCCCTCACTAGCAGAGAGGATGCTGGAACTTCTCTCTCCCAGCTCTAGTTTGCAGTCCCAGGAAAGGATTCTGATTGGCCCGGCTCAGGTCACGTGGTTATTTCTTAGTTGCTATGAGGGCTGGGAGGGGGGCTGAGAAACCTCGAATGATCA
>NW_006445807.1:0-202 GCF_000325575.1 Pteropus alecto | reverse complement strand
CCAGAAGGGGTTAAGAGAAATGATAAAAACTGAAACTTTGTGGAATGGTAAGGCACATCTGCATGAGGTGTGAGAGAAAATGGAAATATTTCATTCACATCCCTTTTAATTCTTAACTACTAAAGTATCTAAACAGGCTCATGAATAACCGATAAATGTGATTAATACTAATCTAAATGTTTACACAGTATCTACATTGATG
>NW_006445806.1:0-202 GCF_000325575.1 Pteropus alecto | reverse complement strand
CGAGTAGAGGCCAGGTTTGATTTCCCACTCCCTTTTATTGTATGGTCAATAACTTCTTAAAATCCTTAAAAATAAGCTGTGGGTCAAGTTAGGGATCTTAAGAGTAGAGAAGAGGACAGTATCTGAGGGGCCTGCAGGAAGATCTGTTCATCTGATCCTGGAGCTATGAGGGCTATCGATATTAATGGCAATATTCGTGCCA
>NW_006445805.1:0-202 GCF_000325575.1 Pteropus alecto | reverse complement strand
GTGATAATGTACAGAATTAAGTGAGGACTGCACAGCGGTGAACAGATAAGTTTTGGGGAAAGCTACATACAGCTGTCCTGTAAGCTTCCTACAAACCTGAAGTTTTATGCATCTATTTTTAAGACACTTGGATTACTGTGCTATAGGGAGTGGTCTAGAAGAATGTCGCTTGCTAGAAAACATTTGTTGAGTTCCTTATGTG
>NW_006445804.1:0-202 GCF_000325575.1 Pteropus alecto | reverse complement strand
GGCCATTCTTGTTTCACATACATCCCCTCCACCCTGTATGGATAAGCTTTGAATATTGTCACACCCCAGAGGTGTTGGTCACTACTGACATTACCACTGACCCAGCTGGCTAAAGGCATGGCACTCCACAGCTAGAGTTCAAATCTAGGCACTTTCTAGCTCTTCAACTTGAGCAAGATTTATAACTCTGCCTCAGTTTATC
>NW_006445803.1:0-202 GCF_000325575.1 Pteropus alecto | reverse complement strand
GAGTAAGTCTGTGTGTGGACACTTTAAGAGGAATGTCTACAACTTCAGCTGCCTGTGATCTCACTCAGCCACAGTCTCTGCTGGTATTCAGAGCCAGAGGCTGTGGAGACTTCTCTTCCCGCCACTGGAAACCTGGGCTGGGGAGCCTGGTGTGGGGTTGAGACTCCTTTCTCCTAGAGAGGACTTCTGCAACTTTTCTAAA
>NW_006445802.1:0-202 GCF_000325575.1 Pteropus alecto | reverse complement strand
AATAGAAACAGAAAAGTAAGCACAAAGAGAAAGCTACAAAAGAAAAAGAAAAAGAAAGAGAAATACCTGTAGAAGTTAGGGGGGGGCGGGAAAGCAGAAAGAGCCATGTGTGCTATAAAACAAACCAAACCAAACAAAAAATTATGGAGATAAGTACCTGAATAGAAAAAGAATGAGAAGCAGAGAGAAAGTGAAAATTTAG
>NW_006445801.1:0-202 GCF_000325575.1 Pteropus alecto | reverse complement strand
CACACCAGCATCCCAGCCAGGCCCTTGAGGACACCCAGTTTTTCACTTCAGGGGCGCTGAAGGCCTGGACCTTCTGAAATCTCCTCAGCTCTCTGGCATGACTTGCTAAAAGACGAAAGGGAGTGTGCCTGGTGGCTCGGCTGTGGCAAGGATGTGTGGCCTTGCTCTCTGAGCCACTAGCCAGGCTGAATGAGACATCACC
>NW_006445800.1:0-202 GCF_000325575.1 Pteropus alecto | reverse complement strand
TTCAGATTCCTCATCTTTACATTGAAGATAAAAAATAGTTATCTTTAAGGATATAGTGAGGATGAAACAAGATAATATGCATAAGGCACCTAATACAATGCTTAGCAAACAGTGAGTGTTCAGAGTGGGTGTTATTACCTATTCGTTTTAAGAGTTTGTCTTTTTCAATTGGCTATTAAAACAGATATCTGACATAGAAGTG
>NW_006445799.1:0-202 GCF_000325575.1 Pteropus alecto | reverse complement strand
AAATTACTATCTTTCAAAATCTAATCTAGAAGTCATCTCTTCTATGAAGTCTTCCTGGATTACTCGTTGCTCTCTGAGTTAATTGTTTCTGCATTCCTTGTATGCCTTGTGCATACTTTTATTATACAATTAGTCACATTATATTGATATTGCCAACTTACTTTTCCGTTTTTCTCAATAAAATTTGAGTTTAATGGGAAGA
>NW_006445798.1:0-202 GCF_000325575.1 Pteropus alecto | reverse complement strand
AATAACCTGGCTATATTAGCATCTATATTTTTAAAGATAATTAATTTAAATATAATGATTTACTTTATAGAAGAATTTGACACGTTACCGAAGACAGCCAAATTCTCTAAGGTAGAATTGTCCAATAGCGTTTTGGGCAGTAATGGAAATATTCTCTCTCTGCGCTGTCCAATACAGTAGCCACTAGCCTCATGTAGCTATT
>NW_006445797.1:0-202 GCF_000325575.1 Pteropus alecto | reverse complement strand
TAATTTTCTAAAATAAATCTTTATTACTATTATTATTTTTTTATTATAGGAGAATATATGTAACATAAAATCAACCATTTTAGCCATTGAGCACGGTTCTGTGGCATCATGTATGTTCGTGCTGTTGCGCAACCATCCACAGGCATCCATCTCCAGACTCCACTTACCATCCTAAAGGGAAACTCTGTACCCATTAAATCAT
>NW_006445796.1:0-202 GCF_000325575.1 Pteropus alecto | reverse complement strand
AACTGAACATCAAGGTGACTCTCGCCAAGGTCAGCCGTGGACTGCGCGTGGCCAAGCATGACTGTCTCTTGCATCTCACTCTGCACATCATCTTCCTGAGGAGACTTCCCTCCCCCGCACCCCCACGACCTCTCTATCCAAAATCAGCCGCCCCCGCCCACCGCCCCGCTGTTCCGCACCCTGGCCACCTGCCTGTCTCTGT
>NW_006445795.1:0-202 GCF_000325575.1 Pteropus alecto | reverse complement strand
ACAAAGCCTTTGACGAAGCCGGACAGGGAAGATTATTGTAACTAGCGGAATGAGTGGTCCAGACAGCGTATTTGATTCTGACTGCGACTTTAACATCATCGCATCGAAAGCGGCAGAGACGACGATAGATTTTTAGAGCCGAAGGGGACATCGGTCTGGAAGCATCTTCCCCCGCCAGCTCGGCAGCGGCGGCTTCGGCAGG
>NW_006445794.1:0-202 GCF_000325575.1 Pteropus alecto | reverse complement strand
AACAAGCGTTGGAGAGAGAAAGAACTCCTTACTTTGTGGTATCAAATAGATGTTACAGGCAAATTAAGGAAAAATATCACTATAGCTATACAGCTAAAATTAATTTTCACAAAAGTAGTTGTGTTAACTGTACATGTAAGTGTGAGCAAGTTGTCTCGTTAATGGCGTGTACGTATTGACTAGGGAAGCCTGGATTTTAATC
>NW_006445793.1:0-202 GCF_000325575.1 Pteropus alecto | reverse complement strand
GCGAGGGGAAACTCAAAGTCCTTATTAAACGTCACGCCGGATATTCGGGCAGCCAAAGTCCAGGAGCCCAATGTCACCACGTCCATCTGCCAAGCTTCCTCACGCCTTATGGAACTCTCGTAAACAAGCAGATGCGCACTGCTGGCACTGTCACTCGGGCGGGTCCAGCACTGTGACACTCAGTGTTCCTGTGGCACAGAGT
>NW_006445792.1:0-202 GCF_000325575.1 Pteropus alecto | reverse complement strand
GCCTCCTGCCGCTGCCCACGGAGCCCAGCTTTTCTCGCTGCCCCTGGTCTTGCAGGCCCAAGAAATGCCTCACTGGTCACGGGCACTTTGAAGGTGCCCGAGCTCATTCAGGAGAGAAGACTTGCTGTGTCCGGGCTCCTTCCTGACTTTGGCGTTGATCACTTGAAAGTGACATGCGACAGAGAAGTTGTCATTGCTTCTA
>NW_006445791.1:0-202 GCF_000325575.1 Pteropus alecto | reverse complement strand
GTAATTCCATACCTATGCCAAGAGGGTAGAGTTTTTCTACTCACGCAACGAGGCTTTCCGAGGAGAAGGGTCTGACAGGCTCCAGAGTAGATCCGAAGAAGCCTCGAGATAGAGCAGGCTGGGAGATTGCGGGACCTTTCCTCGTGGCGAGGGAGCGGGGCCAGACCGGGGCCCTCGGCTTGAGAGTTTGGCTTATTTGTGT
>NW_006445790.1:0-202 GCF_000325575.1 Pteropus alecto | reverse complement strand
GGTTAAGGTTAGTGTTAAGGTTAGGGTTAGCTTTAAGTTTAGGATTAGGGTTAGATTTAGGGTTAGTATTAGGGCAAGAGGTTGGAGTTAGGATTAATGTTAGGGCTATGTTTAGGATTAGGTTATGCTTACGGTTACCGTTAGTGTTCGGGTTTGGTTTAGTTTACGGATACTTTTATATTTATGGTTACGTTTAGGGTAA
>NW_006445789.1:0-202 GCF_000325575.1 Pteropus alecto | reverse complement strand
CTCAGCATCTTGAAGCTTCGGCTTTTCTTATCTATAAAAAATGTACCTTGGATGTTGTTGTGAGAATACAAAATAAAGTATTGATAAGTCATCTAGAATAATAGCCCGCACAAGATGGGGATTTGGTAAATGCAGGTTTTAATTTAACTAGAGGGATAATTCACAGATTTTTTCTCCCTCAGATCTTTGATGGCAACAAAGA
>NW_006445788.1:0-202 GCF_000325575.1 Pteropus alecto | reverse complement strand
CGTGCGTCGTTAAGTCTCCGACCGCAGGTCCCCAGGAAGCCCACGAGCATCTCCGGAGATCTTTTCTTCACAGCGCCCTCTCGTCTCTGGCCGCTTCCGTCGTGCAAAGTTCAGCATCTTCCCAGCGGAGTGAGACGACCACCTTCTCTGTCTCTGGGGTCTCCTCGCCGCTCCACATTCTGGAAGTGCCGCCAGACAAAAG
>NW_006445787.1:0-202 GCF_000325575.1 Pteropus alecto | reverse complement strand
TGTCTAATAGCATCATCACTCTGATCGCTACCACCCGGCCTCTGCAGCGTGCACTGAGCTTGATGGTCTCCTCACCGCACCTCCTCCCCCACTCCGCCCACACTAAAAGCTCTGACCCGTCTCAACTGTGGGCTCACGAGCTGGTTACTCAGCTTCCTGGGGCCTCAACTTTCCCTCTGTAGAATGAGACAGGTATATCTGA
>NW_006445786.1:0-202 GCF_000325575.1 Pteropus alecto | reverse complement strand
GGACCAGAGGTGGGAAGTGGGATGCTTTTTATTCTGTTTTTCCCTAACTCTTCTCCCTTATCTAGGAATTCTGGCTCCTCCTGTCTGGGTCTCTATGGCTTTCTCTGTCATGGGCTCCGGTGCCAAGAAAGCCCCAGGCTCAAGACTCAGTTCTGCCACTATTAACCCTATGGTTTAGCCAAGTCACACAACTGAGCCTTAG
>NW_006445785.1:0-202 GCF_000325575.1 Pteropus alecto | reverse complement strand
GGCTAGGAACTTTTCCCCAAGCCCTTGATCCTGAATATTTTCTCCATCATTTTTTTCTGTCAATTTGACGGTTGTACATTGACATCCATGATCCGTTTCCCGTTAAGCTTTGTATAAGGCGTAAGGTTTTGATTTCGGTCCTTTTTCCCCTCGTCTCTGAATATCCAGTTGTTCTAGCACTAGTTGTCGAAAAGGCTCCACT
>NW_006445784.1:0-202 GCF_000325575.1 Pteropus alecto | reverse complement strand
TCAGAACATTCATTCACATCATGAGAGTATTACAATGGAGAAAGGCTCAAATGTACCCAAGTTAGAGCGTTGTGAGAATTAAATGAGAATATGTGTCCTGTGCCTAGCACGTAATGGGCCTTCAGTAAAAGTTAGGTCTAGCCTCAGGATGTTTGAATTTTGATCCCCATCAAAGCCTTAAACCAGAATAATTAAGCTCTAA
>NW_006445783.1:0-202 GCF_000325575.1 Pteropus alecto | reverse complement strand
AACGAGTCTAAATCGTCCATACCCTGATTAAGGTACGGTCTGTAACGGGGGCTCTCAGGAGGTAAAGGTGATGCCGACAGATCGTCGTTGGGAGGTGTGGCTGCGTGTCTGGGAGAGCCAGCAGCTTCGTCTGAAAAGCTAAATATCATTTCCCACAAGGAGGACAATGTAAAAGGTTGAAAAAGCCATAAAATATTGATAA
>NW_006445782.1:0-202 GCF_000325575.1 Pteropus alecto | reverse complement strand
AAAAAGGAAAAATTTGTTTCAAAGGAAAACTTTTACAGAATCCCAATACATAAAATAGATAAATGTGGACTTGTTCTAATTCGAACCTAAGCAGTGGGTCAGGCTGCCCCCTAAGTCTCCAGCCATGCCCCTTTGGTGACTCCTGCGGCACATTTCCAGAACCCAGTATCCCGCTGACCGCCATTTGAAAACCAGCGACCTC
>NW_006445781.1:0-202 GCF_000325575.1 Pteropus alecto | reverse complement strand
AACCAACAATAAAAAGCAAGACAAAATAGGTAGTAGTATTTTAAAATGCATACATGAAGCAAAAATCTAAAAGTAATAAATATTTTCTATTACCTACTACAGTCAGTTAACCTCTCTGAGACTTGGTGCTATGAATTAAATGTTTGTATCTCCCAAAATCTTAAAACCCCAAAACAAAAACAAAAGCAAAACATATTTTAAG
>NW_006445780.1:0-202 GCF_000325575.1 Pteropus alecto | reverse complement strand
TGGGAAGCCTTGGGTTTATTGTTTTGCCTTTCTTCATTTTGTTTGTTTATGTGTTTGTTGTTGCCTCTGAGTGTCTATCATGAGTAAAAAGAGACCTTACAACGGAGCTCAAACAAAAGGCATTACTCGGGCAAGGCACCAAATGGGACAGGAGCTCACTCCCCAGCTCAACAAAGGTTTGCTCTCAGTGGGGAAGGAGCAA
>NW_006445779.1:0-202 GCF_000325575.1 Pteropus alecto | reverse complement strand
AATTCTGGTGCTCGGATAAACATCTTTTGTATAATACTACGTTAGCCTGACATATTTAGTATGTATGTGTAGTACACACGACAAGACGCTCTCTTGGATAACATTTCATTGACTTTCCGTAAACTAATCATCCAGTGAGTGAGATACATTTAATATTTTTTAAATATGGAAAATATTTAATATTTTTTAATGAAGGTATGAT
>NW_006445778.1:0-202 GCF_000325575.1 Pteropus alecto | reverse complement strand
TCGCCTCCAAAGGCGAGTTCAGTCTGTTAGCAGGATGCACAGAGCCCCTTGGCTTGAGCCCGACCTCCATCCGGCCTCGCCTTCTCCATTTCACGTCCGGGACAATTTTTGTATGAGAAATAGTCAACTGTACCGATGTCTGTATAGCGGATGAAGTCTCAAAAATCGTGCTTCCGATGCTGTCTTTTCTTTGGGGAAAATG
>NW_006445777.1:0-202 GCF_000325575.1 Pteropus alecto | reverse complement strand
TTTTATAACAGAAATGAATTTTTAGCAAAAGTCTCCAATGACAGAAACGTAATCCAAATCAGTTAAAAGGAATCGGAGTTAAATCGCTATTTTTTCAGACTACTCAGGTGTTGCTTCTGTGTATTTTTAGAGACGATTTTTAACACCCCTTAGATGGAAGAGATTGATGTTGCTCATTCACGATTGTCTATTGATACTACAA
>NW_006445776.1:0-202 GCF_000325575.1 Pteropus alecto | reverse complement strand
ATATATATATATATGCATATATATCATGATTAATGTTATTTTGCATATAAAGTTAAACGTGCTCTAACTCTTCAGATAAAAAATTTATTAAAGAATTTAGATAGAAATTTAAGTACATACTATATCTATCTTTCTACATTTGTACTTGCTTTCATAAATTAGGGCAAGGAAATGCTATCATAATTTTTATTCTATGGTTTAT
>NW_006445775.1:0-202 GCF_000325575.1 Pteropus alecto | reverse complement strand
CGGCAGCTGGCAGCTGCAGACCCCTCTTAAGGGGCCGTGCCTGCCAGAGGACTTTCAGGGAGACAGACTTGCTCTCTCTGATCACTTGCACTGGGTTGGCTGCACAGGGGCCACCAGGGACATACAGGGAGACACTGATTTGTTGGAGTGAGGACCAGAGGTGAGGCTTCTCCTGGGCAGAAGTGCTGGCAGAATCCATTGT
>NW_006445774.1:0-202 GCF_000325575.1 Pteropus alecto | reverse complement strand
AAAACAGCGTCACCTCTGAAATGCCCACTTTCGCGCCCTGTACCTTTTCTGGGGAGCCTCCTTTCTAAGGCGGGTCCTGGGACCCTGCGCTCTGTGAGGTGTCTGCAGGAGCGTCAGGCACAGCGCGAGCCCAGATGCTGTCACCAGGCCGGCGGAGGCCGCTGTCCGTGTTTGTGGCGCGCACACGGGGGGCGGGGCCCCA
>NW_006445773.1:0-202 GCF_000325575.1 Pteropus alecto | reverse complement strand
GAGGAGAGGAGTTCCCCCAGCCCATGGGGTCACGGCCGCGAGCCCGGGGAGGGTGGCGAGTGCGACATGGCTGGACGGACTGGGAGCCTATCTACAGTCAGCCCCCGGCCCCCAAAAGCACGGAGCAATCGCCACTCTGGCCCCAGACAGGTTCCTTTTAGGGAGATGGAGCCAGCCCCCCACCGGTCTCCCCCGGGCCGGG
>NW_006445772.1:0-202 GCF_000325575.1 Pteropus alecto | reverse complement strand
ATAAACAACAAAATTTTTTTAGTCTAAGTATGTCTTGAATATTGCATGATGACTAAAAAATTTTGTTATCTAAAATTCGAAAGTAACTAGGCATACTGTATCTTATATGACAACTAATTCTGTGGCGCTGAAGAGTTACTCAATAGGATCACAGACTATCATTTTCTTTTACAACAGGAAATAGTAAATTAGGAGCAAAAGT
>NW_006445771.1:0-202 GCF_000325575.1 Pteropus alecto | reverse complement strand
GTATATTGTAGATTCACATAAAATTCTCATCATTCCACTCATCTTAGGCCTTCATTGTATGCTGCCCTCTGTAACATAATTACAATACACATGTAAAATATTTGAGGAAAAGAACTAGCTAATATCTTGTGTTGGTTTGTAATCCCTGACACCACCCTATAACCTGCACTTAGAGTAATGCTAACCAAGCGAGTGGTAGCAT
>NW_006445770.1:0-202 GCF_000325575.1 Pteropus alecto | reverse complement strand
ATCATCTTATTACCTTTTTAATATTGAAATCTATTCTGTTTGTTATAAATGCTGCTATGCCCGGTTTACTCTCAATGTCACTTGCTTGAACTATCACCTGCTACCCCTTCACTCTGAGCCTTTGTTTGTCCTTGGAGATGAGTCTCCTGCATGCAACATATAGTTGAGTCTTTTTTTAAAATCAATCCTACCACTCTGTGCC
>NW_006445769.1:0-202 GCF_000325575.1 Pteropus alecto | reverse complement strand
ATAATCATGTTAGCTACCTGAAACATTTTCTAGACCAAAAAAAGACATAGGTAGATATTGACTAATTCGTTTCATTCTCCATTTATCTTGAGTGTATATATATTCCATACATCCCTTTGAAGTCTCATGCACATTACAGGTAGAGACAGACCTCTTCCTTTATGTCCCATACCCTTTCTGCTGTAAATCTGATTCCCTAGTG
>NW_006445768.1:0-202 GCF_000325575.1 Pteropus alecto | reverse complement strand
GAGAAAGAGCCAGATGGGGGCATTTCAGGAGGGAGCAAACAGTTCTAGTAACTACCACAGGAAGTCGGAGAGAAATAAGCACACAGTAAGGCTGACAGCCGGCTTTGAGGACCCAACTGAGACCTGAACCCACTTGCTTTCAGAGGGGCCACTTTATAGGGATGTGAAATTTTTTTTGGACTGCGTTCAGCAGCTCGACTTG
>NW_006445767.1:0-202 GCF_000325575.1 Pteropus alecto | reverse complement strand
GGTTTCTTTTCTTTCAACTGATCCATTGTTTCTCCTTCCAATCCAGCCTCCTTTGAGGCCTTCTCCTCATTCTGGTTCATCAGATAGGTTTGAACATGGCCAGACTTTATTTGTGTCTAGATTAAGTCTTTTCCCGTAGGTCTCTTGGGCCCCAAGCAATTGAAGTGATATATATGAACACCTGTTTCTTTGCCCCAAATAA
>NW_006445766.1:0-202 GCF_000325575.1 Pteropus alecto | reverse complement strand
CACAATTAACAGTATCAAGGGCTTTTGGGTTGTGAGCGACGGGACAGGCGGTTAACTCTCTCTCCTTCATTCTAACCTGTTTTGTTGTTTTTAATTTTTAAATCAAGGAAGCACATCAGAAGTGACATTATCTCAGATATAACATTTACTATATCCTTAGTTATTGAAAGAGTAATTCAATTGTACATCAGAGCTGTTATGT
>NW_006445765.1:0-202 GCF_000325575.1 Pteropus alecto | reverse complement strand
TATCACTGGGTGTAAAACCAAAGATGAAATGACAAAGGATTGCCCCCTTTCGAAGGATGAGAAGTCTGCCATGAGAAACAGACATGCAGACAGATCAGTACGTTGATATATTAGAAGGGCCAGGCTACAATTATTTCACCTGTAGGCCTCCAGGTGTATTTGGAGGTACGTGTCACATCTTCAGAAATGGTAGTAGTTGCTG
>NW_006445764.1:0-202 GCF_000325575.1 Pteropus alecto | reverse complement strand
GATAGATGCTAGATATTAGATTGATGATGATGATGATGCTGTTGCTGATGATAGATGATAGATAGATGTTGTCGAATGAATAAAATGCAAAGCAATTGGATGTCTCTTATATTCCCAGTGGGAATTTAGTTTGGCACTTCTCCAAATGGGTTGACAATTGCTTATAGAATTACTCATACATTTTTGATATGACTCAGTAATC
>NW_006445763.1:0-202 GCF_000325575.1 Pteropus alecto | reverse complement strand
TGTCCCCCAGATGACTGCGGTGGAGGGCGGAGGAGTGGGCGGACTCCGAGCCGGTTCCAAAGACCAAGCCCAGAGGGTTTGCCGTGGGTTAGACGTGAGGCTTGAGAAGAAGATGGGAGAAGGCCTCTGCGGTTTCGTCCAGGTCGCTGGCAGACACAACTGCCATTTGCTGAGGCAGGAACGACGTGGAGAGAAGCCGTTT
>NW_006445762.1:0-202 GCF_000325575.1 Pteropus alecto | reverse complement strand
GCTTAGGATAGTCATAGTTGCACATGAGTATAATAATTACTACTAATGCTTGATCTGTCTTGTGTTATATTGTGTGGCTCTTGTGAAATAAACAGTGAAAGATATTTGGAGTTAAAATCAAGAATATTGTCAAGTGTCATAGCCTCATTGGCTTCAGTTTCCTATGGGTAAAATGGACATACCAATAACACCTAACAAAACA
>NW_006445761.1:0-202 GCF_000325575.1 Pteropus alecto | reverse complement strand
ACACCATCGATTTGGGTGAAAGATAAAAATTTGCAGGACAGACTTGCTTGCTTCTCTGTGGTGACAGCCGTGTTGACGGTTTCCTGGTCGAACACTGTTGAGTGCTGTGTGAGTGATTCCACTTCGATTTCTTTAGCTGAGGCCACCTTGGGTCTGCGCTTTTGTCAAGGGTGTCTTTCACACTAACGACCATCGTTTTGAT
>NW_006445760.1:0-202 GCF_000325575.1 Pteropus alecto | reverse complement strand
TTCTTAATGCCCAATGATGAAACCTACTCTTAATGCGAAAAGGATAGTGGGGGTAGGGGGGCAGGAACTGCAAAACAAAGTAAAGCTGTGTCCTGGGAAGCAAAACCAGCTGCACCTTAAAAAAATTTGGCATTGTCTGGTAAAGTTAGGTACACCCTCAACAATTCTAGGACTCCACGGTACATATCCTAAAAAACCTTTT
>NW_006445759.1:0-202 GCF_000325575.1 Pteropus alecto | reverse complement strand
GAGAATAACTCCTGGTCCCGTGAGCTGAGAACCGTGGTCCCAACTTTACAGATGAGGGGACTAAGGCCTGGAGAGCTGAAGCGGCTTGTCCGAGGTCACTCAGCTCAGATGGGGCAAAGTGGGGTCGGAACCCAGGACTGTGGCTGCCAAGTCCAGCTGTTGATAACTGTGCCTGAGGGTCCCTCTCCCTCCCGTCCCGGCC
>NW_006445758.1:0-202 GCF_000325575.1 Pteropus alecto | reverse complement strand
AATCCTAGAGGTATCTCTATACTGTAGAATCAAAATGCAATTTACATTGATATAACTAACGAAAGAAATGTATTCCTTTGCATAACTAGATGATTCAGAGTTGAAGACTTCAGCAACTCAACCCAGCTGAGCCTTTGACAAGCCATGTCATTAGTCCACTACTCTGTCTCCCATGCTGACAGCTTTATCCTAAGGAAGGCTA
>NW_006445757.1:0-202 GCF_000325575.1 Pteropus alecto | reverse complement strand
TGAATGAGACTTTAGTCAGATCTAGATAATTGTGGACCTTGAATGCCATTTACTTAAACAAAACTATACCAAAAGCATTGAGCAAACAATAGTTGGATTTAACTGGATACGTTCTGTGGCCAGTTGTTTCGGAGGTATCTCAAAGTATGAGCATGATATGAATTAGTAAGAAGATTTAAATCAGGGAAAACACATTAAAATA
>NW_006445756.1:0-202 GCF_000325575.1 Pteropus alecto | reverse complement strand
GGTAAATTCCCTCAGCTTCTGTATGTCTGGAAAAGCCTTTATTTTTCCTTCATATCTAAAGGATACCTTTCTTGATATATTATTCTTGGATGATGATTTCTCTCTTTTATTCATTTGAATATTTATTCCACTTTCTCCTAGCTTATAGTATTTCTGCTGAAAAATCCTATGGTAATCGAATGGGATTTCCTCTATAGTTTTC
>NW_006445755.1:0-202 GCF_000325575.1 Pteropus alecto | reverse complement strand
ACCCCCTGACCAGGGAAATCCATGGTTAAAACAATGGGTGGTCTGTCATCAGAAAGTGAGAATTGTCCTGGCTGGACTGATGCCACAGGTGGCAGGTGCCAGCAGGACAGGAAGGGGCCACCTGGACCGTGCCAGGGCCTGGCCCCCAGAATGCTCCACTTTCCCCGCTAGGTTCCTGTCTCGTTGGCAAACCGTGGAGGGT
>NW_006445754.1:0-202 GCF_000325575.1 Pteropus alecto | reverse complement strand
GGACCAGGGCAGCATGTGTGCCAGGCACCACCGAGATGCACGAGACGCAGTGACAGTGTTGTCTGTCTCTGTCGGTGAAAGACTTTAAGAAATAAGCAGCGCGTAAAACCCTACAAAGGGACAAAGAGGCGGCTGAAGGAGGAGAGGAAATGGGGAGGGAGCTCTGTTTTAGACCGCGCGGTTTGTCCCCTCCGAAGGGGAC
>NW_006445753.1:0-202 GCF_000325575.1 Pteropus alecto | reverse complement strand
TATAATTGGAAAAAAATAATGTCTAAAAGTGTCTAAGCCTGAGAAACCACAATCCGCTCCCCAGGAAGGGAATCTTCATCACCGCCCTGCAATCCCCAGCAGGGCTCTGTATTTCTTGGTATAAAGTGAGCCCTCTAATGGGTGTGAGTCGCAGGACACCCGCAGGAGGAGGCTCCCCAGGAAGAACTGGGCTTTCAAGAGT
>NW_006445752.1:0-202 GCF_000325575.1 Pteropus alecto | reverse complement strand
GTCCGCGGTCCGGACCGGTCTTTTACGTGAGTGTAGGTATCAGGTCACTTACGGCACTATTTATTTAACTACATGAAGGGCTGCATTCTGTGTTAAATGTATTATTTTACACATACAGACAAATTCTCACGTGTCACGGTCACACACGTCAGTCCACAGTCACGTGAAAAACGGAGTCAAAACGGAGGCGGGGCCGTTACGG
>NW_006445751.1:0-202 GCF_000325575.1 Pteropus alecto | reverse complement strand
GCACAGACAAGGACTTGTAGGGGCCTGGGAAACTCTGGCAAAGGCGACAGGGCAAGATGGGGAAACCACATGAAGGGACATAAAGTCGGCAAGGAGGGTGGTAAGAAGTTGTTGGGAAATGAGATGAGACAGTGGCAACATACTAAGGAATCTGAACTTCGCCCTGCGGAAAAGCAGATTTTCATTTTAAAAACTTAAGTCT
>NW_006445750.1:0-202 GCF_000325575.1 Pteropus alecto | reverse complement strand
GCCTAAAAACATGGACATCTTGGTAGCAATGAGCACCCAGATCTTGGTGTCTAATACCATTTTTTCCAATAAAAGGAACCAGAACTTCTTGGAAAAATGGTTAATTCTAGGACTGAAGTAGGAAATATACAAGATGAACCTGGAGCAGAAAGTAAGAAACTTAAAAAAACAAAATAGAAAAACAGAACAACACATTGATCTG
>NW_006445749.1:0-202 GCF_000325575.1 Pteropus alecto | reverse complement strand
ACACAGGTCCTCGTGGGCGTAAGTGTGCGCCATGGCTGTCTCCTTGTGGCGGCCCGTGAGGGAGGTGAATAGGCTCTACGCTGTCAGATTCCTTCTCGAGGGAGCACGGGTCCTTGAGGAACCCGTGCAGGCTTCTCGTCTCTGCCGACGGTTGCTGGAAGTGTTCACACCGTTCGCTGTCAGCCTGCCATAGTTAGAACCC
>NW_006445748.1:0-202 GCF_000325575.1 Pteropus alecto | reverse complement strand
ACTAAAGCTAAAGCTAACACTAATTCTAAACCTAACCCCAAATTTTACACTAATAACCCTAACCTGAAGTCTAAGACTAACCCTAACACTGAAGCCTAAACCTAACATTAATCCTAACCCTAAAACCTTTCCATATCACTAACCCTAAAACTAATGCTAACCGTAAGCCTAACCCTAACCCTAACCCTAAACTTAACCCTAA
>NW_006445747.1:0-202 GCF_000325575.1 Pteropus alecto | reverse complement strand
TTCGAATCTAGATGTGAGTACCTAAGCCAGGTGACCTCCCCATGCCTCGGTTTCTTCATCTATAAAATGGGCACATTGTACCTTCCTTGCTGGTTTGTGGTAAAGACCAATTAAACCTCCCAGAAGGTCTGTCACAGAGTTGGTGTCCAGCAAACGTCGGCTTAACGGCACCTTCTTCATCTCCTGCTCCAGCCCTGGCCCC
>NW_006445746.1:0-202 GCF_000325575.1 Pteropus alecto | reverse complement strand
AAAATCCAACCCTTTAAGTCTCCATCTGTCATGCTTGGCAATAATTGTCAGGACTTGGCAATAATTCTATATTGTAATATGGCATAGGTTAAGAAATAAGCTTTCTAGGAGAAAGGAAAATTTCACAAAGAGAGGAGAAAGTATGAGTTTCCCTGATTCTCTCCCACTATGCCTTTGAGAGTCATGCAGAGGATGGGGCACA
>NW_006445745.1:0-202 GCF_000325575.1 Pteropus alecto | reverse complement strand
CTATAGCCTCTCTCCTCTCTCCTCCTTCTCAGGGCCAACCGGTGTCATGGTAGTATATCTTCCCAGACCTTTTTTTACCTATGTGTGTTAAAATTTACATAACGATATAAAATTATAACATCCAAATCTTTTTTTGAAAAATTTCAAGCCTTCAAGGAAGTCGCAAGCATAATACAATAAATCCTCATATGCTGTATCCCTA
>NW_006445744.1:0-202 GCF_000325575.1 Pteropus alecto | reverse complement strand
CACCCATTTCCATGGCATCTTGGTGTCCTCCAGGCCGAGGCTCCGACTCAGGCCGAGGGCCGGGTCCTGCACCCCGGAGCCCCGGACCAGCGGGACGCGGTCAGCAGCCCGGACAGATGCAGATCCCCAGCAGCACGGCCGGGCTGACCCACTTTCTGGTAGAGATTAGACCGTCAGTCTGCAGGGGCAATTAAGGGCTATG
>NW_006445743.1:0-202 GCF_000325575.1 Pteropus alecto | reverse complement strand
TTTCCTATGCTGGTTAAGCATTCCTTCTAGAAAAATAAAATCACAAGAAAAAAAAAGAAACAAACTAAAAATCCTCAAACCCTTGCTCACCAAAAGAAAAGGACCCAAACTCTGAGCAAACTAGTGGTCACATGCGGTGGTTCAAACGCAGGTGCAGTTCTGAGACCGGCGGGGGGCGGGAGGGCTTTGCACCTCCACTGCC
>NW_006445742.1:0-202 GCF_000325575.1 Pteropus alecto | reverse complement strand
CAGCCCTACCCTACTGTGTCATCACTCAGTACTGCCCCATCCTGAAATCTCAAATACCAATATTCTCTAGCTCTTTTATTTCCTTACCCCCATTAGTTAATTCATGGAGGCGCCCAGATCCTAGATTCTTCCATGTCCATCCAGTCTATATCACCCTCTTCGGTGAACCCACACCCTAGGGTAATCATCTGAACTGTTTCTC
>NW_006445741.1:0-202 GCF_000325575.1 Pteropus alecto | reverse complement strand
ACCGTTCGGCTCTGAGGACGGAGGTCCTTGGAGTCACTCGTTCGCACAAATCGCGATCGTCGAACGTAACGGTATGTCACGCGTTATCATCGACCCTCTCCTTCCCGTAGAAGACACACGTATAAAAATACATTGAGCTCCCCGACAGGAAACACGTAAATCAAAGTCGAACCCGGGGCTTCAAAGCAAAACGAAAGAAACC
>NW_006445740.1:0-202 GCF_000325575.1 Pteropus alecto | reverse complement strand
TTTATATACATTAACACTAGTCTAAAACAATTCTAGAAGATACATAGATCACCTTTTAAAACTGAGCACTGGTTTAAAGAGGAAATGAGACTTGCTTAAGTTCGTGAGTAGTATCTGGCTGAGCTGGAATTCTATGAAGATCCTCAAAATCCAAGTCCATTTCTTTTCTCCTCATCAGTGGTTTTTAAACTGGCTTCCAAGG
>NW_006445739.1:0-202 GCF_000325575.1 Pteropus alecto | reverse complement strand
GCCCCTCATGCCCAGGACAGATGGCTTGTGAGCAGAACGCTCAACGAGCTAGATCTCTTCTTGCTCATGCCTCAAACTGAGAGGAAACAAGGACGGATGAGGCTGGTGGCTTCTTCGCCCACATCCTCAGGACAGAAACCATGATGGGGTGCGTGTGTCCCCCCACTCACTCACGCACCCTGTGTCGCCCCAAGCCCCACCC
>NW_006445738.1:0-202 GCF_000325575.1 Pteropus alecto | reverse complement strand
GGAAGAAGGCCCAGCCCAGGCTCTCCCCGCGGTCCATCCCAGGCTCCTGTGTTCCGGCCCAGGCTGCGGTGGGTAATGGACGCCAACATGACGCCTGATCCGCTGGTGTCCACGTGTGACTAGGAGCGTGGGGGGCTCTGCTGGAAACGCCTCCGTCTCGTTTAAACTGTCCGTAGGAACTAGTATAAGGTAGGTGGGAAAG
>NW_006445737.1:0-202 GCF_000325575.1 Pteropus alecto | reverse complement strand
TGGCTAATGTGTGCTCTCTATGTGATCTTTGAATGGTAAATAAAGATTGTAGGAGAGGTCCAATATTTCCCATTGAAGAAGAAATCTCTAATTGCAGGATATGAGGCAAAGGGAGGAGGAATTGCTTGGCTAGATGCATACATACTACATGCCAAATTTTAAGTGCACCGATACTTTTCATCATCAAAACAAACCTGTAATT
>NW_006445736.1:0-202 GCF_000325575.1 Pteropus alecto | reverse complement strand
GCTTTTTTCTTATCACTGGGAATAGTCCCTGGCACATAGTAAGAGCTTGGTAAATATTTATTGAATGAATGAATAAGTAAAAAAGAAGGCAGTGTGCAACACCATGTGGTTAGAATGCTATCACACGTAAAAAGGGGGTATGTAGTATGTATAATGCTGGTAGATGTATATATGAACTCTGGAAAGACATCTGGGAGATTTC
>NW_006445735.1:0-202 GCF_000325575.1 Pteropus alecto | reverse complement strand
AAGCGAAGTATTTTCATGTCTGAATTAAATCAGTTTCCCATAATTATGCTGTGATATAAGAGAAGCATATAGCAGTGTTGAAGAGCACATGTCCTGGAGACTGCTTAACCATCTCAGTCTGCTTCCGGGCTGCACCTTTCGCTAAGTATTTCATCTCTCTGACTCAGTTTCCTTAGCTGTAAAATGGACATAACAATATGTA
>NW_006445734.1:0-202 GCF_000325575.1 Pteropus alecto | reverse complement strand
AGAGTAATCTGGATGCTTTTCTGTATCCGGGGGACGCAGGAAAGCGCACAGTCATCTTCGAAGTTTTCATATTCAATTATTTACCAACATCTATGGTGTCATTTAATTTAACTGGCAATGTGGATTAAAGTGAGAGAAGGCGGAGAAAGAACAAACGGTTCCCTCATCCAAACGTCCGTAGTCTCTAGTCGTGTTGCTTCTG
>NW_006445733.1:0-202 GCF_000325575.1 Pteropus alecto | reverse complement strand
GAGGACAATCTAAGAAGGGCTGGAGGGAAACGATCGCAGACGAATGGGCTCGATTTGTCTGTGTTCCAGAGTTTACTGCGCATTCGCAATTGAAACTCTCAGTGCAGGGCCAAGGACGATTGTCACGCACACAGCAAACCCAACGGCAAATGACGCACCCGCCGGGGCGTCACCCGCCGTCCCAGAGCGTCTCTCCTGCCTT
>NW_006445732.1:0-202 GCF_000325575.1 Pteropus alecto | reverse complement strand
TTAATTTTTAACTAGAATTTTACCAACTCAACTCACTGTGTTTATACTTTATTCCATGCAGAGCAAAAGCTCTGATCGACAAGTGGTAGATCATAGTTCATTTTAAAATGAAAAGAAAATCACCGCTTTGAAATGTACCTGAACAAAATGTTGTATATGAGATAGGTGTGAAAAGATAGTAACATGAAGAAAAAGATGAGAA
>NW_006445731.1:0-202 GCF_000325575.1 Pteropus alecto | reverse complement strand
ACTCATGCACGTGGGGTCACAGTCCTGCTCCCGAGCGACTGACCGACGTCAGGCCACCGTGTCCCCAGGGTTCGTGCGTGTTGTCGCGTGTGTCACGGTCCCCTTCCCTTTTCCGGCTGAGTAATAGTGCGTTATATTTACATGTCGCGTCTTGCTCACCCGTCCCTCCATCGCTGCACGTGGGTCCTTCCTGCGGCCGGGA
>NW_006445730.1:0-202 GCF_000325575.1 Pteropus alecto | reverse complement strand
CTTATTACTGCATAAAACACTACCACAAACTTAGCTGCTTAACCCAACACACATTCGTTATCTGTGTTTCTGTGTCAGCCAGGGCTGGGGGCTCATCTGAGAGCACTACGGTGAAGGATTCGCTTCCACGCCCCCTTTGGTGGTGGTTGGAAGAATTCACTTCCTCAAGGGCTGTTGGACAGACAGTCTCGGTTCCTTGCTG
>NW_006445729.1:0-202 GCF_000325575.1 Pteropus alecto | reverse complement strand
AGCTTAATATTTTACATATTACTTCAAATAATTTACCCCCATATCAAATACTGAAAACTAGTTTATGTCATTCCCATGAAGTATCTTGGAAAATCTCTTTTTCTCTCTTTCTCTCTCCCCTGCTCTCTCTAACTTCAACTACTATAGGATTTTAATCCAAGTCATAAGAGTGCCTTGTGCCACATACTAATGAAACAGGTGA
>NW_006445728.1:0-202 GCF_000325575.1 Pteropus alecto | reverse complement strand
CAGGCTGTGCTCCTGTCTCTTCAAAGGACTTTTGAAACTATTGCTGTGCAGCGCCAATAGGGCACTTTTGGTCAGTGTTGTCTCGCCTCTGGTTGACAAGTGATGACATACTCTCTTGGGCTGATTTTAATGTGTGCAAAGTGAAGGAGTGTCATTCCTTGTGTAAACAGGACTTCTTTTTTCACTCTGCCCATGGGACCCT
>NW_006445727.1:0-202 GCF_000325575.1 Pteropus alecto | reverse complement strand
CACATGCACACACATGCACACATACATGCGCACACGCACACACGCACGCGCCCTGCCCGTGGCGTTGGCAGGGCTCTCTGTCCTGGTGGGGCCTGCCGCCGGGTGGCCCGCAGGGCGGGCTGCAGCGGGCAGGGCCGTGTGGCGCCCTCCTTTTGGCTGAGATGGGCCCCGTTTCCTCCAGGTGGAAGCTGTGCTGTCACAC
>NW_006445726.1:0-202 GCF_000325575.1 Pteropus alecto | reverse complement strand
ACCATCCATGACTCTTGCCTCATCCATCTCCAATGTCTTCATTTTCCTTCCACACCAAAGCTAAGGCCCTGTGCCTCAGCCTGTGCTTTTCCCACTGTGCATAATACGCTTCTCCCCCTTCTTCCCTAGGAGGGGATCCACGCTTCCTAGGACAACTCGAAACCACCTGCTTAGCCGGAGCTTTCCCACCTACCATTAGTTG
>NW_006445725.1:0-202 GCF_000325575.1 Pteropus alecto | reverse complement strand
AGACACCAGAACTGCTTCCATGCTGCCGAATCAGCAGGTCTTCTGACTGTAAATAGACCTTGGGTTCGGGGTGGTGGAAAAAAATAAAGTGTCGAGTTCCCTGACCTCCCAACACTTGATCGCTATGTGCTGACACTCTTTGTTACACTGACCGCCTTACTCTCAACTTCTTTTTCTGAGATTTTAAAAGAATTTCTATGGT
>NW_006445724.1:0-202 GCF_000325575.1 Pteropus alecto | reverse complement strand
ACACACACACACACACACACACACAAAATAGTAACCATATGAGTAACAGATATACTAATTAGCTTAATTGTGGTAATCATTTCACAATGTATCCATTTAGAAAATTATCTATATCACATCCCCTAAATATGTACAAATTGTATTGTCAATCATACCTCAATAAAAATGGGAAAAATGGGCAGTAGACTTAACAGACACTTCA
>NW_006445723.1:0-202 GCF_000325575.1 Pteropus alecto | reverse complement strand
GAGCTATGGGGCCTCAGTGACAAGGCGGAGGGCCCAGCAGCCTCGCAAATGGACCAGTCCCGTTGATATCTGGCCACAAACTCCAGGCGGAGAGGTCCACAGGCTTCATGCTGTCCCATCTCAGGAGCCCCTCCTGGCGGCCCCCTTTACTCCCACCCTTGGTACCTGCCTGCAGGTTTCCAGGCCTTTGCAGGAGAGCCTC
>NW_006445722.1:0-202 GCF_000325575.1 Pteropus alecto | reverse complement strand
ACACATGACTGGGGCACCTGCCACCATGCTAGAAACAGTGGTTTCGTCAACGCTGAGAACAATCGTATTTGAGTTTGCAAATGAATTGTCTCACATACATTATCCTGATGATGAATCAATCAATTGGTTCAACATCTTGGCTGAAGGAATTGTTAAAAAATGCCTAGAAAAAAAAAGGAAGTTTCTGTTTTCTAAATTAAAT
>NW_006445721.1:0-202 GCF_000325575.1 Pteropus alecto | reverse complement strand
GGCCATTCGGTACGTGTCGAGGTGGGTGAGGGCCGCGGTCTGCGAAGCTCAGCCGAGAGTCAGCAGCTCTGCACTCGTAATGCCTTTTAACAAATGTCGTTTCTGCTCGAAGCAGACAGACGTCTTACAGTGATGGAGAACTCTGACGGATGAATTGGTGGGACACGCCGCGGGCAGAGACACGAAGCCTGGGGAGCGATCC
>NW_006445720.1:0-202 GCF_000325575.1 Pteropus alecto | reverse complement strand
GGAGTGACCGTGGTGAGGAGTGGCCGTGGTGAGGAAGCGGCTTGTGAGTCCAACCCCTCTCTCGTGCGCATTGACATGTACGTGTGGACATGCACATCCACATGTACGTGTGGACACACACACGCACGCACGCACGCTGCGCTCATTCACACCACACATGCTCACTGCCCGTGAAGGTTCCGTGATGTGCTTTGATCACTTA
>NW_006445719.1:0-202 GCF_000325575.1 Pteropus alecto | reverse complement strand
GATCATTAGCATCATTACCATGTGCTGAGCTTCATTCATATATTTTCTCCCAACAGTCTAATGAGGTATTTTTTATTTCAGTTCAGTTCAATGAACATCTCCTGTGACCCTCTGCCAGGGCCTAGAGATACATGGGTCATTCTATTCTAAAGGGTCTCCCAACTTCTTGGGAGTGCCACACGACTATTGTAGAGTGAAGCAA
>NW_006445718.1:0-202 GCF_000325575.1 Pteropus alecto | reverse complement strand
GCCGCTCGTTTTTCGGACATGAAAGCAGCACCCCAGCCCTGACGGAACGTTCCCCTCTGCTGACGGCGGCGGAGAAGCACAACGGCCTTTTCCGCCCGCGCTGCGGCCCGCACCCCGCCCTCCCTCTCGAAGCCCCCAACCTCCGTGTCTTAAGACCCGTCCCCACGCGGCTCGTCTCAGAGAGAGGTGGCCGGGCCCGGGC
>NW_006445717.1:0-202 GCF_000325575.1 Pteropus alecto | reverse complement strand
TTTAAGACAGTAGTTCTCCTGGGTGGGGAGCTGTCTCAAGCCCACATCCCACGCGTATCAGACGGAGCTCTCTGGCAGCTGGGCGTGGCTCAGCGTGGGTTTCGAAGACAGGCAAGCATGAAAGATGAGGCCATGTCACCTTTGGATGGGCAGAGGCCCGGTGTGGGTGGAGGAGGGCTGCAGGTCACATGGGAGGCTTGGA
>NW_006445716.1:0-202 GCF_000325575.1 Pteropus alecto | reverse complement strand
CTAATTTGTACTTCTTCATCCCTTCACCTTTTTCAATCAGACCCCCATCCCCCTTCCCTCTGGCAATCACCAGGTGTTCTCTATATCTGTGAGTCTGTTTTTGTTTAGCTTGTTAGTTTCTTTTTTCCTTAGATTCTGCATATAAGAGAAATTATATGGTATTTATATTTCTCTGTCTAACTTATTTCACTCAGCATAATAC
>NW_006445715.1:0-202 GCF_000325575.1 Pteropus alecto | reverse complement strand
CAATCTATATGTTCACATATTAGCAACCATCCCCTAGATTTTTTCAGAGCAAATCTCAGACATTCTATCATCTCATTTCTTAGCTATTTCAGTACATATTTTTTAAAGAATTCATTAAAAAAAAAAAGAAAAAAATCACACCTAAAAATTATAATTTCTTGGTGACGCTGCTCCCTGGTGTCAGAATGTCATACCCAGGCTA
>NW_006445714.1:0-202 GCF_000325575.1 Pteropus alecto | reverse complement strand
TTTATAGGGCCTTCACATGTTCCATTAAATGTATTGCTAGGTATTTTATTCTTTTTGTTGCATTGCAAAGAGAATTATCTTTTTCCACTTCTTTTCTGATGCTTCATTATAAGAGGAGAGGAATGCTATGGTTTTTGAACATTGATTTCGTATCTACAGACTTTCCTGTATTTTCTTATTGTTTTTAGTAGTGCTCTTGTGG
>NW_006445713.1:0-202 GCF_000325575.1 Pteropus alecto | reverse complement strand
CACGTGGGCCCGCTTCTGGACATTGCGCTCTGCTCTGGTGACCTCCCCAGCTGTCTGGACACCAGCACCTCACTATTGTAACTGTTCCCTTTGTGCTTCAGTGTCTGTTAGGGCTGGGGGCTGGGGGGTGGGGGGCGAACAGGTGGAGCCCAGATTTTCCAAGCGGCGAAACTATCTGTGTGATTCCGTAGTGGTGGACAGA
>NW_006445712.1:0-202 GCF_000325575.1 Pteropus alecto | reverse complement strand
CCTAGGGCCATTCCCTTGTTATCCCCCAGCCAGTCTGCTAGAGTGGTGAGTTTCCTCTTTCTCTCCCTGAGCCCCCCTCTGCCCACCCTTCACCTTCTGTCTCTCCTTTGAACCAGACGCCGACCCACCTCGGGGTGTGCAGGACTTGCTGGGTGGGAGCACTCCGAGGTGTCCTGCTGAGCTTGGACCGCAGTGGCCAGAA
>NW_006445711.1:0-202 GCF_000325575.1 Pteropus alecto | reverse complement strand
GTGACAACAGGGAGGTAAATGAGGACCCTGGTCCCCTCTGACCTGAAGGCTGATGAAGGGGCGTGAAGGGGCGTGATGAAGTTTTGAACAAGAGCACGCCAATGAAACCTGCTCTTGTTCAAAACTTCCAAAGGGAGACCAAATGTTATCTTTCTTGAGCTGAAAATGTTAGTGCGATGTCCTCCGTGTTCTTGCTTCCATC
>NW_006445710.1:0-202 GCF_000325575.1 Pteropus alecto | reverse complement strand
GTCCCACGTCCACATCCGGTTTCACCCACCTTCTCCGCTCAGAAGGCACTAACCCCGAGAGACCGTGTTCCCACCCACACTTTCGGCGTGATGCACAAGGACCACTGCTAAAAATGGCCACGCAGGTACGTGACCTCCTCCAGCCAGAACCTCCCGCGAGGACCTTTGCTGCTCCCTTCCAGCCCAGGCTCTTCATTCTGCA
>NW_006445709.1:0-202 GCF_000325575.1 Pteropus alecto | reverse complement strand
TAGTGAAGTTTTGAAAAATGCTTAGTTTGGTTTGGGAGAAGCAGGAAAGTCATAAAATACAACATGGCAAATTGAATTGAATACTCTGATTCCCGCCCCCGCCTCCCGCTTTTTTTTTTTAATGAATCTCTTATAGGATACTAGATCCTAAATGGTATATAGTAAATAATTCCCTATGACCAATACAGCCCTTTCCTGGGTT
>NW_006445708.1:0-202 GCF_000325575.1 Pteropus alecto | reverse complement strand
TAGAACGGAGGCTTCGCAGTGCCAGGAACCCACATACCTGTGTTAAAAGCAGCACAGCCAAGGAGAAAGGGAGCCCCGAGACAGAGCGGAGCCCCGATGGCGTCCCGGCTCTCCTGGGCCCAGCACACCTTGGCTATCCCATAAATCCCTCTTGTTCTGCCGAAGCAGCTAGTAAGAGCTGAGCTTTATCATTCACAACTAA
>NW_006445707.1:0-202 GCF_000325575.1 Pteropus alecto | reverse complement strand
GAGTAGGAAGCAATGTTCTTTACTAGCATTAATTTAAAAAAGACAGATTGTACACAAACATAGATCCATTTTATAATTTTCTTGCTCATGAGAAACTCCTCATTGTTTTACCATGCCTTACCTGCCTACAGTAATGAGAATAATCAAGTACTCATCCTTAAGGCTTCATGGTGTGTTTTACATGAGGTCTTCATTAATCTAT
>NW_006445706.1:0-202 GCF_000325575.1 Pteropus alecto | reverse complement strand
CTCTTGCTTTTCGAGAACTGGCTCTGCTTAGCTTTGATATCCCAGGTGGTCTGGATTCTTAGCCAGGACCTCGAAAGGATGCACACAAGAGAAATAGGGGAACACAACAGAAGTTTTCTGTAACGACGTAGAAGGAAATAAGAAAAAGAAAAGAGAGTTTTTATGCAAAGCGTCTGACCCCTTAACCTCGTGTACCCTCACA
>NW_006445705.1:0-202 GCF_000325575.1 Pteropus alecto | reverse complement strand
ATGTGCTGTAGTTGAAAAAATTGGGAGAACCCAGACATTTCTCAGAGGAATAATGTTTAATTTATAAACTTCAGATTTGACCTTCAGCAAGGATGAGAATGTTAGACTGGAGAAAGGACACATTTCTAGGCTCCTCCTTTTCCCTTCTTTTAGTTTTTTGATCCAGTTCCTGATTTCACACACCTTTTCCTTATTTTTTTTT
>NW_006445704.1:0-202 GCF_000325575.1 Pteropus alecto | reverse complement strand
TATCAATAATGAGTGCTCTGCCCCAAGTCCATGGAAGTCTGTGGCCACTAAGGTCTCTGGTGCATTGTTCCCCATCATGGAATTAATTCTGCTTCCATCAGAGAATGTCCTCCATGCAAAACTAGCTGAGAAAGGTGGGTTCAAAACCCCACAAAGTTCTCACTTCCTAGATTCCAGGTCCACACAAAGATAATATCTACAA
>NW_006445703.1:0-202 GCF_000325575.1 Pteropus alecto | reverse complement strand
GAAGACATACAAATGGCCAACAGACTTATGAAAAGGTGCTCAGCATCAGTAACTACCATGAAAATGCAAATCAAAAGGACAATGAGATACTATCAACTAACACGTTAGGTTGTGTATGATCAGGAAAAAAACAAAAAGGTAACATGTTGGTGAGGATCTGGAGAAACTGGAAACTTTCAACACTGCTGGGGGGTTCGTAAAA
>NW_006445702.1:0-202 GCF_000325575.1 Pteropus alecto | reverse complement strand
CCACCTTAGGGCTCAGAAGCTGAAAAATCACTTAGATCAAGATGATATCTTTAGCCTGCGAGCGGTCCAGACCTTGAGATCATCGATAGGTCTGGGCTTCTGTCCTCTGCTACCTCTGTGGTTGCTGATTATCAGCGGGGAAAGGCTAGGTCTCTGAGGGGTATATCTGTGTGTATGCGTGTGTGCGTGCGTGCGTGCGTGC
>NW_006445701.1:0-202 GCF_000325575.1 Pteropus alecto | reverse complement strand
TAAAATTTGTTTTAATTGCTACTTCATAGTTTATTAAATGTAAACACTGCCTTTGGATTTCTGATAACTAGGAATTTAATTCACATATGCCAGGACGAAGAATACTATCTAGTTACCCTCACATATTTATTTTAAGTTTCGTTCTTCCCGCCCCCCCAAAAAATTCGGGTGCTCGCTGCTCAAAAACCAATACTCCAGAGAC
>NW_006445700.1:0-202 GCF_000325575.1 Pteropus alecto | reverse complement strand
ATGGAAATAAGGGTTATTTTAATAGGTTTGTTCATCCAAGCGCTTATCAGCATCAACTCTCAGTCTCCTGTGATAAGAAAGTTCTTTTCTTCCAGGTACAAGGAGTGTACCTATCTCATGGGAAATTTTATGAACTGCTTTTACATGGTAAGAGGGAGGTTAGAGAACCCTTCCTGCATCTGCTGTTTCTCAAGTGCCTTCA
>NW_006445699.1:0-202 GCF_000325575.1 Pteropus alecto | reverse complement strand
TACATCCTTGACTTCTGGTTTTCACCATTAGCCTCGGAGACTTCCGGATGAGTTTAGATGGACAACCCTCCAACAGATACCGTCCTTGGGATACTGTGGGGGCCAGAGCCTCTTACGGAATTAAGCGGCTGTGTTACCTTGGTTCAGGTTTCTGGTTTAGGACGAGCGATCTTGTGTGGCTGTGTGCTAGGGTTTTCTTTTT
>NW_006445698.1:0-202 GCF_000325575.1 Pteropus alecto | reverse complement strand
AGTGATGTAAACTGACCCCCATCACGTGATTGGGAGTTTGCCGGGCAGAGGGAATGGGAAGGATATGCAGGCAAAGGGGCCCGAAGGTAAGAGTTTAGTTCCGTAGAACGGGAGCTACAAAATACGCGTTCCAAAATTGGGGGTGATTGGCGGCACGAGTCAGATCTTGTAGTGTCCCTTAAGCCATATGACAAAAACATTT
>NW_006445697.1:0-202 GCF_000325575.1 Pteropus alecto | reverse complement strand
GAAGCCCCAGCTGGTTCGAGTTGCATTTCTCTGGCGTGTGGCTAATCATAGAGTCTGGTTAGGATACCAGCCATCCTGTGCACACCAGCCAGGGCGACCTCTGCACTCGCCGTGGAAACGGGAGGGGACAAGGGGGAAGAAGGAAGTGGGAACGACATGACCCGGACGAAGAGACCATCGTCCACGCTCATGTAGAGCTCGG
>NW_006445696.1:0-202 GCF_000325575.1 Pteropus alecto | reverse complement strand
CTACCTTATCTTCTAAATTGCTGATCCAATCCTCTGCTTCATCTAATGTGTTGATTTCCTCTAATGTATTTTTCATTTTAGTTATTGTATTCTACATTTCTGACTGGTTCTCTTATATACTTTTTATCTCCATTTTTATGTTTCTTATCTCTTCGTTTAAGTTCTCGCTGAGATCACTGAGCATCCTTATCACCAGTGTTTT
>NW_006445695.1:0-202 GCF_000325575.1 Pteropus alecto | reverse complement strand
ACCACAGGAACTCACCCAAACTTCTCCGTCTTCAGACACCATAACCTGACCCTTAGCAGGGATCAGAAGGACCGCTAAGTCCCCCCAGACCCCGTCTGTTCAATCAATATACCTTTTTTTTTTTCACTCCAAACTCTTGCCATTTTGAGTTTTGGCCTTTTGAAGCGCTGGGCACACAAACCAGAGTTCAGCATCCAGAGTG
>NW_006445694.1:0-202 GCF_000325575.1 Pteropus alecto | reverse complement strand
GATAAAAAAGCCCACCCACTAGGATGACTAGAATCAAAAGACGAAGGGTTGGCGAGAATGTGGGAAGGTTGGAAGCCCAGTATGTTCTTGGTGGGATTGTAAAATGGTACAGCTGCTTTGGAAAATAGTTTGGCAGTTCCTCAAGAAGTTAGACAAACAGGGACCACATGACCCAGAAATCCCTCTCCTCAGTGTCTAGTCA
>NW_006445693.1:0-202 GCF_000325575.1 Pteropus alecto | reverse complement strand
AAAAAAGCAAATAATCCTATTAAAAATGAAAAAAAGACCTGAATAGATGGGTATACAAAAAGGTGCTCTATAGACAGGCACATGTAAAGATGCTCAACATCACTAATAATCAGAGAATACCACAACGAGATATCACTTCACACCTGTTAGACAAGAGATAACAAGTGTTGTAGAGAAAATGGAACTCTTGTGCACAGTGGTG
>NW_006445692.1:0-202 GCF_000325575.1 Pteropus alecto | reverse complement strand
ACGATCTTTTTTTTGGCAATAATCCTTTATGTTGGGATTAATATCATCCCTGTTTATTAACGAGGAGATAGAAGCTCAGACAGTTAAGAAACTTCGTTAACGTCACACGCCAGGTAGGAGCCGGGCTTTGTACCCAGGTCGGCCAGCTTCACAGGCCACAGGCTGCCCCACTGAGCGCTGGGGCCTTCCCTCGCCGGCCCTG
>NW_006445691.1:0-202 GCF_000325575.1 Pteropus alecto | reverse complement strand
CAGGCTGCTTGATAGTAGCAAGGAATGGAAGGCCCGAGAATTGTGGGATGGGACCTGATGGAGAATAAGGCCAAAGCCTTAAGGAATTGTGGGTAGGGGTGTGAGGGCCTATGGCAGACACATTTTTTAAGTGCTTCTGTGCTAGGCGCTTTGTTGTGTAATTAACGTGTGTTATTTCATCCCAGAATTAGCAGAAATTCTC
>NW_006445690.1:0-202 GCF_000325575.1 Pteropus alecto | reverse complement strand
CTGGTTTTTAATTTCAGTTAATGCACATTTAGTTTTGACTAACCACGTGTGGCTAGTGGCTCCTGTACGGGACAGAAAGCCTCGGGGTGTCGACAGGTGATGCTGCGAAGTGGCTGGGACGCAGCAGGTGCTGGGCCAGTGCTGCCTTGTCTCTGTGGACAGAAACTTCAGGACGTTTGTTTTGGCATTCAGCAAACAGTTA
>NW_006445689.1:0-202 GCF_000325575.1 Pteropus alecto | reverse complement strand
CATTTAGATTGACTTAAACTGAATTTTGAAGACAGACTATAAAACCAGGACATGTATTTGATGTGAGGGAGGGTTAGGGAAGATTTGAAAGATGATGAAGGTAAGCGAAGATGGCCGTGTCAATTCTACTTCACTTATTTAATACAGTATCTTTATTTATTTATAGTATTATAGTTCATATAGCATCTTCTGTACCGAGCAT
>NW_006445688.1:0-202 GCF_000325575.1 Pteropus alecto | reverse complement strand
TTTTAAAAGAGCTAGTTTTTAACTTTACTGTTTCTATTGTTTTCTGGTTTTAATTTCATTGATTTATACTATAATTTTTATGATTTTTCTTTTCACTTCTTTATGATTAAATTGTTCATTTTTTTCTAGTTTCCCGAGATGAAATGTCAGATTTTTGTTTTTCATCTTTTTTTTCTTCTGTATACATTTAATACTGTAAATT
>NW_006445687.1:0-202 GCF_000325575.1 Pteropus alecto | reverse complement strand
GCAGCTGCAAATACAGATGAAGTTTCCCTCTAGCCCGCCACTCACCTCCTGTTGTGCTGCCCCGTTCTTAATAGGCCAGGATCCAGTTCGCGGCCCAGGGGTTGGGGATCCCTGATATATACTGCTATCTATATATCTACTGACAGCTCCAAATGTATATGTGCAGCCCAGACCTCTACCCTGAACTGCAAACTCCTACTTA
>NW_006445686.1:0-202 GCF_000325575.1 Pteropus alecto | reverse complement strand
ACACATTACACACATTCTCACGTCTATCCTCGCACCGAGCCTGGGTGGTTATTCATTTCACCTACAAAATAGGTCAGAGGGATGATGAGGTTCCTATTGCACAAGGAAACTGAGGTTCGCCAAGTTGAAATGACATGTCTCAGGCGACATAGCTGTGGAGTTGGTTGTATTTTGCCAAAAACAAAAATTATGATCACTTTTT
>NW_006445685.1:0-202 GCF_000325575.1 Pteropus alecto | reverse complement strand
CTGAAAACCTAAGTGCTTTGGAAGAGACTGTTCTCTGGGCTTTGAGGAATGTTTTTCCCCTGCAAGTGGAAGAGACATTGCTCCTGTTCCTTCGGTAGCCTCTCCTGAGGCTCAGCCAATGCTGGGTTCCTAGAGAAAATGACCAACCTAGAGTTGGAATCTTCCTAGCCAACAACTTCAAACTTCTAGTTTTAGAATCTAT
>NW_006445684.1:0-202 GCF_000325575.1 Pteropus alecto | reverse complement strand
TTGGCTGGTAATTTCTCTCTTTCAATAGTTTGAATTTTTGATTCCACTCCCTTCTAGCTGGTAGTTTCTGCTTAAAAATCCAATGATAATCTAATTGGTTTTCCTTTGTAGGTTACTGTTTTCTCTTCCCTGTCTGCCTTGAGAATTCTTGGTCATTAATTTTTGCCAGTTTTAAAATAATGTGCCTTGGAGAAGGCCTTTT
>NW_006445683.1:0-202 GCF_000325575.1 Pteropus alecto | reverse complement strand
TGGCACTTTATAGAAAAAGATTAGCTTTAAAGATTGATAGTCATAGAAAAATTTTCCCATGCTCATCTCAAGGCTTTGTCCCTGGTGTCTGAAGACTATCTGGGTCTAGGACAGTTATCATGAATGAGATCTGGTAAACTGGTGTCAGGCTGGCTGCAACAAAACCACCTTGTGTGTATGTGTGTGTGTGTGTGTGTGTGTG
>NW_006445682.1:0-202 GCF_000325575.1 Pteropus alecto | reverse complement strand
AATGGCGAAACATCACACCCCATTGCTATTTTTGCTGTTATCATTCGGACATGTTTCTGTCCAGCCACAGAAGCTCGCAACCAACTAGGAAAGTACAACCTGCCGTCCCTGCTTTGTGCTGGCTCATATTTCTATTCCCTCCAGAGGAAAGGCCGGAAGGGCTTGGGGTCTGGTTCAGGCTCCACTACTTACTAACTAGGTG
>NW_006445681.1:0-202 GCF_000325575.1 Pteropus alecto | reverse complement strand
AAAGTCACTGACAAGGTCTAGTTAATCTGCAGACATTAGTCTCTTTAGCTGTTTTATTTTTCATCATATCCATTAAGGAAATTCTGGCACATAAAGTTTTTGACATATATTTGTTTACCAAATTCTAGCAAGTAACCCTTGAAGGAAAAAAATTTAGGGCACAACAATTAGGACACTAAAATGAGGAAATTTATTTTACCCA
>NW_006445680.1:0-202 GCF_000325575.1 Pteropus alecto | reverse complement strand
TTAATATAGGAATCTAAGCATACCATGCACAAATCATTACATTGCCTGCTTTCGAAGTTTTAAGTCTTTGGTTTGTTTCTCTTACCTAATTGTGTTGGCCAGAATTTCAGGCAGTGGTCACGAGAGAACGCTATGCAGGGTGCAGGGGTGCGAGGAGGGACTGGACCCCCCGTCCTCACAGGTTGGAGCGCAAAGAGGAAGG
>NW_006445679.1:0-202 GCF_000325575.1 Pteropus alecto | reverse complement strand
GGGACCGGACTGGAGCCACTCGGGAGGGAGGACGCGGAGCAGTTCGCGCCACGTCCAGGAAGGCTGGCTGAGAGAGGACGAAGGCTCCAGTGGTCGGTGGTCGAAGCTTCGCGACTGCGGGGCCCTCTCCCAGGCGCTTTCTGCGGGAAGGGGACACAGAGGGCTCAGGTTTAATCGGGCCCCATCTGCTGAGTCACAGGCA
>NW_006445678.1:0-202 GCF_000325575.1 Pteropus alecto | reverse complement strand
GGAGAGTAGGGAGCACTTTGCAGGCAGAGGGCTCCTTCTCTGACCCATGGGAACCATAGGGACATTTGCAATGTGTCCTCAGACTAGACCTCAGACTATGTCACTTAAAAGTTGTGCCCAGGATTATTTGGGAAGCTATAGATCTGTACCATGCAGAAAATGATGGAAGTAATAGTTAACTATTTTTGAACTTTTAGTGAAC
>NW_006445677.1:0-202 GCF_000325575.1 Pteropus alecto | reverse complement strand
TTTGTGAACTGTGTGAAAAAGAATGCCCTTTTCTTGGTCTTGAATTTACATTTATCTGCTTTCAGAAATGTCTACTATTCTTGGGTATCAGATTTCGTCACAAAATAAAACAATGTCTTCAAGAGACAGTAACTAACCTAGAAAATGAAGGGGAGGAATGGCAACACGGATGAACCTGGAGGGCACTGTGCTAAGAGAAATA
>NW_006445676.1:0-202 GCF_000325575.1 Pteropus alecto | reverse complement strand
GGAGAAACAGAGTCAGCAGGAGAATGTTTGTTTTTCTTTCTTAAAACGACAAATTTATTATCTTACGGTTCTAGAGGTCAGAGCCCAAAATGGGTCTCCAAAGGCAAAGATCGAAGCGTGGGCAGGGCGGGTTCCCGTAGAAGGCTGGGGGAGAATCTGTGTTCCCCTCCTGGGTTCCGGAGGCCCCGGGGTTCGCGGCCCC
>NW_006445675.1:0-202 GCF_000325575.1 Pteropus alecto | reverse complement strand
AAAAGAAAGAGAGCTGTGGAAACAGCCAAATACTCACAGATAAAATTTAGTGGCACTTCCTAAAGGCGTGGAGGTGTGCGTGGGGGTGTACTGTCAAGTAACATCATCTTCTATCATATTTTTAAAAAATTGTGTGAAGGGGTAACAGCACCAATGTCAAGAGGACAGTTGTGTAATTAGCAGAATAAATTTCTTTTCTCAG
>NW_006445674.1:0-202 GCF_000325575.1 Pteropus alecto | reverse complement strand
TGGGGAAATGAAGGCTTAAGGAAACTCTGAAATTTTTTTAAAAAAATTAATCAATGCCTAAAATTAGAAAAGAGTCCTGAACACAGTTATAGTGACTGAGCTCTTTCTGCCTGGGACTCGTTCTTTCCCTTCTCTCTGGGGTTTGCAAACCGAGGCGCAGCCAGGCAGTTCATACCAAGTTCATACCAAGTTCGTACCAAGT
>NW_006445673.1:0-202 GCF_000325575.1 Pteropus alecto | reverse complement strand
TCCCCGCAGCCCTGCTGCGAAGCTGTCGGCGCCTTCGGTGTTTGGGGACCGCGCCCAGCAAGTCAGGTCAGAGCGGGGACCCGCAGAGCACGTCCTCATGCAGTGGGCAGCGAGGGGGCATCCGGGAAAGGCCTCTCTCCCCAGGACCTAACCTGTTAGCCCTCCTTGGGCCTCATGGGCAAAGAGAGTGAAGGTGTCTGCC
>NW_006445672.1:0-202 GCF_000325575.1 Pteropus alecto | reverse complement strand
AAGGAAGAGGTGGTTATATTTTATTGGGGTTTTATAGTTTTGGTAATTTTAAGCCTCATCGTTTTGTGGATTTTGAAGTAAATTGAACAGAGACTGCTGTGTAACGAGCTGAGTTTTCTGCCGTTTGTCGTGGTTTCTGGTGCCCCGTGATGCTACTCGGGTGATCGTGAAATGTGCTTCTTGCAGTTCATGAGTAGGACGG
>NW_006445671.1:0-202 GCF_000325575.1 Pteropus alecto | reverse complement strand
GTTTTAGAGGACATTTCTAATTGATTTCTCTACTTGCTGACTGTCCAGTCTGATTATAACTTCAAGCTAGCACCTTTGCGTCGTATTATAAAGTTTTGTTTCTCTTCTTTCCTGGAGTCTTTTTTTCTTATTCCATGGGTTTTCTTAATTTATTACTTCCTTCTCCACCTTTCCTGGTGTTTCTTTGATTCTGTTATTTTTT
>NW_006445670.1:0-202 GCF_000325575.1 Pteropus alecto | reverse complement strand
TAAAGGAAGACCTTAAGAAATGCATTTCTTAAGATTTTTGAATTGGCCGGAGCTGGCACTGGCCTGGATAACGCTGGGGGCTTAGCCATTATGACATTGTTAGTGGTGAATTCTGCTCGTAAGTTAGAGGTGGTCATAACTTTGACTTTATTATCCATTTTGGGGGTGGGTGGGTAAGTCTTTGATTAATTTATTAAGTGTA
>NW_006445669.1:0-202 GCF_000325575.1 Pteropus alecto | reverse complement strand
GCTTATTCACGTCCTTCTCCAGTTTTTCTACTTCTGAAAAAGTTTATCTTTTTCTTATTGGTTTATCAGCGTTTTATACGTAATCTGGATACTACTCCCACGTCAGGGCTACATCAGGGTATGGTGGTTTACTTCAGTTTTCAAAAGAGGGAAGGAGATTCAGTTCATGAGCTAGAGACCACTGAGTTTGATTTAAATTCCC
>NW_006445668.1:0-202 GCF_000325575.1 Pteropus alecto | reverse complement strand
CAGAATAAAGATATAAACCCTAACATTTAGTGGTTATGTTTTAATGTTCATGCTAGTTCAGAAGATGTGATTTTGAGCCCAAGTAAAAAAGCAAGCTTGCTCCTGCCCACGACAGAGTATGAACAAATTACTCTCAAAAAAAAAGGAAAATTCAAAACCTTGGGTACCTTCTGACATAGAAGAGCTAAAGTAATCAAGATGT
>NW_006445667.1:0-202 GCF_000325575.1 Pteropus alecto | reverse complement strand
AGTGCTCGCCATCTGGCCAACTCAGTCCTCAGCCCCTACCTTACTTGTCCTGTCTTTGGTATTTGATATCGGTCCCATGCTGTTTGAAAAACTCTCTTTACTTGGTTTGTATCCAGGTAACCCATCATCGCTCATCCTTCTCAGATCTTTTCTAGCTCTGTGAATTTCATGATGATTTGCTCTGGCCAAAAACCTGGAGGTC
>NW_006445666.1:0-202 GCF_000325575.1 Pteropus alecto | reverse complement strand
AGTTACGTAAATGCCTAACCGCTATGCTGCACACCAGAAACTAACATAACATAATATTAAATGTCAACGGTAATTGGAAAAAAAGAAGACCCGTGGGCACCTGGCCCCTGCTGCCTGCTGGGTCTCGCCTGGCACCTCCCGCGTCTTCGCTTGCTCCGCTGCGGTCGGACCGGCCTCCCGCTGACCTCACACTCAACAAGGA
>NW_006445665.1:0-202 GCF_000325575.1 Pteropus alecto | reverse complement strand
ATTTTGTTTTATAGATTCTACATATAAGTGAAATCGTATGACATTTGTCTTTTTCTGCCTGATGTATTTAACTTAATATCCTCTAGGTTAACCCATGTTGTCATAAATGGTGAGATTTCATTCTTTTCATGGCTGACTAATATTCCATTGTATGCATGTACCATTTCTTTATCCATTTGTCTATCAGTGGACACTTAGATTG
>NW_006445664.1:0-202 GCF_000325575.1 Pteropus alecto | reverse complement strand
TCACCTCTGACAAGATTCTGAGCTCCTGGGTCACCATCGGGGACTCCAGGGCACATAGCGTCTGCCTCTTTCTGAGTTTCCAGGTGTGAGGCCTTGCCTCTCACCTGACTCCCTCTGCGTGCCTCCAGGTGAGAAGGCGAGGTGTGCCCGTGAACAGCTGGACTGACGGGAGGACCAGGTGAGGCCGCGCGGCACAGACCTT
>NW_006445663.1:0-202 GCF_000325575.1 Pteropus alecto | reverse complement strand
CCATCGCAGGCCACTCGGCGTCACAGGATGGGGCCGGCCGGACAGACACGAAGCCCCGCCGGGGCCAGTGCTGCGACCCAGCGGGCAGGACGATGCCGTGAGCCAACCGGCTGTGCCGTGGCGTGCGGGCCCCAGGCATCCGGGCGGCCCTGGGTGCTGGGCCTACGGGTGCAGCCAGCAGGGCAGTCAGGTCCCCGTGTCC
>NW_006445662.1:0-202 GCF_000325575.1 Pteropus alecto | reverse complement strand
TTCCTCTGAGATTGGTCTCTATTCTGATCCGTGCCATCCCTCTCCTCCTCCACCTGCTTTTGCAGCGTGCTCAAGTCATCGCGTCACTTCATGGCTGGAAGAGACAAGCCTCGATGCTGCGCTTCTATTCTTAATAGTTCGCAGCCCTAGCTGGCCCCACCTTAGTTCCCAGTCCCATCAGCCCACATGTCTCCAGGGACAC
>NW_006445661.1:0-202 GCF_000325575.1 Pteropus alecto | reverse complement strand
CAGGTACAGCTAATCTGGAATTCTGATTTTTAAGGAGATTGCAAACCAGAGGCAGGGGGCAGATACTGGCATTTCGTCTTGTTGAGATCGCCCATCTTCTTGTGGTTCTTTAAGTTTCCGTCAGCCGTAATCGTGGCCCTTGAGTTCTCAGAGGTCTACTTTCCGGGTCCTTAGAGATTGGGCTCCAAGAAATCTAGGCGTC
>NW_006445660.1:0-202 GCF_000325575.1 Pteropus alecto | reverse complement strand
GAGTCCCAGCTCCTTACCTGTAAAAGCAATCACAATGACTACCTTGTCGGGCCGGGGCGAGTATGAGACGAGGGAATACATGTGAGGTTTCTGGCGTGGAGCATGTTCTCCGTACGTGAATCTCCTTCCTTCCTTTGCATTACTCTTCTGAATCCCCTCTGGTGGCATAGGGGTCCCTGCACCCAGAAATCCAGGGGCGTTT
>NW_006445659.1:0-202 GCF_000325575.1 Pteropus alecto | reverse complement strand
TGCTTCTTTTTAAAGTCTAAAATTGGGCTGACATACGTCTTTCTTTTTCATGTCTAACGTTCTTAAGAATTGGCTATAAGTATTTATTTCAAAGGTCAGTATGGAGGTCGTCCAGTCAGTTTGATTGGTCTCCTTTCTCGTACGTTCCCAGTCAGCTCCACGATGTGAATTTATGGGTTGTTTAGTTTGTTTTGGACACAAT
>NW_006445658.1:0-202 GCF_000325575.1 Pteropus alecto | reverse complement strand
CCTGGGGAAACTAGGTTATGCTTAGAAATTTTTACGTTCATGAAAATAAAACAGTGAAGATGGCATATTAAACAAAACAAGTGCCAGTGACACGTAATATATGTACAATTAGAAATTATGGTACCATGTTGTTATTTTCTATGTACCATCTCTTATTCAATACAAATTTTAAAGAATTTTTTTCCTCCATGGTTTTAGTAAG
>NW_006445657.1:0-202 GCF_000325575.1 Pteropus alecto | reverse complement strand
ACTGTCTCCATAGTTTTGCTTTTTCCAGAATGTCTTTTCCCTAATGTTGGAAGCATATGGACATGTAGCCTATTCAAGTTGACTTCTTTCAGTTAGTAATGTGCACTTAAATTTCCTTCATGTCTTTTCATGGCTTGATGGCACATTCCTTTTTAACCCTGCATAATATTCCATTGTCTAGATGTATCACAGTTTATCCATT
>NW_006445656.1:0-202 GCF_000325575.1 Pteropus alecto | reverse complement strand
ATCCTTAATTTTTTACATATTTAATTCTTCCTAACAAATTTGGATGCCCTTATTTCTATTTCTTATCTAATTGCTCTAGCTAGAACCAGTACTTTGTTGCATACAAGTGGTAAAAGTGGGCATCTTTCATTGCACCTGATCTTAGAGGAAAAGCTTTCAGTTTTTGACCATTGAGTATGCTGTTTGCTGTGGGTTTTTCATG
>NW_006445655.1:0-202 GCF_000325575.1 Pteropus alecto | reverse complement strand
AACCAGGCCTGACCCTGCTTAGCTTCCAAGATCAAGACTGGGCTTGTTCAGGGTGGCATGGCTATAGGCTATGTATTCGAACATTTAATTTATTCTGGACAAAAGTGCCTTCCCTTGATTTTTAACTTTTCTCCCTCTGACCTCGTCGTAACCATCAGATGCTCATTTATTAATATTTTTCTTAACTCAGAAAATTTCTATA
>NW_006445654.1:0-202 GCF_000325575.1 Pteropus alecto | reverse complement strand
CCAGGAGCAGCTCTGATTGAAAAATGAACCCACGGAGGCTCCGGGAAAGCGCCCGGCCCCGCCCGGAATCCCGCCGGGGCCTCTTCCTTCACTGGTGGGCGAGGCGGCACCGTAAGGGAGACAGGTCCTGGGATATGAGCCGTCCCCAGAAACAGGAGGACGAAGATCTCGCCAACTCCCTGGACAAAGTCAATGTCACCTT
>NW_006445653.1:0-202 GCF_000325575.1 Pteropus alecto | reverse complement strand
CCCACGGCTGCCGGAGCCAGGTGGCACTCACGATGCAGCCTCAGATGGAATCCCAGCTGTGCCGCTTGCCAGCTGGGTGTGTGACCTGGGTCACGCTGCTTTACCTCTCTGCATCCGGTTCCTCGTCCCTACTTTGGATTGATAGGATTACCTACCCCACAGGGTTTCTGTGAGGATCAATTATGTACGTAAAACACAGAGC
>NW_006445652.1:0-202 GCF_000325575.1 Pteropus alecto | reverse complement strand
GCTCGGTGAGGACTTGGAGGAGCTCTGTCTGTGGCCTCTTGGAGCTCCTGCAGGGCCACATAGTAAGGACTGGGCAGCCTCTGGCGCAGCGCTGGCTGCTGTTCCAGGCTCACGCAGAGCCCCGCGTTGTCCGGGCGAATGCGGGGGTCCGCCCTGGCGAAGATCGAAAAACCCTGTGTCACTTGCGCTGAAGCTCTAGATG
>NW_006445651.1:0-202 GCF_000325575.1 Pteropus alecto | reverse complement strand
TGGTGGCGGCAGCTAACAATACCGCACTGTATACTTGACGTTTCTGTGAAAGTAGAGCTTTCACTTTATTGCCAGAACAAAAACAAGAAAAAATGGCAGCTGTGTGACGTGATGGACGTGTTAACTAACTTTCTTATGACAAACATTTTGGAGCAGCAGATCACCACGCTATACATTTTGAACCTACACGGTGTTCTGTATT
>NW_006445650.1:0-202 GCF_000325575.1 Pteropus alecto | reverse complement strand
AGCAGGGGACCGAGAGGTTGACAGGTGGGTAGAACATTGTCAGGAAAACTCTTCAAAGTCAATAATAATGTAATGGACAGGTACGGTGCTGGGTGAATGCTGGATTTGTCAGGAAGAGGGGAAAGGATCACCTTGTATTTATATAGGTGTCTACTTACTATGCAACGCACTTGAAACTAATATTATATTGAATGTCAACTGT
>NW_006445649.1:0-202 GCF_000325575.1 Pteropus alecto | reverse complement strand
TCTAAGCGCTTTGCATATATCAACTCCTTCACCCCAGTTGGCTGGTCTGAGTGCCTAAGGGGCTTGCTCAAGGGAGCACCCGTGGCTGTTGGCTTTGCTGGAACAGTCACCTCTGGCCCGAGGAGGCATGTGAGACAGGAATATGCCAGGCACGTTCTGGGGCCGGTAGGCAGACGAGGCTGGCTGGAGCTCGGGGCCCGTG
>NW_006445648.1:0-202 GCF_000325575.1 Pteropus alecto | reverse complement strand
GGTATGATTTCAGTCCTCTTAAATTTACTAAGACTTGTTCTGTTTCCTGTCATATAATCTATCCCGGAGAATGTTTGTTGTGCAATTAAGAAGAATGTATATTCTGCTGCTGTTGGATGAAATGTTCTATGTATGATTAAGTCCATTTGGTCTAAAGTATGGTTCAATTCCAACATTTTCTTCTTGATTTTCTGTCTCCAAG
>NW_006445647.1:0-202 GCF_000325575.1 Pteropus alecto | reverse complement strand
GTAAACAACCAGCCGATCATCGCCCAGCTTTTAGACGCTCCACGCTTCCTCGATTTCAGAGACGTACTGTAAGTCTAAGGTGGGCCCCGAAGCGAGCGTTTTCATCGGCACGCACTCCTGGAAGTGCCGTTCCAAACGTAAGGGTGACGTCACCGGCCCACGGTGCTCCCCCGCATGCTGTGAGGCAGGCCCCCCCCGCCCA
>NW_006445646.1:0-202 GCF_000325575.1 Pteropus alecto | reverse complement strand
GGAGCCATCTCCTCTTTAAAATAGTTGCTTTGTCTCTCATCGTAAGTCATCTAGCAGTTTCTTATCATGACTTTGGGCAAAGAAAAGGGTAGGTAGGCAAATCCCGGAACGAGCAAGTGAGAAATAGAGGGTGAGGGCACATGCTCTGCCCGAAGGTGGAGAGCGCCGTCTCCGTCTGCTGACTGTGCCATTGGTGTGCTCC
>NW_006445645.1:0-202 GCF_000325575.1 Pteropus alecto | reverse complement strand
GAAGTGTCTTTGTTATTCATGAGCCCCTAGATCACCTGTGAGTTTATGCTAATGAAGTGAATCTAGGGGGTAGGGGGTAGCTAGATGACTTTGAGATGGGACCTAGTCACAAAATCAATCTGTGATGAGAGAGTTGGAACTTTGCACCAGCCTGACCTTCAAGGAGAGGGGCCCTAGAGACAGTTCAATCATATAGCCAATG
>NW_006445644.1:0-202 GCF_000325575.1 Pteropus alecto | reverse complement strand
CTTCTGGGCAATGTGTCCTAGAGCTGGGTGAGCCTCGTCGTAACTTTGTACCCTTGCTTGATTATTCTTATTCGAAGGGGGTTTTGGGAGTGGAGGGTAAGTCCCCATCGAGTCTCAGTGCCCTATCCCCACCCCGGCTAGCTGGACCCTAAGTAGTACTTCAGCTTTTTCCTTCCCTCAGTCACTGTGGAAGACACACGTC
>NW_006445643.1:0-202 GCF_000325575.1 Pteropus alecto | reverse complement strand
GATCAGTTTGACCACTTTGGAACTCTATATAAATAGAATTATACAGTATGTGCCCATCTGTGTCGAGCTTCTTTGGCTCAACAACATGTCTGTTCAACCACGTTGCTGCATGTATCTATAGTGCCTTCTTTTTCACTGCCATATAGTATTTTATTATATGACCATATCACAATTTGTATACTCATTCTCCTGCTGATAGACT
>NW_006445642.1:0-202 GCF_000325575.1 Pteropus alecto | reverse complement strand
AGAGCTGGCGGCCGGGGTTGGCGTCCGTCTGGTCCCTGCTTCACAAGACGCTGTCTGACACTCATGCGTCCCGGGGAGCCGGGGCTGGAGGGCAGAGGGCACGGCCGGGGACGGGGACGCGGACGAGCCGTTCCTCCCGCTTTCCCTGCAGTCCCTCGTCACCCACGAAGTCGTGACTCTGAGTCTTGCTTTGAACGGGAAA
>NW_006445641.1:0-202 GCF_000325575.1 Pteropus alecto | reverse complement strand
ACCAAAGTTACATAGCTTAAAAGAGAGGAGAAAACGGGGTCTTTTACATCTAGAAAACTAAACATTACGAAAAGCAAAGTTTTAAATGAAATCATTAACATTCATCAGTTCATTCGGTCTCCTGTAATTAACTCATGTTGATCTTGATCTTTTACTATCAGTTTTATGAATTCATCAGTTTTCCATCAAAATTTCAGAAATT
>NW_006445640.1:0-202 GCF_000325575.1 Pteropus alecto | reverse complement strand
GGAGTCTCAGGACCGCCGTGGGGATCCCTGTGCTGTGCTGAGCAAGGGGCCAGGATGCTCGGCGGAGCGGGAGACCCCGATAAAGACACAGGCACCTCGGCTTCCAGGCTCAAAGGACACGAGATGATCTGGATGCAGGTCGGGACCTTCCTGGACATAGGTGACAGCTCACACACACACACACACACGCACACACACACGC
>NW_006445639.1:0-202 GCF_000325575.1 Pteropus alecto | reverse complement strand
AACACACTGAAGGACCTTGACTCGTGCGTGACGAGCCTGTGCTTGAAAAGTCAAAGCGGAGGCGAATGAACGTTACGGCCTAGTGTTCCCTCTCACAACGCCTCTTCCTGTGAGCACAGTCGCGCCCTAGGGCCCCTCCTTTTGGCCCCCCATCGAGCATCCGTCAGGGCTTGGGATCCTGTCCCCAAGCCTCCACTCCCTT
>NW_006445638.1:0-202 GCF_000325575.1 Pteropus alecto | reverse complement strand
AGATGAGTATGTCAGGTATCACTCTGTCAAACGAATGCCATTTTAAACTAAGTATTGACTGTATATCTCTGTTACTAATTTACCCTTTATTTTTTCCTCTGGGTATTCTGTACCCTGTGTTTGTTTATCTTAGTGGAACGTATGTCTTAGGGAAAGGCACAGAGGAAGAGAGAGGGGGAAGAAGAGAGAAACAGGAAGAGGG
>NW_006445637.1:0-202 GCF_000325575.1 Pteropus alecto | reverse complement strand
TGTTGTATTTCAAGTCCATGACTTCTAAATGATAAATACGTGATTCCTCTGTGTCCCAATTATTACCACTGGAGTGGTACAATAAAAACCAGATGTCGCCCTATATTTACAGGGTCTGCAGTGCAGGTAAGGGACTAAGAATTAAAAAATCTGGACTTTATATAGGAAAGAAACCACAAAAAAAAGATAAATCTGGACATTT
>NW_006445636.1:0-202 GCF_000325575.1 Pteropus alecto | reverse complement strand
CTAATTTGGTGACTTTTCTTTGATCTGCATACAACACAGAAGAGAACACTGAACTCTTTGGGAATTCAATTCTGTGTAGTCTTGGCCTGTGGAAACGAACTAGTCTTGATAGGCTTGGCATGAGTGTTAACTCAAATGTTCCCGTGAGTATTGACACGTCCTCCCCACAGTGCGATTTACCATCTCCACCTTCTGTCACTTG
>NW_006445635.1:0-202 GCF_000325575.1 Pteropus alecto | reverse complement strand
GATGGCAAGATTTCATTCTTTGTTCGTGGCTGAGTCATATTCCATTACATATGAAGCACTTCTTTATCCAGGAGTCTGTGGACGGGCGCTGAGATTGTCTCCACATCTGGCCCTCTGTGAATAGCGCTGCGGTGAACACAGGGGTGCATAGATCTTTTCGAAGTAGTGTTTTGATTTTCTTGGGATAAATCCCCAGACGTGG
>NW_006445634.1:0-202 GCF_000325575.1 Pteropus alecto | reverse complement strand
TTAAGAAGTACAAATATCCTATTATCGATTCAGAAAGGAGGTGAGCGGAGCGAGAACTCGGGGCCGCTGAAGCCAGCCTGGGCGCGGCTCCGGGGCGGGGTGCAAGCGGCCTTGGAATGGGAGCAGATGTCGTTCTGCATGGGGGGGGGGCGGGGAACGGGGGTCGTTTTTGGTGAAAGGGCATCAGGCTGACACCCAGACC
>NW_006445633.1:0-202 GCF_000325575.1 Pteropus alecto | reverse complement strand
CTGGTGAGTGCGGGGCCATTGCCCACCTGCCCTTATTTGGTCAAGGAAGCAGCAAGGAGAAGGCTGGGGGATTGGGTGCCTCCCACCAGGTGAGGCTGGAGGGTGGGGCTGTGGAATGGGGAGCAGGCCAGGCTATTTCCAGGAAGGACTAGGCTCGTCCCACTCTTCCAGTGTGGGCTCTTCCTGCCCAGGCCCTGGCTTT
>NW_006445632.1:0-202 GCF_000325575.1 Pteropus alecto | reverse complement strand
TCGATATGGTGGTGTAGATATAGTCGGTAGATGTTTTTCTTAAGAATCTCCTAAATAATAAGTCTTGTGACAGATAACCTGTTCAGATAAATATTTTTAAAATCTATAATGTCGGCTCAATGATTTTCATTTAAAATAAAATTATTTAAAAATATTTCCTACAGGTGTTTAATCAAGAAGGAGAATTCATGTTGAAGTTTGG
>NW_006445631.1:0-202 GCF_000325575.1 Pteropus alecto | reverse complement strand
TCTGAGTGTGTGTCTGAATGTGTATGTATGTGTGTCTGCACGTGCGTCTGAGTGTGTGTGTGAGTGTGTGTGCGCGCACGTGTGCCTGAGTCTGTGCGTCTGTGTGTGTGTGTGCACGTGCGTCTAAGTGTGTGTGAGTGTGTGTGTGCACGTGTGTCTGAGTGTGTGAGTGTGTGTGGAGAGAGAAAGCGAGAGGGAGGAG
>NW_006445630.1:0-202 GCF_000325575.1 Pteropus alecto | reverse complement strand
CATGCAGGGTCCCTGAGGAGGGGCAGGCGGCAGCTCCGGGTGGACGGAGGAAGCGTGATGTCTCTGTGCAGAGACCGTCCAAGTACTTAGAGCCAGGGTAGCCATGACAGAGAAGATATACGCGGTCCCCACCACCGAGCTGTGGGTGCAGAGCCTGAGGCCAAGGACGCTGTGTCCAGGTGCGACAGGCCCCGGGCCGTGC
>NW_006445629.1:0-202 GCF_000325575.1 Pteropus alecto | reverse complement strand
GTAAATTTTAGACGGCAAATTAGACATGGCATTTTTTCAAAGAATTATGATCGAACTGTATAACTTTTAATTTTATTGGAAAAAAATCTATGGTTCCAGTTTCTGTTCTTTAAAGTAGACTGTAGGTTTAAACTTTCTTCAAATGAAGAACTCTTGTAAGGAAGCCTTTTGCTTCCTCATGCATTCAGTCCATGGTGGTTTA
>NW_006445628.1:0-202 GCF_000325575.1 Pteropus alecto | reverse complement strand
CTTGCTATTTCCTTAACAATGATGGAAGAATTGAACAGTGATGAAAGCTCTTATATTAGGATTTTTACTGTCTCACAGGGAGTAGCTAATGTCCTGGTAGAAGGACAATGGATACCTTCCCTTGCGTATAGCCTATGGAAATTACTGTGAAAATTTGAGGAGTGAAATAGGACATGTTGATGCCCATTGGAAGAACCCAACC
>NW_006445627.1:0-202 GCF_000325575.1 Pteropus alecto | reverse complement strand
TGCAGACGGAGGGCGGGGGCGGGGGGCGGAGGCGGTGGTGGCAGGGCGGCCCCTCCTCCTCTCACGCCCTGCCTGGGGAGGCCGGGTGTCCTGAATCCAGGAGGGCGGAGGGCCAGCAGGGCATGGTTGAGGGCAGAACTGGGCACAGAGCGTCTTTCTAGCTGAGCGTTTACTTCCTGCCCAGAATCTCCAGTTCTTCATG
>NW_006445626.1:0-202 GCF_000325575.1 Pteropus alecto | reverse complement strand
TGCACAGAAGATAATAAAATTCAAATGGATGAGTGCACTCAGTGGCTCATGAATTATTCATGATTGTCCGTGTCAGTGCCTTGACTCCTCGTTGATGGAGGCAGGAATGAGGACTGAGATTTTCAAAGCAGCTGGTCAACAGGAAGGGACAGTTCAGGTAGGGTCTGAGGCCCCTTGTCTCCAAATCCCATTCTCGAAACAT
>NW_006445625.1:0-202 GCF_000325575.1 Pteropus alecto | reverse complement strand
ATCACATATTTTATGATTTCATTTATATCAAATACCCAGAATAGGCGAATCCATAGTGATGAATAGATTAGTAGTTGCTGAGACTCAGAGAAAGAAAGGAATGTGGGATGTCTACCAGTAGGTATAGGAGTTTCTTTTGGAGTGATGAAATGTTCTAAAATTAAATAGTGGTGGTCAATGCACCATTCTGTGTACATACTAA
>NW_006445624.1:0-202 GCF_000325575.1 Pteropus alecto | reverse complement strand
CAGGGGCTGGTCAGCAAGGGCAGCTGGGCAGCTGGCCTTACCATGAGTAAGCATCGCCGCCCGGGGGCCCGTGGGTTTTCAGGAGCCACAGAGTCAGGTAGGGGGGAAGAATGAGATGGATCCACACATGTAGCCAGTGTCACCTCCGCAGGAGGGCCCTGCCCAGTGCCCCGAACTCACTCCCAGTCACCTTCCCTCAGCC
>NW_006445623.1:0-202 GCF_000325575.1 Pteropus alecto | reverse complement strand
CACTCCAGTTGCTGACTCCCCGGGCTGGTCCCTGGTCCCTCTGCTCCTGGAGTCCCGGCTTAGCAAGGCTTCACCTGGGGCACAGACCCGGCTCCCGGCTGACCCCCAGGTGGCCTTGGCCCTCTCGCTGGCCGCCATGAACTCACAGTGCCGCCTCCACATGCCCGCAGGTGGGGACCAACGCCATGGACAGCCCTCTGCT
>NW_006445622.1:0-202 GCF_000325575.1 Pteropus alecto | reverse complement strand
GCTGCCGTGCACTGGGTGTCCCTCCCAAGCCCACGTGCGGGCGTCCGGAGCACCAGCGGGACGTATGCGCAGGTGGGCCTCGGCGCGGGATCGATACAGGTGGGGTCAGGAGCCGGGGCCCCCACGATGAGACCAGCGCCCGGGTAATGCCGGGCCAGAGGGTGAGGACGCAGCCGGAGGTTCCCGCCAGAACGCGGCCGGC
>NW_006445621.1:0-202 GCF_000325575.1 Pteropus alecto | reverse complement strand
GCTTAATCAAAACCCTCGATTCTCTTTGAGAGGATGAGATTCTGCTCTTGTTAGATGTGGACCCCAGTGTGACACACACTGACCGCCTTCCCAGGATGTTTGTTGCTTGGTCTCCTGGTCCAAAGTCCTCGTCACACCTTCCAGAGGCTGGTGCTGTGCCCCGGTCTTCCAGGGGAGCCTGGCGTGTGCTCACATGACCAGG
>NW_006445620.1:0-202 GCF_000325575.1 Pteropus alecto | reverse complement strand
GGCTTAAGCCTTCCCTGAGATCAAAAACTATGCTATGGCTTTGAGGGGCCAGTTGCCATGAGTTCTATGACAATACAGAAATAAGTCTTGCCAAAAACTGAATAAACTTGGAGGAGAAGCCCAAGCCTCAGAGGAGACCACTACCCTAGTTAACATCTCAATTGCAACTTTGTAGGACCTTGAACAGAGAACAAGCTAATCA
>NW_006445619.1:0-202 GCF_000325575.1 Pteropus alecto | reverse complement strand
TGTTGGCGAGGATATGGAGAAAAGAGAACCCTCGTACACTGCTGATGGGATTGTAAATTGGTGCAGCCATTATAGAAAACAGTGTGGAGGTCCTCGAAACATTAAAAATAGAACTACCATATTACCTGGCAATTCCACTTCTGAGTATTTATCTGAAGAAGTCCAAAAGTAATTCGAAAAGATATATGCACCCCTATGTTCA
>NW_006445618.1:0-202 GCF_000325575.1 Pteropus alecto | reverse complement strand
GGTGACTGTTGGGAAACGGGTCTTTAAAGGGCTGACTGAGGTAAAATGAGGTCACCGGGCTGGACCCTGGCCCAACACGACTGGGGCTTTCTCAGGAGAGACGAGGACACAGACGCGGAGGATGACCGTGAGGACATTGGGGAGGGGGATGGCAGTGCCCACTTGCCGAGGAGGGGGGCCTCCGGGGCTGGAGAGAGCCACG
>NW_006445617.1:0-202 GCF_000325575.1 Pteropus alecto | reverse complement strand
CCCTCCCTGTCCGGGCCGTGGGTGAACCGTCCAGCTGCCTCCTCCACGTGCGGCCCGGGTCACGAGCTCCAGGACACCGCCCTGCAGGCTCCGGGCACCAGATCCACGCGGGGCCGTCCTGACCCACGACCCTCCTGCGGCCGGTTCTCCTCCCACGCGTCCAGGACGCGGCCTTTCTGGCGCCCACTGCCAGGCCACCGCG
>NW_006445616.1:0-202 GCF_000325575.1 Pteropus alecto | reverse complement strand
AACAGACTCACAAATACAGAGGACAATCTGATGACTGCCAGAGAAGCAGGGGTTCGGGGCCTAGGAGAAAGGGATGGAAAACTAGAGAAGTACAAATTAGTAGTTAAGAGATGGCTACAAGAATGGGAAGTCCAGCATAGGAAATGTAGTCAGCACTAATGTAATGCCTATGTGTAGAGCCACATGGGTGATAGAGTAATTG
>NW_006445615.1:0-202 GCF_000325575.1 Pteropus alecto | reverse complement strand
GCGCGTGTTTCACATGAGAAAAAGCAGAGGCAGGGGCAGGGCTCCTTTAAGGGGGATGAACATGATCAAAGCGCCGTGGGTTGGGAGGCCGTCTGAACGGGTGTCGACCTGCCTGGTGACGCTGGCGTGGAGGCACGGGGCCTCTGCAGGAAGACGCGGCACGTGCAAGGCCCCCGCCTCGTGCTGCGTCCCCAGCAGCGGC
>NW_006445614.1:0-202 GCF_000325575.1 Pteropus alecto | reverse complement strand
GGAATCAGCCTGGCAGTGCCTCAGACAGTTAAGCCGCCATCTGACCCAACACTTCCACTCTTAGGCATTTACCCAAGGGCCCGAAAGCACGTCCACACAAAATCCTGTACGTGGAAGTTCACACCAACGTTGTTCCAACAGGGAAAACATGCTCCATAACGAAAGCCGGACACAAAGACCACATGTTGTATGAGTCCATTTA
>NW_006445613.1:0-202 GCF_000325575.1 Pteropus alecto | reverse complement strand
GACCTTGTCAGCTTACAATCCTTTATTTTTTTAATCAAAATTGGAAAATTCTCAGCTATTATATCTTCAAATATTATTTCTATCCCATTCTTTTTCTCCTCTTTTTCTGTGACTATACATTATCTTTGTTTTTTCAGCATTCTAAATAATAATATGTTAGACTTTTGACCATGTCTCCCATCTCTTTTATGTTTCGTTTTTT
>NW_006445612.1:0-202 GCF_000325575.1 Pteropus alecto | reverse complement strand
CTAAGTTTGTGGTGGTTTAATATCTAGCAATTGATAACTGAAACACCCAATCTAATAACTACTGTTTCTAGAATTCTTTTGAGGTAGTAATAAACCTACATTACGTGTACATATCGAATGAAAGACACATCATTATTCTAGAAACCTAAAAAATCTGCTCAGTGTTTGTCTTAGAATCAAGAATATGACCACTAAGTGACTC
>NW_006445611.1:0-202 GCF_000325575.1 Pteropus alecto | reverse complement strand
TGACAGGATCCTATTGACATTTTAGATAGATTACTCTGATGGGGTATAGAAGATAGACTTAAGCAGGTACAAGCTTCGTTCAGGTTTAATTTAGTGAAGGCCTCTATCAGGGAGTAGAGACAGAACAGAGGGGATACATTATAAGAATTATTTCAGATGTAAAAATCAGTAGAACTTGATAATTAAAAGATTATAGGCATTA
>NW_006445610.1:0-202 GCF_000325575.1 Pteropus alecto | reverse complement strand
GAAAGGGTGGTACCATTATTCAGACTCCTGCAAGAGAGAGGATATTGAGAGATCACAGAAATGCTACACACTGGGCAGTCCCAGGTTGTGCCAGGAAACGTGAGTTGTTAAAACAAGGAGCTGTGGGGAGAATTCTGGCATTGACCGTGGCTGCCAGCAAAGCACGCTCCATATACCTCCCACCACAAACCCCAAAGCCGCA
>NW_006445609.1:0-202 GCF_000325575.1 Pteropus alecto | reverse complement strand
GGCATTTATAATGCTATCCAGTGGGCTATTTGACCTTCAAAGTATCTGGCCTCCGAAGGCTATGACACTGTTGACCAGTTTCTTCTCTAATCTCTCTTGTAACTTGAGTCCTGTGACACTTTCTCCTGCGTTTTCTTTTTTCTATTTTTCTAATGCTTTCTTCATCGTTTTCTTTGTGTACTCGCCTTTATTTGCCCGATTT
>NW_006445608.1:0-202 GCF_000325575.1 Pteropus alecto | reverse complement strand
CGGTCTGTTCCATCCTTACGGGAGGTCTGTACCCCGCTCTCGGCCACAGTTTGGGGAGCACTGCTCCGCAGGGTCCAGGGCCACCACAGCGGCGTCCACTCCCGTCTCCGTCTTGCTTTCAGAACTGTGTCATCATAGCCTTATAATTTGTTTTTAATCTGTCCCACCTTGGTGGCCTATTAGGGTCCTACACGTGCCATGG
>NW_006445607.1:0-202 GCF_000325575.1 Pteropus alecto | reverse complement strand
CACGGATCAAAAACATTCAACAAGAAGTTAGACTTTTGCTGACGTGTGCTATGTAGTTAGGTCTATGATGGTTGCCTCTGAGTGAACATGTGCAGACTTTTTTTCCTCATCATCCTCCCCTAAACAACATGGTATGACAACTGTTTACGCCGCCTTTCCATCCATCGTATTAGGCATGATGAGCAATCTAGAGATGACTCAA
>NW_006445606.1:0-202 GCF_000325575.1 Pteropus alecto | reverse complement strand
AGCCTCACCACCTTGACCCTGGGTAAACCTCGAACCTCAGATGTCAACTCTTCAAACATGGGGTTAGCAAGAGTATAGCTTTGAGGATTCAAATGAATATTATTTCTTGAGTGCCAGGCACTGTTTCAACAGCTTTACACGTATAACTCTCTTAAGCCTCGCTCAGCTAGGTAGGTTCTATTCTTCTCATTACATAGATGAT
>NW_006445605.1:0-202 GCF_000325575.1 Pteropus alecto | reverse complement strand
TGGGGAGGGAAGGGGAGGCGTCCCAAACTGTCGCCGTCTTAAGAAGTCAGGGGAACGGGAGGAAATACGTCGAATAGCTTCCCTCGGTGATCCTCTGACGGCCGAATGCAAGGACCTCAAGGCAAGAGTCTGCCACCGTGAGAGCCTTTCGATTCCATAGGAATCATGTAGCTTTTGGCCGTATACTCATCAGCATGAAAAG
>NW_006445604.1:0-202 GCF_000325575.1 Pteropus alecto | reverse complement strand
ATGTGGCTGTTAGGTTTCTTCTTTCTTTTCAAGGACCCTTAGCTCCTTTTCGTCCATCTTCTCCTCTGATGACAACTTCGGATGTCAGGGACAGAAAGTTCTGGGTTCTCACGACTGCGCTAGCGTGCGATCCTGACAAGTCAAGCCGCCGCTCCGCTCGGAAGCCCAGTTTCTTCTGGAAATTCTCTCTTCTGGGGGAAAT
>NW_006445603.1:0-202 GCF_000325575.1 Pteropus alecto | reverse complement strand
GGGCCACACACCCAGGTCCCGGAGCCTTGCCTTGCCTCCTGGGTGCTGGGCGAGTGGCCTGTGGGAGATAGCGCTACAGCTGGCCCCTGGCTCCGGAGCTGCTGGGGGCTCTCAGAAGGCCTCTGGCCATTCCCCCCACCACCCCCAGCGAGGCTTAGGTACCAGATTTGAAATAAAGAGAAACAAAAGGGGGGTCCGTTAT
>NW_006445602.1:0-202 GCF_000325575.1 Pteropus alecto | reverse complement strand
GGTTCTCCCTGTTTCCTTCCCACCTCATCATCTCTAAGCTAGAAAAAGAGAGAGAGAGGCAGTGTGGGGTGGGGGGACAGAGAGACAGAGAGACAGAGACATACGGGGGTGGACGTGGTAACAGTGCTTCTGCAAGGCCACAATCAGCAGATGTCTTTCCCAGGACGCCTAGAGTAATGGCTCAGAGGAGGGATCCAGGAGG
>NW_006445601.1:0-202 GCF_000325575.1 Pteropus alecto | reverse complement strand
TCCTCCGTCAGCGTCACAGGGCCGTGGCCGAAGCCGGCCGCGTGCCTTCCCGGCCTGAGCTCTCCCGCAGAAGAAGATTGAGTTTTACGGGAAGGACAAGCGCCTGCGAGCGAGCAGGACTCGAGGCGGCCGGGGCTGTGGCCACGTCGCAGGCAGCTGAGGAACCAACGAGGCCCAAAGGCGCGAGAGGTTCAGCTCCGTT
>NW_006445600.1:0-202 GCF_000325575.1 Pteropus alecto | reverse complement strand
AATTTTCCCAAAGGAGAAAATATCCACAGTGGAAACCAGAGGGTTTAAAAAGCTCCACTTCAATGTAATTCCACCCAGAAAAGCCATGGAAGGCTGCTCACTGTTCTCTGAGGATATACACATTTAAAAAATTTTATTGGTACCTCCATTTCTAATTCCTTCTAAAGTTTCTAGAACTTAATTCTCCAATGTATTATTTTCT
>NW_006445599.1:0-202 GCF_000325575.1 Pteropus alecto | reverse complement strand
AGCACGGGCGCCTCAGCGCCGTATCCTGCAGGTGTAACCATCGCGTGGGGCGCGGGCTTGTTCCCCTGAACCTCCATCTTTATAGGAACGTTGACAACTGAATGCAACGACAAAACAAAAGCAAACGAGAAACCGCGGTTTCCGAATTCAGTGCAAGCCACGCCATCCGATCGTCCGGAACGCTCTTCGGAAAATTCCGGTT
>NW_006445598.1:0-202 GCF_000325575.1 Pteropus alecto | reverse complement strand
CTGATTCTTAAGAAAAGGGAAATAGTTCATAGGACTGGTTCACGCACAGGGACACGTGGGTCCACCATGTGCTCTTTGCTCTCTCAGCCTGCTCACCTGCATGATACGTATTCCGCCCTGCCCTTAGCCCTCCTGTGGGCTGGGTGGTGCAGGCATGCCCACTGCCGCAGAAGGCCTGTGGCCGCCCAGTGCTGCCTGGTGG
>NW_006445597.1:0-202 GCF_000325575.1 Pteropus alecto | reverse complement strand
ATATCCTCCGGGTTGATCCATGTTGTTGTAAATGGAAGGATCTACATTTTTAAAGCCGAATAATATTCCATTGTATGTTTATACCACAAGTATCTATTCACTTAGATTGATTCTACATCTTGGCTATCGTGAGTAATGCTGCAGTAAATATGGGAGTGCAGATATCTGTTGAGGTACTGATTTCATACTCTTGGGATATACA
>NW_006445596.1:0-202 GCF_000325575.1 Pteropus alecto | reverse complement strand
ATCAAAGTTGGAATTCTGTATTTTATTCTTAGAGTAATGAGATGAGCAACCACTGAAAATTTAATATATATATATTTTTTACATTATGAAGTGCATCATATACACCAGAGAGTACCACTTAGCTTAAGAAATAGAATGTTGCCTACATTACGAAATAAAACTGAAGTCTGCTTATTTCTTTCCTAAAAGGATCCCCTCCATC
>NW_006445595.1:0-202 GCF_000325575.1 Pteropus alecto | reverse complement strand
GTTCTCTTTGGATGTAGAAAAATAAAGAAATTCAGGTTTTATTTATTCTATGCTAAAATCATGAAAATAGAAAGCAGCAGTCCTACTTTGAGACTAAGCTATAGGTATTGATGGGGTTCAGAGATGGCTAAGTGCTGGGGCCTCTGAGGAACCCCTTAGGAGGGGATGTGGAGATGTGGGCTAAGGGAGCTGTTAGGTGATC
>NW_006445594.1:0-202 GCF_000325575.1 Pteropus alecto | reverse complement strand
GCAGCTGGGGCATGTGTGCGCTGACCCAGGAAAGGAGGTCCGATGGAGCACCAACAGTGTTCCCTTGTTCTTGATGAAGCCATTTGTTAGGGGACCAACTGACCTGGTTAGCCAGGGACTGAGGTTCCCTGTGATATGCGACTTTCAGAAAAAGAAAGACAGCATCGAGCAAACCAGCTGGTTGCCCGCTTTGTACTGTCTC
>NW_006445593.1:0-202 GCF_000325575.1 Pteropus alecto | reverse complement strand
CCTGGTCAGCCCCCCGCTCCGTCCCGTGTCCAGACTTCGGCTCTTCCCTGTCCTTCGGCACCATACTGTTTCTTAGACATCTTACTGCTGTCGTGGGGCCCCCTTCACGTCCTCTGGCACGGCCATCGTTTCGCCGGACCTTCGTCAAGCTGGGTGGCCAGCGGCTAGTGGCTGCAGATGGCACAGGCCCCCTGTGGAGAGT
>NW_006445592.1:0-202 GCF_000325575.1 Pteropus alecto | reverse complement strand
CCATTCATTTATTGGTGGACCCTTAGATTGTTTCCTTATCTTGGCTATTTGTGATTAATGCTGTAATAAACATGGGACTGCAGATACCTTTTTGATATCTTGTTTTTATTTCTTTTGGATATATATTCAGAAGTAGAATCGTTGGATCATATGGTAACTTCAAAAAATTTTTTGAGGAAATTCCATACTGTTTTCCTGATGG
>NW_006445591.1:0-202 GCF_000325575.1 Pteropus alecto | reverse complement strand
ACTGGATGACTTTAAAGATTGTCTTTGAATTCCCATGTGCTAAAAATGGGAAAAGAAAGGCTTTCTTGCAACTCGGCTTGAGTCATGATTTGACGTAGACAATCTTTCTAACAGAACAAGTTTGGCTGGGTTAAAGTTTGGGGTGAGATTTAGGAGTGAATGGGGTAAACAATGATAAGTCAGAAAAGGAGGTAGGAATGTA
>NW_006445590.1:0-202 GCF_000325575.1 Pteropus alecto | reverse complement strand
ACCGAACTGTAGGGGTGGGAAATATAAGTTTTCACGTAGATTATTTGGTAAGCATCACTGTCTCTGCCACAACCTGTCGTTTTTTATTGATTTATGGAAATCTTTTGCATTATATGGATTCTAATCTTGTCTGATATATATATATCTATTTACAAATCTTTTGCTTCTCTTTTAACTTTGTTCATGGCACCATTTGTCACAC
>NW_006445589.1:0-202 GCF_000325575.1 Pteropus alecto | reverse complement strand
AAATTCTATAGGAAAAATAAAAGGGATTGTTTCAAAGTTGTAAAAAAAAAAAAGGTTTTTGCAGAAAAGCAAAAGCTAAGAGAGTTCATCACAAAACTGAAAAGAAATGGCACTAATTCACAACAAGAAAACATACAAAAGTGAAAAAAAAAACCATTGGAAATGATATATATAGTAAAGGGTAGTGGATCAATCATTAATT
>NW_006445588.1:0-202 GCF_000325575.1 Pteropus alecto | reverse complement strand
TCATTAACAACAAGACTCTGACATCAGTATCAGAACCTTCTCTCCTCTTTGGTGACCTCAAATTAAATAAAATTAATGTAGTAGTGATTTCTTCTAAAAACATAGTATAGCTCCATTTCTGAGATTTCTATCAAGTTATCTGGTTTATAAGGGCAAATGAGGTCACTACTTATGAAAATCCTCATAATTCATTTAGTTCACA
>NW_006445587.1:0-202 GCF_000325575.1 Pteropus alecto | reverse complement strand
TCTGATAAACACCCTTTATCGAGTTAAGGAGATTCCGCTTTAGACTGAGTTGCTAAAGCTATTTTTTTTAAATCACGGGTAGGTGTAAAACTGTCAGATGTTTTTTTGCGGTTACAAGCCGATCATGTGGATGCCTCTCCCGCCCCTGCCCCCCGAATGTGGTCCTATGATGAGTTTCTTTGGTTTTCTACTATTGAGCGGC
>NW_006445586.1:0-202 GCF_000325575.1 Pteropus alecto | reverse complement strand
CCGGGACAGACCCACTGGACAGGCTTGAAACTGGCTTCACGGGGTGCTTGCGAGCCCTCGTGTGTTTACGAGCCAGGGAAATGGAGCCTTCTTTTTTTGCACTTACTTTCTTTTTTAAAATCGTAGTAACATACAATTTATCATTTTAACCATTTTTTAGTGTCCAGTTCAGTAGATTAAGTACATTCACATTGTTATGCAT
>NW_006445585.1:0-202 GCF_000325575.1 Pteropus alecto | reverse complement strand
GTTCAACTTCCTTTCGCTAAAGTAATTTTTTTTTTTAGCAAGGCCCTCTTATTCTTTGTTTTAAAATGTTTTTATTTTGGTCTCATTTTGAATGATAGTTTAGTTCAGGGATTCTCAAACCTGGGGATCTTGTGAAACTGCTGACTAGACTCTGAGGTCTGGGGTGTATTCTTACTTGCTCACAGGTGATTCTGGTCCTGCT
>NW_006445584.1:0-202 GCF_000325575.1 Pteropus alecto | reverse complement strand
TAGTTTGAAAAACATCACAGCAGGCAACAGGAACCGGTAAAGGCCCTTAAGCCAGAGAATAGCACCTCTGGTTTTTAGGAGGAAAGTTCTAGAGGCTGAGTGGAAAGACTGAATGGGGAGAGACAGGTGTCAGTGAAGAAGCTGTCACAACGATCTCAAGCACTGGTTCTCAACTTCAACAATTGTGCCCTACAGGGGACAT
>NW_006445583.1:0-202 GCF_000325575.1 Pteropus alecto | reverse complement strand
TGGTTAAATCAACAATGATATGACAACTGTCCTTTGCTCTCTGAAGTTGCTTCATGCCAAGAGTCTCCTTTCAGGGAGCCCTGCATCCAGAGAGAATGATTCCCTCCAAATAGGAGTGCATGAACGGAGAAGAATTCTTTATCCTTGGCCTTTAGATATGCAATCTATCAGTGAATTCTGCTAAATGGAAAAAAATAGCCAC
>NW_006445582.1:0-202 GCF_000325575.1 Pteropus alecto | reverse complement strand
TGTTTGACCTTTTGAGGAACTGCCAAACCGTTTTCTATCTTTATTAGCCTTGAATGAGCTTTCCAGTTTCTCTACATTCTTGATAATAGTTGTTATGGCCTGTGTTTGTGATGATTTTTGATAATAGTTATCTTAGTGAGTGTAAAGTGGTATTTCTCGGGGTTTTCATTTACATTTGTCTAATGGCTGATTATTGTTTTCT
>NW_006445581.1:0-202 GCF_000325575.1 Pteropus alecto | reverse complement strand
AAAAAAAAGCAATCTACAGATGTGTGGAGTAATTCCCTCATGGAATGAAATGCAGTGGTTCTCCAGCGCAAGAAGTGCTGGTCAAGTCCCACAGGCAGCCACACAATGTGGCAGAGAACTCAGAAACAACTCTGATTTCTAGACCAATGCAGGGGCAGAGCTGGGGCCTGAGAGCAGTCCTGCTGCCACCTCTACCTTCCTG
>NW_006445580.1:0-202 GCF_000325575.1 Pteropus alecto | reverse complement strand
TCATAGATTGGAAGAATCAATATTATAAATATGTCTCCTCTCTCCAAATTGATTTATAGATATAGTATAATCTCAATCAAAATAATTTTTTTTTTTTTTGGTGGTGGCAGGAACTAGATTTTAAAATTTATACAAAAGAAATGTCAGAAATAGCCAGGGTATTCTTGAAGAATAATAAGAAGTTTGAAGCACTCTTCTTAAG
>NW_006445579.1:0-202 GCF_000325575.1 Pteropus alecto | reverse complement strand
AATCGTGTCTTTCTTCTGTATCCCTACTCCACCCACGGACATTTATATGGAGAGCACAGTATTTTAATGTTCAGTTTTGAGAAGAGGAAGGGCTTCTGAGCTATTCTAGATAGGCTCTGTTGACGTGTGCAAAAAATATTAAACCAAGTAGAAAACAAGGTCAATATTATATTCATACTTATAAAAGGAGAAAATGATAACT
>NW_006445578.1:0-202 GCF_000325575.1 Pteropus alecto | reverse complement strand
TCGAGTCCTCTTTATACTTTACCCTACAATGGAATTCAGGACCTGCGAGGCCTGACAGCAGGGTCTGGACTCCGTCGGACCCCCGTTTACTAGGTGAGTTGTTCCTTCATTCTTTGAAGGGACCTCCCATTCATATCGGGCACCTCACTCTGCTGAACAGAGATTGTCCTCCCTACACCGAAGGTCTCACATCCCTGATAAG
>NW_006445577.1:0-202 GCF_000325575.1 Pteropus alecto | reverse complement strand
GTTGCATGTTTCTTGATCAGCTTTATTCTTGGGCCCGGTGGTATATTCCGCTACTTTAGATTCTTTCATAAATCCAGCCTATGACTAGGCTTCATTCTCATTGGCTCAATCCCAATTAATTATTGTGACTGCTGCTACTAGGATTTGGAATTCCCACATACCACTCCAGGATTCAGATTTGAAGTTTATCATCCAGAAGACA
>NW_006445576.1:0-202 GCF_000325575.1 Pteropus alecto | reverse complement strand
GTAAAAGATGTACCGTGTGAAAGATTTAAAAAAAAACTAGAATGCCAGTTATAGGAGAGTTGGCCAAGGAAGGATTTAACTCGGCACAAGGTCAAAATAACATTTCTCCACCGCCTATCTTCTGTTTCAAAGCTTGATTTTTTTTTTCTAATGTGATTTTTAACGTCGCTGATAGAAACTATGTGCCTGAGCGTCACATGAA
>NW_006445575.1:0-202 GCF_000325575.1 Pteropus alecto | reverse complement strand
GTGCAAAGCCAGAGTCATCTTTCCAGAAGGAGGCAGTGGTGTCTGTACAGAGTAAAATCTGCTGCATGTGTGGTCTCAGACCTTTTGTTTAATTCTTGGTGTGTATACATTTATTGTGTCTCCGAGATGGCAAGCATCAGTTTTCTTTATCTCTGTATTAGCCAGTTTGTTGCTGTCTTCGAAATCAGTGCTCAAAAATACA
>NW_006445574.1:0-202 GCF_000325575.1 Pteropus alecto | reverse complement strand
TTAGTGCCTCCATTTTACTGATGAGGACAAATAACCTGCCCAAGATCAAATCCATGGATAGAATCTGAAGAAGATGGGATTCAAACGCTACATCCCTCTTTTTCTAAAATGGGGCTCTTACTCCCACAAGGCAAACTTCTGCACAAGGATTGAGTAGCTTAGGTCTCATGATCTACTGTTGTGCACTGAAAAATTAGCAGCA
>NW_006445573.1:0-202 GCF_000325575.1 Pteropus alecto | reverse complement strand
TTATCTATTTTTTTGTATATAACATCTATTTTACTATGTTTATGTACAACGAGACAACATTTCAATATACCTGAGATAGATATATCGATCTATATGAAGTTTAATATTTTCTAAATCTTCTTTAGGATTTTTTGTTGATTTATCAAATTAGTCAACCTGTTTGTCTATTATCCAGGTATTTTTATCTACCTATCAATCTATC
>NW_006445572.1:0-202 GCF_000325575.1 Pteropus alecto | reverse complement strand
GAAACCCTCAGGCTTCCCCTTCCCGCTCCAGCCCCTGCCGTCCTGAGCGAGGGTCTCCCTGCTCCTCCCTCACCAAGAGAAAGGCGTGGGTTTGGGCACGACAAGGAAGGAGATAAGGAAGCGACACAGAAAAACGTGGGGAAGAAATAATGCAGGAAATGGGCTTTAAGGATTCCTCTGAAATTGTCTGTGAGTCAAAACT
>NW_006445571.1:0-202 GCF_000325575.1 Pteropus alecto | reverse complement strand
GGCCCTCTTAGCGAACTCCAACTCCATCGTGGCAACATCTCCCATCTTCCTTAAGGGCAGGGAGGCGAGAGGAGCCTGGGTCACCCCCTCCCCGCCGACAGCCACTCTCCACAGAACGCAAACATCCTGCGGCCATCTTTACGGCCTCTCGGTCTCTTGGAAATATCCTCTGAAACGATCAGAGCCGAGAAACTGGATGGGG
>NW_006445570.1:0-202 GCF_000325575.1 Pteropus alecto | reverse complement strand
ATTGTGACGTTATTTTGTGATGCAAAGTGTATACGCGATGTTATAAAGTGCTCTCGCTCTACCTGACGTTGCAAGTTAGACTCTCGCTTCAATTAAAAAGTCGGTGGCGAACTTCCATCGACGTTTCCTAGCAACGACCGAGCGGGGTAGTCCTGTGAACCCATTACGTGGATGGGGAAACTGAGGCGTAGAGAGTCTCAGA
>NW_006445569.1:0-202 GCF_000325575.1 Pteropus alecto | reverse complement strand
CTGGCAAGTGCTGGTTAGCAAAAGAAAAACATTACAAAAGTTAGTTTCCATTCCCTCTGGGACTGGAAGTGTTGCTAAGTGTCGGTTCGGTTCTACACCTGGAGTCTGATTTCTTAGCTCTGAGCTGGAGGTTGTTCTTTTGGACCTGGAGTGCTCACGATGGGGGCTGAGTGTTTCCACTTTTCAAGTTCCAGAGCCAACT
>NW_006445568.1:0-202 GCF_000325575.1 Pteropus alecto | reverse complement strand
GATACTTACAGGCCCTATCCTGTTTAAGATTTCAGAGCAACTGCCACTGTCACCCATGCCCTTCTTAAATTCTCCTCTGTTTCCACTGAACGCACCCTCTCTTGCTTCTCTCCGCACCTCGTCCTACTCCCACCCTGTGTGGGTGGGTGTGCCCTAGGACATTGTCTTCAGCACTCTTCTCCCCTCATTCCTACTCTCTTCC
>NW_006445567.1:0-202 GCF_000325575.1 Pteropus alecto | reverse complement strand
TGCCGTGCACTCAGTGACCCCCATTTTACAGACAAAGAAACTAAGGTTCAGAGAGGAAGTGACGTGCCCAGGGCCCGACATAGCTCAACCAGCAGAGCCAGGCCTGAAACTGTCTACCCTTGCCACCTCTCCAGGCCTCAGTTTCTTCCTCTGTATCATGGTTGCTGAGTGGATGTTCGATTGGAGAACGGAAGGGAAGGGC
>NW_006445566.1:0-202 GCF_000325575.1 Pteropus alecto | reverse complement strand
AAGATACCACTATATACCCACTAGATTGACTAAAATTAAAAAGAATGACAATAGTAAGTATTGGAGCACTTGGAACTCTCAAACACTGCTTGTTGTTAATATAGTGCAACTACTTTGGGAAAATTTGGCAGTTCTTATAAAATTTAACATTTGATTGCCATATGTGCTAGCAATTTCACTCGAAGGTATTCTTCATGAAAGG
>NW_006445565.1:0-202 GCF_000325575.1 Pteropus alecto | reverse complement strand
CAATTCCTTTCTGTACATTGTTAGAGTGCTGACTTGCTTCAAAAAATGTACCAATACTAGCCCCCCAATGAATTCTAGCAAATATTCAAAGAAGATTTAATGCCTATTCTCGAAATCTTTGAAAAATTGAAGAGGAGTCAATATTTCCCAAACATCTTTATTATCCTTACCAAAACCTGGTAAGGATAACACACACACACAC
>NW_006445564.1:0-202 GCF_000325575.1 Pteropus alecto | reverse complement strand
ATCGCCTCCACTTTCTTCTGAGATCAGACAAGATCGGGCGCACTCAGGGTGGTATGGCCGTAGACCCACTTTGTAAAAGTATTCCATCCAGAATAAATTCTCGCTTCCTTAAACTCTTAAAAAAGTGTCCCGACCTAAGCCCAAATCCTTTAATAATTTTTTTTAACGCCATCTTACTGAGACATCCCTGGGTTGCCATGGT
>NW_006445563.1:0-202 GCF_000325575.1 Pteropus alecto | reverse complement strand
ACTAAGGGGCCTGGAGACCTTGGGCTACACTCTTGGTACCGCCCCTAACCAGCTATGGTCTTGGCTAAGCCAAGGCCCTTCCCTGAGTTCCTGTTTACTTACTTATAATATGCAGAGATTGGAGTAGATACATGGTTTTCAAACATTGTTTAAGCAATGGAACACATTTTTTCAATTAAATATTACAGAGCAGGCCAGTATA
>NW_006445562.1:0-202 GCF_000325575.1 Pteropus alecto | reverse complement strand
ACTAAAACCCAAGTGTCAGCCAGACTGTGCCCTCATCTGGAGGCCCAACTGGAGAAGAACATGCTTTCCAAGCTCCATCGCGTTGGTGGCAAAATTCATGTCCTTGGGTCCGTGGAGCTCATGGCAGCTCTCTCCTTCGAAGCCAACAGTGGAGAGAGAGTCCACCGCTTCCAGACTCTGATGTCCAGACCCTCTGACCAAG
>NW_006445561.1:0-202 GCF_000325575.1 Pteropus alecto | reverse complement strand
ATTTACAAAGATGGATCAGATACAGCGCTGAGTCTAGCAGGGACCACCAGCAGTTGATGAAGCTTTGCTAGCTCAGAGTTAATAAGGCCAAAGGCTGGACAGAGCGAGCTTCATATCCAGCCAAGGATCAGCCACTAAATCAGGCCACAACTATGGGTAGGTCATCTTATAGACAAGGCACAGCTCTAGTGTGTTGGAGCCC
>NW_006445560.1:0-202 GCF_000325575.1 Pteropus alecto | reverse complement strand
GGTTTCAAGAACCACTGAGTTGGGCCATGGACCTCCTCAAGCATAATGGAATGCAAAATACTAGCCTCCGTGAAGGGATGCCTGAGGTCCAGTCTTGGCTCTGATATAAAATTAGCCAGACATGTCATCTCTCTCTGAGTGTTAGTCTATCCATCTAGCTACTAAATGCTTGCAGAGTTTTCTTCCAAGTCTAAAATTTAAT
>NW_006445559.1:0-202 GCF_000325575.1 Pteropus alecto | reverse complement strand
TTTTACGAACCCCCCAGCAGTGTTGAAAGTTTCCAATTTCTCCACATCCTCACCAACATGTTATCTTTTTGGTTTTTTCCTGATCATATACAACCTAATGTTCTAGTTGATAGTATCTCATTGTCCTTTTGATTTGCTTTTTCGTGATAGTTAGTGATGTTGAGCACCTTTTCATAAGTCTGTTGGTCATTTGTATGTCTTC
>NW_006445558.1:0-202 GCF_000325575.1 Pteropus alecto | reverse complement strand
AAAGCCATAGTCAGGTTCAAAAGATTAATAAAATACTAAGAGTCACGTCTGTGGATAGAGCAACAGCCATATCTATGAATTTTAATAAAAGGGAAGTTGATATGTGTTTTAAAAACCATGAGTTTGGTAATGGAACAGGGTTCATATTCCAGATCTGCCATATATATATATAGCTCTGTGTTAGGTGGGCAAGTTACTCTGT
>NW_006445557.1:0-202 GCF_000325575.1 Pteropus alecto | reverse complement strand
TTATACTATAACACCACCAGCATGATTCATTTTCTATGAAGAATTGGAAACACTTTGATGTCATTGAGGTAATAAGCCATCTTGAAAATGTCTATCTTAAAAAGTTTACCTTGCTGAAGCTCCTCTATTAGAAGTGAAAGTACATGCATTCCAATCTTCATCATGACACTTTAGTAAAAATTCTGATTCACTGGAAAATGGT
>NW_006445556.1:0-202 GCF_000325575.1 Pteropus alecto | reverse complement strand
CCCCGCCCTGTGCCAAGCACGCCAGTAACTTCTTCACCTCAGTCCTTCTCCCTCCCGCCTGGGGGCAACTCCCACCTCCCCCGAGTGAGCAGAAACTGCGGGGGCTCGAGAAACTCTCCCCAGTTGCTACCGTGGGCGGCAGGAGGATTCAAACCCAGGACTGGGGCGCAGACCTAAGCTCAGCCTCTGAAGCAACATTCTC
>NW_006445555.1:0-202 GCF_000325575.1 Pteropus alecto | reverse complement strand
TGGCCACTTCGCGTGTTCACGCTCTGTCCCCTCGACCACTCTAAAGCGTCCTGCAATTCCTGTGAGGCACACGTGTGGCCGAGATGTGCACGAGGCTTCGACTTCACAAAGGCATCGTGTCCCAGAGGGAATGTTAGGGTCCCAGGGGTCACACGTGACAAAAATTTAACCCAAACTGACTTAGGGTCAAACACAAATGACC
>NW_006445554.1:0-202 GCF_000325575.1 Pteropus alecto | reverse complement strand
AGTGCCCACCAATAGACACTGGATAAAGAGGTGGTCTACAACTCCCATAAGCCAATGTGTGTAACATGTTTCTTCAATAAATAAATGCTATTATTATTATAAAAATGGAATTTAATTATTTAAAATGTACGTTTAAATATCAAGAGAAAAAATTTAAAAGATTATGATTTTATTATCTTTTCAGATTATTTGTGAATCCAAA
>NW_006445553.1:0-202 GCF_000325575.1 Pteropus alecto | reverse complement strand
GGGGGCCAGTGCATGGGTTTGGGGACCGTGTGTGGGTTTGTGAGACCCCCTGTGTTGTGTTTGAGGAGGCCCGTGTGTGGGCTTGGGGGGGCCTGTGCATGGTTTTGAGTGGGGCTATATGCGAGTTTGAGGGGCTCGTGTATTTGTATCCTCAAGTCACGTTAGCAATTCCATATTGTACCTAACTCAGCAAACATTTTGT
>NW_006445552.1:0-202 GCF_000325575.1 Pteropus alecto | reverse complement strand
AACTCCCAGAGCAGCCCCGTTCCATGTGCTCCAGTGTCCCGCCTCCCCACGCGGCGTCGGGGCGCGGTGGGATGCGGAACCCTCGGCGGCTCTTCCCAGCCGGGAGCTTCCAAACCGCAGCCAGTTCCACCTTGAGGTCAAAACGGAGAATTCTTGGGCGCAAGTCCCACCCAGTTACCCAGACTCTCCACGTTTTACCTAG
>NW_006445551.1:0-202 GCF_000325575.1 Pteropus alecto | reverse complement strand
CCAAGACTGTTAAGGTGTTTGTCATCCATAGCAAGCAGGGCTGTGGCTTGGAAGAGGGCCAAGGACATATCTGTGGGGCTGCGGGAGCAGGGCTCTTGAGCGTTTCCACCTTGCAGGTAGGAGCAGGGCTGGATTAGGGCAAAAGTATCCGTTACTGTGATGCAGCCATTGGCCAGCAGGCATGGACCCTCCACTCCATGGC
>NW_006445550.1:0-202 GCF_000325575.1 Pteropus alecto | reverse complement strand
ATGGAGACTAATCCCACGTTTTAGGCACACTTGCCGGGTCTCCCCGTGGGCAGAGTGAAACCAGGGCCGGGCGTCGGGAGGCGTGGCGGGAGGGCCGGACGCGCCGCCCTACAGCCGGTGTGGGGAGGGCGGTCCGGTCCCCCAGCCTCTCCCACTCCTACATCGCAGCTCCGAGCGCCCACCTCTGAGGCTGACGTTTCTG
>NW_006445549.1:0-202 GCF_000325575.1 Pteropus alecto | reverse complement strand
AGATGACCTCACTCCCTGCACCTCAGCTTCCTCATCTTTTAAAAAGTGTTTCAGGGTTGATGTAAAGATTGGCTGAAATTGTACACTGAAAGTATATTTGACAATTATTGTCGTTTATATTTATTTGTTATGTATGTAGAATAGATATTTCAAAATCTATCTTTGAGAATTCCAAAGGTCTTGTCACCTTGAACCCAGAGAC
>NW_006445548.1:0-202 GCF_000325575.1 Pteropus alecto | reverse complement strand
GGCGCACTGCTGATGCTTGATGAACGTGCTTTACGTCAAGTGCTAATTTAGACTTTGGACGTCAGGACCCCACGCTTACCTCGATGAACGTTTGTTGACACCGACATGCGATAGGCACACTATAAGTCACACAGGAATAGCCCGTCGCCCTGCCCGCCAGCTCTTTGTTTGCACTTGGAGGTCAATCCCCACCTCATTGTGT
>NW_006445547.1:0-202 GCF_000325575.1 Pteropus alecto | reverse complement strand
CTCCAGGGGAGGCCAGCCCCGAGGGCAGGGTTTTGTTCTCTTTGGGATGCTGAGAGGGAGGCTTTGGATGATGGTAGGGGAAAAAGGTTGTTTTGATTTTTTTTAAAAAAAAAAAGAAAAAGAAAAAACCTCAATTACCCCAAAACTATCAGGAAGGAGAATCGGGATGCTGGGGAACCTCGACACCCACAGGCAAGTCTGA
>NW_006445546.1:0-202 GCF_000325575.1 Pteropus alecto | reverse complement strand
AAGGAGAAACTATGGAGGCAGCACAGAGATCAGTGCTTGTCAGGCGTTAAGGGAGTCGGAGGGGTAAATAGGTGGGACACAGGACTTTGGGGGCAGTGAAAACACTCTGCATGGTACCATGATGGTGGACACATGTCATTGTATGTCTGTTCAAACTCAGACAACGTATAGTACTGAGAGTGAACCCTAATGGACTCGGGTG
>NW_006445545.1:0-202 GCF_000325575.1 Pteropus alecto | reverse complement strand
CAAATTGCAGATACTAACAATCCTACACCCACACCTCACGCAGCAAAGAAGAATGCATTAAGAGTTGCAGTTTTGATTGAATATTTCGTGGTAGTATATCTTGAGTCATTTGCTTGTAATTTTGAACCAGGGAATTCGAAAACTGAAGTTCGTTTAAATTGTTTGTTTGGGGGAAATATGTAGAATACCGTTTCCCTTTATG
>NW_006445544.1:0-202 GCF_000325575.1 Pteropus alecto | reverse complement strand
GCTCTCTGACGGTCATCACATTTTGCCACCTCCCAGATCATTTCCATTCCCTCTGACTGTCCCTAAGAGACATAACCGTGGGGACTGGGGCGTTCGAGACACCCCAGCCTGTCGGGCCCACAGGGTTTAGTGTCGTACCCATCAAACTTGCTTTCTCCAAGACCAGCTAAACAGTGAGCCACGTGACACGCCACCGCCCGCG
>NW_006445543.1:0-202 GCF_000325575.1 Pteropus alecto | reverse complement strand
GATAGCAATTAACTTTTGTTTATTAACCTTGCATCTTGCAACCTTGCTATAATTGCTTATTAGTTCCAGGAGAATTTGTCAGTTCTTTCAAATTTTCTACATAGTCGATCATGTCATCTGCCAACGAAGACAATTTTATGATTTTCTGTCCTAATCTGTTTACTTTTCATTTTATTTTTTTTTTGCTTTACCACGTTAGCAG
>NW_006445542.1:0-202 GCF_000325575.1 Pteropus alecto | reverse complement strand
AAGCAAAGTGCCAAAACATTAAAAAGAGAAAAAGGGAAGAAAGATATTCTCAAGCAATACAAACCAGAGATGACAAATATTTATCATATACTGCAATGCACCTGGTATTGTACCAAGGTTGTAGGGCACAAAAGTTCTTTCAGTTTCATAATTGCCTTAGAAATAGCTATTATCATTTTACCAATAAGGAAACTGAAGTTCA
>NW_006445541.1:0-202 GCF_000325575.1 Pteropus alecto | reverse complement strand
GACATTCAAAATATGTGATGCACATTATCCCGAATGATTATGAAACATATGCTTAAATTTAACACAAAATCGTAAATACTGTGGGGTTGATTTCTTCATCATTTCTATATTTCCATCTTTACCTTCAAGGCTGCAGTCATCTACCCAGCTTGGAACAGTATAATCATGTCGAGTGGACTAAGAATTTCTAAATCAAAACATC
>NW_006445540.1:0-202 GCF_000325575.1 Pteropus alecto | reverse complement strand
CTTTCAGTCTGTTTCTTTATAGTTCACTGACCTCAGGTCTCCTGGGCTGCTCAGGGCCCACTGGACAGAATCTTTCTCCATATCAACTCTGAGAGTTCGTCCATTCTGAGTCTGTTTTGCTTTTTATATGACTAATGTCTCAATGAATGCAAGTGATAAACTCTGTGGTAATATATGGATGCCTTAATCTGATATTTCTTTC
>NW_006445539.1:0-202 GCF_000325575.1 Pteropus alecto | reverse complement strand
AAACACATAGAGAGAGGGAGGGCAGGAGACGGAGACAGGACGAGGGTGTCAGAGAGAGAGAAACAGGCAGAAACGCAGACTTGCTATGAGACAGAGGGGCAGGGGTGGCGAGGAGAGGGAGAATAAGAGAGAGAGGAGAAGGACAGAGACACAGACAAAGATTCAGGGGGGCGGCGAGCGGGAAGACGCCCAGGCCCACACG
>NW_006445538.1:0-202 GCF_000325575.1 Pteropus alecto | reverse complement strand
CACGGCAGGTAGTATCCCCACCTTGTGGCTCAGAGTGGGACAGTCACGTGTCCGAGGGTTGGCACTGTGCTGTCCTGACAGGACTCATCAACTCGCCGCTTCACCAGTGCATCGCCCTCACCCAACTGAAGCTTTCTTTTTCCTTCTCTGTATCTTTATGATACCCCAAAAATAATACCTCACCTTTCCCTTCAAGCTGCTT
>NW_006445537.1:0-202 GCF_000325575.1 Pteropus alecto | reverse complement strand
AAAAAAAAAATGTATAAATTTGTACTACAAAAATAATATGCCCAATGGGGTCAACTTAGCTTTTAATATATTTAGAATGGAAACTTGGGCAAGGAAGCAATCTCTAGGACCTAGAGATTTTTATTTTTATCAATGCACAGTAGATATAGGTTTTTAAGTTTCTTGCTGTATTTATATGAAAGTCTTAGAGCATGGAGAATAC
>NW_006445536.1:0-202 GCF_000325575.1 Pteropus alecto | reverse complement strand
GAAAGAAAAGGGCAATCAAGGGCAAAGATATTCTCCTGAGCTGCCACTCATTTGCTCTAACACATCTGGTTAATGGATAGGGTATGAAATTGCTCAAGATACATGGCCATCAGGAGTATTGTTAATGTGTTCATGCCCAAGTTGGTCTAAAGCCTTGACCAGAGCCGACTTTAAATGAAGGCAGAACAATAATAATAATAAT
>NW_006445535.1:0-202 GCF_000325575.1 Pteropus alecto | reverse complement strand
AAACTCTCTGACATTGCTGTTAGTAATATTTTTTTTCTAATATATTTCCTGGGACAAGGGAAATGATAGAAAACATAAGCAAATGGAAGTACACAAAACTAAAAAGTTTTTGCACAGCAAAGTAAATCATCAACAAAACAGAAAGAAAACCTACTGAAAGGGAGAAGATATTTGCAATGATACATCTGATAAGGGGTTATTA
>NW_006445534.1:0-202 GCF_000325575.1 Pteropus alecto | reverse complement strand
GTTATGTTAGGGTTCAAGTTACGGTCAGGTTTAAGGTTAGGGTAAAATGTTACAGTTAGGATTAGTGTTAGTGTTATGGTTTGGGTGATGGTTAGGTTTAGGGTTAGGCTTAGGTTAGGTTTAGGTTTAGGGTTAGTTTTGGGTTAGGATTAGGGTTAGGTTTAGCCTTAGTGTTAGCTTTAGTGTTAGCCTTAATTTTAGG
>NW_006445533.1:0-202 GCF_000325575.1 Pteropus alecto | reverse complement strand
ACACACTGAGTTTCCGTGAAGGAGACCCCAGGTCATGTAATGATCAGCATTCTCAGCTATGTCATCTCAGACGACCTGACAATGGCTTCCAAGGCTAATGTGAAAAGGTCAGTCAGGTTTCATAGCTAATATGGCAGAAGAAAACGACCACATTCTTCCATCAAACAATTCTTGATACCTTTGTTTCTAACAAGACACTGGG
>NW_006445532.1:0-202 GCF_000325575.1 Pteropus alecto | reverse complement strand
AATGCTGGCTCTCCAAACCCTGAGATGAATTAAAGAGAATTATGCACATAAACCCCCCCAGATCAAGGAGATACCCAACCTCTTTCAATTGCCTGAAAGCTGATTAGACAGAAAAAGTTCACAGCAGAACAGGCATCCGGGCTGGAAAAATAAAATAAATTTAAAACGCAGAGATTGATAGCTTCTGTCACAAAGTCTCTCC
>NW_006445531.1:0-202 GCF_000325575.1 Pteropus alecto | reverse complement strand
GGTCTTACAGAGGCCAAGATCAACCAGGATTAGACTAAGATCAGACAACATCAGCTTGGGTCAGCCTTGGTCAGCCATGATCAGGCCTTACAGAGGCCAGGATCGGCCAAGATTAGACAAAGGTCATCAGGGTCAGCCTGGGTCAGCCAGGGTCAGCCATGATTAGGTCTTAGAAGGCCAAGATCAGCCAGGATTAGACAAA
>NW_006445530.1:0-202 GCF_000325575.1 Pteropus alecto | reverse complement strand
GAGAAATTAACAGGCAGATACCAGAGGGAAGAGTGACAAGGATTAGAGGACAGAGTGCAAGGGCCCTGGGGCAAGAATGGGTTTACTATGTTCAAAGAATAGCAGGGAGACCAGTAGCTAGACTGGAGTGGGCAAGGGGAAGAGAAATGGGAGCTCAGATCACAGAGGTAACAGAAGCCAGGTCTTAAAGGGCTCGCAGACC
>NW_006445529.1:0-202 GCF_000325575.1 Pteropus alecto | reverse complement strand
GCTCGCGGGGAGCAGCTGTGCTCTGCTCACAGCTGTCTCGGACCCAGGGAGGCACTGGCTGGGAAACGTCCTTCAGATTGGGGGTTCGACGGGTGCAGATAACCTACTTTTGGCCACCCTGTGGCGGGCAGCAGCTTGGCGTTGTTACACACGCAGAACCCCAGGCCCTCCCTAGACGGGCAGAGTCAGAACCGGCGTGCCA
>NW_006445528.1:0-202 GCF_000325575.1 Pteropus alecto | reverse complement strand
TCTTGGGTATCTTCAGCTAGATTTAAAGTTCCTCAATAGTAGATAGTGGTTTGCTAACTCTTTTCTCCATAGTGTGTATCACAGCAGTGGCATAGAGTCAGTACTCAATAAGTGTCTTTTTAATAAATTGATATATCCTCTAATTAATTATTTATTAAAATAATAAGTACTTATTTGAAAATTTATGTGTATTCCTAGACAG
>NW_006445527.1:0-202 GCF_000325575.1 Pteropus alecto | reverse complement strand
ACAGTACATTCATACCTACACGGCACGCACAAACAACACAACAAGACACAACATACACACAGCGCACACATACAACACACATAGCACACAACTTAGACAACACACACCACACACATACATATAATACACACAACACACACAGAGCACACACACTCGCACACACACAACACACACTCTTCTTTGGTTTTGATCACACTGGAAC
>NW_006445526.1:0-202 GCF_000325575.1 Pteropus alecto | reverse complement strand
CAACGCCCGGGGCCAGGAGGAAGGTGAGGGGCTGTTGGCCTCTGTCGTTCACTCTGCAAGTCATCGCAGAGAAGCTCGCAGTCAAGGGAAGGAGGGAGGTGATGACGGGGACGGGACGATGACGGGGACGCGGTGCACGGACTGAGGCAGGCAGTGACTGCGCCTTCGCCCCTTGGGAAGGCAGCCACCAAGCGGAGTGTTT
>NW_006445525.1:0-202 GCF_000325575.1 Pteropus alecto | reverse complement strand
TCCATTAGCCTGTTTTCTACTTAAAGAAAAAAGGCAGTAGTAGAAGGGCTAGGGACACACTGACCTTGCCCTACCGGTGAGAGGTGACCCGGGGATGTCACTGCGAGAATATACATTCCATAGGGGCAGGGACGGCGTCCACCTTGTTCTAGCACCTCAAACAGCGCCTGGTCAACGAATATCTGCTCTACACTGAAAAGCA
>NW_006445524.1:0-202 GCF_000325575.1 Pteropus alecto | reverse complement strand
GACCGCCACCTCCAACGGGCCTCGCCGCGCCCTGACCCCCAGCCTCCTCCGCCTGCGGTGCGGTTTCTGCCGGGTCGCCCAGGGCAGCCGACACGTGTGGCAGACGCGGATGTCACTCAGGCCCTCTGCCCCTCCATGCGGCCTGAACCCCTTCGGCCGTGGTGAGGGGCACGGCCGACGATGGACGGGAGGACGCAGGGAA
>NW_006445523.1:0-202 GCF_000325575.1 Pteropus alecto | reverse complement strand
AATGTGGCCCATAGGGATGGTCTGAGTGTCTGCCTCAGGTTGTAGAGAGAGGGTCACAAAGAATGCATTTCAGTCACAGAGGTACCTTATGCAGAGTAAGCACTCAAGTGTTTAAGGGTTTTTTTAAACTTTATTGAAACAATTCACATAAAATTCATCATGTAACAATTTTAAAAGTATACAATTTAGTGGTTTTTAGTAC
>NW_006445522.1:0-202 GCF_000325575.1 Pteropus alecto | reverse complement strand
TCTTGCTGCCCCTTTGAAAGGCAAATCTCAAAGGCATACCTTATTCCCGTCTCTGGCTTCTTAGGGTGCTGACTCCTGAGGAAGGGTCAATAAACTCATTGCCAGCTCTGGTCATGGCACCACTGCCTATCTCCAGCAGTCTTAATCACTTATAACTTGTAACTATGGAAATCAGGAACACAGACTGACCATTCATTCATTT
>NW_006445521.1:0-202 GCF_000325575.1 Pteropus alecto | reverse complement strand
GGTATCTAGGAAACTGAATTAGTCAAAAAAAGCAGATTTAGAATGGTGGGAGTTGGTGGCCTTGAAGGGAAAGATGGTTTACCAGCTCTGTGGGAGAGCTGACCTCTAGGGCTGCCAGATACAGCACCTGGGACACTATTGAACGAAGAGTGATGTATTCTAGTACCTTGACATACATTTTCTAAATTCTTTCTTACAGTAC
>NW_006445520.1:0-202 GCF_000325575.1 Pteropus alecto | reverse complement strand
TTCTCTTTTTCCCTTGTCTTTCCTTAGACTCCCAGTTTTTCTCCTATGTCACCTTCTGATTTGTTCTTTTGTCAGTTCCTTAAAGAAAAGAAGTCATCAAGCATCTGTCCTCTAATTATGACTATTCCCTTTTGGCACTGATAAACTTTCAGTTTATCATGTCCTTCTTAGGCATAATTACATTTAAGTATAAAAATGTTTT
>NW_006445519.1:0-202 GCF_000325575.1 Pteropus alecto | reverse complement strand
GGGTCGCGTTGGCACCGTGCTGGAATGTGACGTTCTGGGGGGCCTCTGTCACTAGTGGGACCGCAGGGGGAGCGGGGCGAGCAGGGCTGTGGGGGCTCCAGGGCCCGGGCCCCGCCCCCCCCAAGGCCATCCTGGCTGCTCCCCGAGCCTCAGTCCCCGACCTGGCCGGGCTGGCACAGCACCGAGCACGCAGTGGGCGCTC
>NW_006445518.1:0-202 GCF_000325575.1 Pteropus alecto | reverse complement strand
CCTGGCCGTCGCCGTGGGGCAGTCGCTGAGTTCAGTGACATCGCCGTGCAAGCCCGGGCCGAGGCGGTGAGGCTGTGGGCCACGGACCAGATGGATGGGACGGACAGGACAGGACGGGGTCGGGGACAGGGTAGGCGGTCTCGCGCCCACGCTCTCAGGACGCAGCCGGCAGCTGGCGGGGAAACCGAGGCTGCTCAGCCCT
>NW_006445517.1:0-202 GCF_000325575.1 Pteropus alecto | reverse complement strand
GGTCACAGAGAGATAGGGCCGGTGACTCTGAGGTCATGTGTCCCAGGCTACTGGTCGCCCCAAAGCTGACAGAACACTCCTGTGGGGCCTCGGCGAAGGCCACCGCAGCCCGGTCCCACCCGGTGAACTGCGGCCTCGTGCACTCAGCGCTGGGAGGCCCACGCCTCCCCCCAGGGCTGTGACCGTGGCACTTCCCAGGCCG
>NW_006445516.1:0-202 GCF_000325575.1 Pteropus alecto | reverse complement strand
TGATACCAGGAAACACTGTAATTGGAGGAAAGGCCGAATATATATGTCCTTGGACAAGTTAAGTAACCTCCTTGAATTTCCTTTTCTATTATATGTAAGAATTTTTTTTCAAATTAAATAATAACTCAGCACATCCTTTGCCATCAGTATGAGCCCTCTTTGTATTTCCTTTCTCTCTCTCTGTGTGTGTGTGTGTGTGTGT
>NW_006445515.1:0-202 GCF_000325575.1 Pteropus alecto | reverse complement strand
ATTTTCCACGTGACTTTTTTTCACTGGAATGGATATACATGATTTATACTTCACGTAAATACACGTTCACACAGTTATATATGCAGTAACTTAAATGACTGCAGGGTTCTATTACACGGTTTTTCCATAGTCTGTGTAACCACCCCTTTGTGTACTTGTGGCTACTCCATGGATGTTTTGGCATCAGAGATAATACTCCGGC
>NW_006445514.1:0-202 GCF_000325575.1 Pteropus alecto | reverse complement strand
ACCAGACCACCCAAAACCACAGAAATGCCAGCCACGACTGTCCTGGATAAGCCCCCACCTGCGGGAGCTGATAAGCATAAGGATCCCATCATGTAAGATCCATATATGCTGAACGCCTTAGACAGACAAGGCTCAAACCTAACCCAAAAGCATCACAAACAGGTGCGCTGAGAGCTGAAGCCTCTGACCTTCTGACCCATTA
>NW_006445513.1:0-202 GCF_000325575.1 Pteropus alecto | reverse complement strand
CTGGGAGGAGAGAGGAAGCAGGGTAAGCTGCGGACCGTCCCAGGGGTAAGCCACTGACTCTGCGTAAGGTCCTCGTGTGTGACGTGGAGGTCACTCCACTTGCCCCGACCGCCCCATCGCGTCTTTGTGAGTTTCCCGCTCAGGAAACTCACCCCTTTACGGTTTGTCAGGTGCACTTGACGGCCTTATCCCATTCCCTTAC
>NW_006445512.1:0-202 GCF_000325575.1 Pteropus alecto | reverse complement strand
TTCTTCTTTCTGCCTCAGACCAGGGGCACACATTATAACCTGGGTTTGGGGAACTGTCCTAGGGCAGCCTGTGCTATGGTGGCAGCTGCCCTTATCCACCTACATCTAGTAGCAGCCTGTGCTGTGTCATTAAGACTGCAGCAGCACAGGGGCAGCGGGGCGGCCTCTGTCCCCATGAGAGTAGGTTCTAGGAGAATTATAC
>NW_006445511.1:0-202 GCF_000325575.1 Pteropus alecto | reverse complement strand
TATAAATTATAAATTTATAATTTAAAAATTTAAATAAATACAGTTAAATTTCTGGGTCATAAAAGTAGTTCTATTTTAAATTTTTGAGGGACCCTTATACTGTTTTCCAAGGTGGCTGCACCAACTTGTAATCCCATCAATAGGGAAGGAGGGTTCTTTTTCTCTAGATCCTCACCAACACTTGTTTGTTGATTTACTGATG
>NW_006445510.1:0-202 GCF_000325575.1 Pteropus alecto | reverse complement strand
TGTACGTGTTTATAATGATCTCTGAACACTTAATGTCATGCTAGACCAGTGTTTCTTAACCTTTTTTCATTATCAGTCCTAACGAGCCTTCATACACATTTTTCCTCCCTAATCGTTCTCCACATGAAAATTTAATACTATTGATATACTGTATACTTAATTGTATACTCTGGCCCTTTAGAGAGGCACAAACCAATGTAAT
>NW_006445509.1:0-202 GCF_000325575.1 Pteropus alecto | reverse complement strand
CCTGGAAACCATTAATACGTTTTCTGGATTTGCCTATTCTGGGTCTGTCATGTAAATGGAATCGTACGACATGTGAGTTTTTGTGTCTGGCTCCTTTCACCGAGCATCACGTATTCAAGGCTCATCCGCGTAGTAGTGCATGTCGGGATTCCATTCCTTTCTACGGCTGAGTAATATTCATTGCGAGTCCACCGCGTGGATA
>NW_006445508.1:0-202 GCF_000325575.1 Pteropus alecto | reverse complement strand
ACAATTTCATTCTAGGGAAAGTTACAAAGAGATGGAACCCTCCTCAGCTCCATGCTGTCTGTCTGCAACAGTCTCCGAATTGCCATTTCACGGCTTGACTGTAAGCTATGAAGACCTCAAACAAGCATCTCCAGGCCCAGAGGCCAGTCTCTTCACACCACAAAGAAGTTTAGTTTCAGCAAAGACCTGAAAACTCTGTGGA
>NW_006445507.1:0-202 GCF_000325575.1 Pteropus alecto | reverse complement strand
CCCTCTCTGCGCGAGAGGGCGCTGTCCCTGGTCCCCTTCAGGTCCTCCTTGCTCTTATTTCTCCCTGTGGATCCTCTAGGGACCCCGACGGCTCCCGCCCTCACCTCAGGCAGGTCACTGACAAATAAATGCCACCTGCCTGAAAACGGAAACCACTGCCCGCTCCGCTCCACCCCACCCCCGCTCGGAGCTCCTGTTCAAC
>NW_006445506.1:0-202 GCF_000325575.1 Pteropus alecto | reverse complement strand
GGTCCCAACAGCCCCACAGAGTCACTCCAAAGCCTTGGAACCTTCCAGTTCACTGCTTTACACATGGAAAATAAATAAAATGCACTTCACGGCACTGCCGCATGAAAGCTTTTGTGAAAGATAAGGCATTATTCATGTTGTAAAAGAATTCACTTTGGGGTGTGGCGGGCGGGATACCCCTCCTCGTGACATTTCGTGAAAT
>NW_006445505.1:0-202 GCF_000325575.1 Pteropus alecto | reverse complement strand
ATAAATGCCCAATAAAGATACAAGTATAAAAAAAAGCCAGTAAACATCTCAAAAGATGCTCTCTCCTGCCTGCATTTCCCAAAATGCTCCCATCTCCAGCTATAAGACTTATGAGGATTAAGAAGACCAGTATTATTATCAGTATGAAAGAGATTTGGGGAGAAGCCGCATTTTCATATTCAGTTTGTTGGAGGGGAAGTTG
>NW_006445504.1:0-202 GCF_000325575.1 Pteropus alecto | reverse complement strand
AAATTTAGAAGACCTGGCATCCATCAGTAACTGAATAAGGGCTGTCTTCTTGAAAGGAGGCCTGAACCTTCCAGCTGGCCACACTCCTCTCCACTCCCTGCTGTCTCACACACATGTAGCCCACTTCACTCATTACCTGTCTGGCCCATGTACGCATTTGAGTTTGGAAGCTCTGCATGTGGTCACAGGCAACTTGGACCAG
>NW_006445503.1:0-202 GCF_000325575.1 Pteropus alecto | reverse complement strand
AAAATCTGGAAATGTCAGGCAAATATTTACAATTAATAAAACAACCCTTTTATGAATTAGAGGTATTTTTCTATATCATCTCCAGTAATCATCCTGATTGGGAGAATATCAAATTCATAGGTTTCTGAAAGTCAAAAGTGAATAATGCTGCAACAGAGTCTTTATGGGCTGACAAAGCAGACAGGCCCTTTGGTGGACTTGG
>NW_006445502.1:0-202 GCF_000325575.1 Pteropus alecto | reverse complement strand
CCTCTCCGGCCGTGCCTGAGTGACGTGTCCTTGTCCGCTCACACGGCGCCTGGGGAACACCTTTTCTGATACTCTGCGAAGCAGCCTGAGGGAGGAGATGTTTATAACGTTGTGGAAGCACTTTCTTCCGTCCCATCCTGAGAGGCCTGCCACCTGCGTGTGGGTCCAAGTGACTCACCACCCGTCCCAGGTCATGGGCTGT
>NW_006445501.1:0-202 GCF_000325575.1 Pteropus alecto | reverse complement strand
CTGCTCAATTCAACCCCATGTTGTTCAAGGTTCAACTGCAATTTAATGAGAGAGAGAAAAGATGGTAAGTAGCACAAAATGGTAAAACTGGGAAAAGGTATACGGAAGTTCTCTATAATAATTTTGCAAACGGCTTGAAATTATTTTAAAATAAAATTTTAAAAATAATGGAAGAGCTAAATTCCCAAGGAATTATTAGAGA
>NW_006445500.1:0-202 GCF_000325575.1 Pteropus alecto | reverse complement strand
ACAAGGAAGGAGAATAAACTCAGAATGCCTGCACCAACTTCCTGCACACCACACTGTCCTAGTGTGTGACCCAGCACAGCCGTACAGCACGCCCTTCCACAGGCCAACTCCTTCTGATGCTGGTCACTTTTTATATTTGAATCAAATCTCTTGAGTACTCTCCGTATACAAGACTCAACCATAGCCCAATGGGCGTGCTGAC
>NW_006445499.1:0-202 GCF_000325575.1 Pteropus alecto | reverse complement strand
CCAATGCCAATAGATATTTATACTGGGGCTGTAGATAGAACAGGAAGAGATCCTTCAGTGAAGAGAAAAGTCCCAGTGCAGTGCTCCAAGGGCATTTAGTACATTATTTACGAAACTACAGAACCAAGACGAACTGCAGCTCCTCACCTAAGTCGGGTCTTTCTGAATGTACTGCTTCCTGAGTGAATATGAGGGCCGCTAC
>NW_006445498.1:0-202 GCF_000325575.1 Pteropus alecto | reverse complement strand
GGCCGTGGTGACCATGAGTGGTGACGCACAGGTGCGCGCAGGCCTCAGCGTCCTAGCCTGACGCCCGGGACCACGGGAAGTCGGGGACCAAGGAGGTTAAAGCCAGCTCTTCTGCCACCACCCCTGTCCTGCCGTGAAGCACCCCAATCGCGGGCCCAGATGCCATCCCCACGGCCCACGTTGCCTTGTCTCGTGACTGGTG
>NW_006445497.1:0-202 GCF_000325575.1 Pteropus alecto | reverse complement strand
CTGCTCTATGGGGTTAGGACTGGGTTAGTGGTTACTTTAACAGGGGGCGTGATGGTTGAAAGAGGGTACACGGATGTACCTCGAATGTTGGCCATATTCTCTTTCTTGATCTGAGTGCTGTTCACAATGGGTTCAGTCTGTGAAATCCATCAACCTGTACACTTATGACCTGTACACGTATGACCTGTGAACTTCAATGCTA
>NW_006445496.1:0-202 GCF_000325575.1 Pteropus alecto | reverse complement strand
CGTGCGGTTTGTGCAGAGACGCCAGTGTCAGCGAGCAGGGCCGAGGACGCCACGCACAACGCTCTGAGCAGCGGGGCACGTGGATCCCTTCACAGGGTTTCACCCGGGGTGACGGAATCAGCTCTGAGTTCAATGGGGATAGGTTGACCGGGAAGGAGCCGACGACAGACATGGCTTTCGGGAGCCCTTTGCGTGATCCCGG
>NW_006445495.1:0-202 GCF_000325575.1 Pteropus alecto | reverse complement strand
CAACTTAAGTTACAAGTTAGCTACACCAGGGTAACAGTTGGTACATTGCTCACGGTTTCTCTGCCTTGGGTTTTGTCATGTGTAACATGTCAAGATTTTGGATTAGATGCCTTTTTAAACCCCTAAGGCTGTAACATTCTAGGACTCAAGGGTTCAACAGTTATTGGTGGTAGAGAAAATACACAAGGTCTAGTTGATGACA
>NW_006445494.1:0-202 GCF_000325575.1 Pteropus alecto | reverse complement strand
CGGCCGACTTAGAAATTCAGGGGAGGAGTTTCTTCAGCGGCTCTGATGTCCTCGTTCAGGAAAATCCTAAATACTCTAACTCTACAGTTTAAACGACGCGCTTCCTTATCATGTTCGCGTGTGATCAATACGACACGTTTCGTCACCGGTACCACTGCTGCGCGGGTGTACGGTCTGGCAGGGACAGCGAGGACCGCGGGGC
>NW_006445493.1:0-202 GCF_000325575.1 Pteropus alecto | reverse complement strand
ATGCTCCCCAAGGACTAGGGGGTGGGGCGCCCTGTCGGCAGGCCTGGGTCTCACGCCCACGGTGATCCCAGGGGGTGGAGAAGTCCCCCGAACCTCCGAGACCGAAAGCGGGGAGAGAGGGGCTCACCACAGGGAAATGGGGGTGCCACCACCTGACGCCGGGGCACGCGCGATGCGCAGGACGGGCAGCATGGCCTCTGCT
>NW_006445492.1:0-202 GCF_000325575.1 Pteropus alecto | reverse complement strand
CAATTAATCAGTTTGCTTAGTGACTAATGTTTTATCATTTGGGGGACTTCTCTGTGTTTTCAAGGCTATTTCAAAGCAGAATTAAAGATGAGACAGAGATGTAGGTGTCAGAAGTAACCCCCAAAATCAGTCTGACAATCCATGAGTGCATCATTTTAATTCAGGATTTAAGATCACAGAAGGATTCAGCAAGAATTGACTG
>NW_006445491.1:0-202 GCF_000325575.1 Pteropus alecto | reverse complement strand
TTCCCCTCCTCCATGTCTTCAGTCACATATTTATGAATTTTCCAGTTTCCTCCTGTTATTGATTTCTAGTTTCATACCACACATTGTGGTCAGAAAACATACTTGATATGTTTTCAATCTTCTCCAACTTGTTAACACTTGTTTTGTGGCCTAACATATGATCTCTCCTAGAGAATGTTCCATGTGTGCTTGAGAAGAATGT
>NW_006445490.1:0-202 GCF_000325575.1 Pteropus alecto | reverse complement strand
CCCCCTCCGGCCACCAGAGCTGCTCGTAATTACTGTGGGGGGCCCCACTTCAGACGCGCCCCAATGAGCCGGCCGGTGCCGGGGGTGGGGGCGCGGAGGTCCCCGCTCCGAGGCGCCGGACGCTGGAGAGAAGGTCGGACGGTGCTGGGGATCCCGCCCGCGTTCTCCGTCCCCGGAGGCCAGGCCCCCGCCCGCGGGTCGG
>NW_006445489.1:0-202 GCF_000325575.1 Pteropus alecto | reverse complement strand
CCCGGGAACCCTCTTTCTCAAGCAAACTTAGGATGATTGGTCATGCTAGAGATGGACACCCCCCAAAATGAGCCAGCGGATACTCCCCTGGGGCCACAGGATTCCCAGACAGCCCAAACACCAAAATTCTGTGTGGGAACAGGGCAAAGGATGCTCCCAGCTTCCCACACTGATGTCTGCTCTGAATCTTCCTCCTTGTTCC
>NW_006445488.1:0-202 GCF_000325575.1 Pteropus alecto | reverse complement strand
GTGGAGTTTTAGGTTTGGCGGCCTACATCTCGGGCGCAGGTGGCCCCCCTCTGAACGGGTTGAGGGTGTTGAGGTCCCAGCCACCTCCTGGCAATCTCAGCACGGGTTTCCACCTCTCCCCGGGCCATCTGGTGACTTTAGGTTTGATTGGGGAATGGCTCCGAGCCATGTCTTTCTGATAATGGCTTTACAGGGACCAGCT
>NW_006445487.1:0-202 GCF_000325575.1 Pteropus alecto | reverse complement strand
ACCACCTCTTCACGTCTGCTGTCCCCCAGAGTCCAGGTCCTCGTCACCCAGAGACAGTCCACATACCCTACCTCAGCCCAAATCCTCCCTGGGGGCCAAGATGAATTTTTCTTCTGATACAATGGATTCTCCTTCCTCTTATGTTGAGTCCTTTGTGCAATGATCAGCTATGATCATAATGAGATTGGATTGTAATTTTATC
>NW_006445486.1:0-202 GCF_000325575.1 Pteropus alecto | reverse complement strand
AGCAAAGGAAGATGGACTCAGATCTCAGCAACCACCGCCCCCCACACCCAGGCCCGTGACGGCTGGAGGTGGGATAGAGGTGAGAGGTCAGGTCCCGAAGTGACCAGAACCTAAGCACCCTCGTGCCCAAGGTGCTGTCCCACGAGTCACCGCCTCCTGAGCCGCCAGGAGCTGCCGCACGGTGACCGCGCTCTGGCCGGCC
>NW_006445485.1:0-202 GCF_000325575.1 Pteropus alecto | reverse complement strand
ATTAATCCATATTACAGCCCCAGCCAGCGAAACCCCGTGTCAGACGTGAAACCTTGTTGCAGAATGTCTCTGCAGGTCCTGAAATCCTGTCTAACAGGGCTCAGTACCCTGGACAGAGCAATGGAAGGGACGTGGCAGACTCCGCAGGTGTCGGGAGGGGGGACTCGCTTGGTCCTGGCCACTGAGTGACCACATCACCCTG
>NW_006445484.1:0-202 GCF_000325575.1 Pteropus alecto | reverse complement strand
AAAACAAAAACGTTCAGGGGGAAGGATGGCGAGACGCTGTGCGCCCGCCTGGCTCCGTCACGTGTGACGGGCAGCTGGCTGCAGGACGCCGGCCCTGGCGCCGTGCGGAGCGAGTGTGGCGGGCACGGTGGCGGGTTCTCTCAGTGGCCTTTGCGGACGGCTGGGGATGTCCCTTTTCTCTGCCCAAACTTGACAAAGCGGT
>NW_006445483.1:0-202 GCF_000325575.1 Pteropus alecto | reverse complement strand
TGGGGGAGAGAGAGAAACAGAAAAGAGAAGACAACAGGGGCGATGAGGGGCGAGAGCACCAAAACCCGGACCAGGTGGGCCTGGATGTGGAATCAGGTGGAGTCTGGGGAGCCACACTGCAGCTTCTCACCCCAGGGACCCCCAATCTGAGTCTTGCAAGGCCAAGAGCACGGGCAATGAATCCCAGCCTGGGCAACCCTGA
>NW_006445482.1:0-202 GCF_000325575.1 Pteropus alecto | reverse complement strand
TTATGTGGATGTTATGTCTGTTCTCCTTAAAGAGACAAGGAGCCTTTGAGGACAAGACCTGTAGGCTCGGTGCCATCAGCATAGGCTGTGGCTCAGCCCTCCCAACCCCAGCCTAGCCAGCCCCTCAGCCCTCCCAACCCCAGCCTAGCCAGCCCCCTGCCCCTCACCCCTCAACAGGGAGCCTACACATTGTCTTACTTTG
>NW_006445481.1:0-202 GCF_000325575.1 Pteropus alecto | reverse complement strand
TGCAGGTGGAAGCATTTCTCCCTTTGGAAGTAAGATGTCCAGGCTGGCATTGCATAAGGTCACATAACAGGAAGCAAATGTCAGTCGGTCACTACGGGCAATGGTGAATACTGCCACTTCCTCTTCCACCACTTCATTCCTAGACTCAGAAATTCTGGTTATGGCACAAGCAGCAACATATGCTGGAGGTATCGAGAGCACG
>NW_006445480.1:0-202 GCF_000325575.1 Pteropus alecto | reverse complement strand
CACATCCCCGTGGGTGACCGACCTCGCCTGTTCACGGGACGGGGCCATTGTGGGGACAGAGACCTGGCAGCGGAGTCCTGGGGACAGGCTAAACAGATGCTGCTAACGTGGTCACTGCGGTTCCTCTGGCCCTGGGCGCACGGGCGACGTGGCGCCTGCTCTGGGCACTGACAACCAGCACCGTCACTCAAGACAGCGGCAG
>NW_006445479.1:0-202 GCF_000325575.1 Pteropus alecto | reverse complement strand
AGGAACTGCGGTAAAGATAGAGATCCACGGACCGGTGAAAGACTGCTGGACTTCTTGAACCCTTCTGGTATTCATGCACTGAGAACTCTGATCCCCACAAACACTAGCACCAGCATGAAGGGCCAAGACATAATGTTCTCTGCTTTGCGGCCACGACTGCCGAGAGTAAATTTTGTCCGAGCCTGCCTAAGATAGTCTCAAT
>NW_006445478.1:0-202 GCF_000325575.1 Pteropus alecto | reverse complement strand
CAGGGCATTATAAGCTTAAATAATAAGAGAATTGCCGTAGCAATATAGTAATGAACGTTAAGCATACATAGGGAAAAACTGAGACAACAAGGACTGAAAGGGAGGATTCGAAGATCCATATTTTCAAAGGGGAATGGAAATAAGACATGTGGAGAAAAAAAGTGGGAAATTGTATATATATAACTATCCTTTACATATTCAT
>NW_006445477.1:0-202 GCF_000325575.1 Pteropus alecto | reverse complement strand
CCTAAACTAATCCTAACCCTAACACTAATTCTAACTGTACACTCCTACCCTAACCCTAACCTTAAACATAACTTTGTCCCTATCCCAAACCATAATGCTCAAACTAACCCTAAACCTAAGCCTGATCCTAAAATTTACACTTACAATATCCCTAAACATAACCCTTGACCAAAAACCTAACCCTAACCCTAATTTAACTCTA
>NW_006445476.1:0-202 GCF_000325575.1 Pteropus alecto | reverse complement strand
AGGACGTGGCCAGGATGAGATTCTGCCCTGTCTTGAGCAGCTGACTGTGACAGAAGCTGCAGCACCTGGCAGCTGCAGACACTTCATAACGGGGCCATGTCTATGAGCGGATTTTTGTGGTGATGGGCCTGCCCCACCTGGGCACCAGCACTGGGTCAGCTCTGTGGTGGGCACTAGAAACTTAGACGGAGATAGAGAGCTT
>NW_006445475.1:0-202 GCF_000325575.1 Pteropus alecto | reverse complement strand
ATATGCAAGAAAATACATCTAGAAACAAACTTTACGCCCTTCACAAAAATTAACTCAAAATGAATAGAAGACCTGAAGGTAAAATGCAAAATTTTCACACTCCTAGAGAATAACATAGGAGAAAATCTAGATGATCTTGAGTTTAGTGATGGCTTTTTAGATAAAAAACCAAAGGCAAGGTCCATAAAAGAAAGAACTGATA
>NW_006445474.1:0-202 GCF_000325575.1 Pteropus alecto | reverse complement strand
TCATTCTTGTTTATTGTAGTGGTTATTGACATCCATTGGCCAGAGCTTTATTCCCCCACGTGTTTGGAAATAGTGGTATTCTCATTCTATTATTCTTACTTCATTTACTCGCTGGGCTGCTGTTGCAGAGAGATGCGATTTGTCGTGAATCATCTGGTCACCCTGACGTACAGTTTGGACAGGAGAGCCAGGTCCAATGTTT
>NW_006445473.1:0-202 GCF_000325575.1 Pteropus alecto | reverse complement strand
GTAAGAAGATGTGAATTCAGAGTAAAATATCAAGAATTTAGGGCCATAATGACCTGGGGCTTATAGCCATGACCAAAGGTAATAAGTTACTGTTACAATAAAAGTCTTTATCATCGGAAGTCGTAAGTCTCCTGTGACAGTTAATTTTATGTGTCTGCTTGACTGAGTCAAGATGTGCACAGATGTTTGCCTAAGCATTATT
>NW_006445472.1:0-202 GCF_000325575.1 Pteropus alecto | reverse complement strand
ACTCGTCCTTCCTCTGGCGCCAGAATCCTGATTTTTAGCGGGATCCCAGCACCGTCCATAAAAAAGATTTCATCCGCTGCCACCATTACAGCTGGATGTGACTCTGGCCAGCAAGGTGTTCAAAGAAGTGGGAGGGGAGCTGTCCCCAGCGGTCGCCTAAGCGGAGGAGAGAATCCTCACCAAACATCCCACCTGCCACCCC
>NW_006445471.1:0-202 GCF_000325575.1 Pteropus alecto | reverse complement strand
CAGGATCTACAGTCCCAGAGCTGAGGCCTAGGCCCCATCTGTCCGCTGACTTGGGGCCCACAGCTCTTTCTACTTTCCCTGGGTTGGTAGCTGACCCTTCTGGAGGTCTCTGACCCACCAAATATCAAATTCACTCCACAGTAACTAGTGGAGAAAGAGATCCAACTAGCATTTAAGAACTTTGACAAACTAGTCATTTCAC
>NW_006445470.1:0-202 GCF_000325575.1 Pteropus alecto | reverse complement strand
ATTATTTAAGTGTAAGGTTGAAATGAAGATATTCTGGGGCATACAGTATCTCATAGTAACTATATCCAAGATTTACTTTGAAAGACTCCTGAAAGATGTATTCTAGCTACAAGTGAATAAATCTGGGAAGTGATTATATCCAGGAAGAGAGGTAAGTAACAAACAAGCACAGAATGCACATTATTTTGAGTAAAAATGATTA
>NW_006445469.1:0-202 GCF_000325575.1 Pteropus alecto | reverse complement strand
TCTGAACAGAGGAGATTGAAGCAGTCATCAGAAACTTCACAAAATACAGAATTCTCGGACCAGACGGCTTCATCTGTGAGCACCACCAACATCCAGGCAGCTAACAACAACCCCAAGGCTCTTCCAAATCAGGAAAGCGGGGGGAAAATCTTCCACACACATTTTATGAGGCCAGCATGACCCTGACACCAAAACCAGACAG
>NW_006445468.1:0-202 GCF_000325575.1 Pteropus alecto | reverse complement strand
ATTGCCCGAAAAGATTTTTAAAAATCCGAAAAGTGCTTGTTTGTTGAGTTCGGCATTGACCGATGCAGTTCGCACGGCATCGGTGCAAACAGCCATGACTTTGCTTTATGTTGCCCGCGTGACAGAGACTGGGTTGTCGAGGTAATAGAAATTTCGGTTTCATCGTAGATATTTGCAGTTCGGTTTAACCAGGTGCATAAAA
>NW_006445467.1:0-202 GCF_000325575.1 Pteropus alecto | reverse complement strand
GTAGAAGGAAAAGGGCCAAAATTTAGACTTCTCTGCCGCAGAATGATTGGTACTTGAAATCCAGACTTTCATATATCTTAGAGATCTCCAGACTCCTGGCTTCTTATTAGAGTATGTATATATTTAAATCTCATGAGAATTGTTTGAGTGATGCAGAGCCAAAGCAAACTGGTAAAATTGTACTACCTTAGAGTTTTAATTC
>NW_006445466.1:0-202 GCF_000325575.1 Pteropus alecto | reverse complement strand
AGAAAAAAAATTGTATGCTGAGGTTGCTAAAATCTATGCATAAAGAACAAATCTTCTATGCATAGCATTGTGAAGAAAAAAAAAGAAACCTGTGCTAGTTTTGCTATAGCACCTCAAACTGCAAATGCATCTCATTACATAGGCAATTTATCATCTCACATAATCACAAGAAGGATAAGTACAGTACAGTAAGATAGTTTGA
>NW_006445465.1:0-202 GCF_000325575.1 Pteropus alecto | reverse complement strand
TGCAGGCGTTTGATGAGATTATTTTTAAAGAAGCATAATCAAGACTTCGTTACTAGTCATTCAAGTGTTTCTAGGGTTATAGTAATATACACAGTCTGACTGTGAATCAAGAAGATAGATATAGATTAAAGGACAAGAAAATAAATCGGTGAAATAGACCCAAGTATTCAATAAGTGACGAAGGGTCTTTTTCAAATCAGGA
>NW_006445464.1:0-202 GCF_000325575.1 Pteropus alecto | reverse complement strand
TCTTCTTTGCCTTTCTCCTACCAGGCAGATGACACTGGAAACTGTGGCCTCACTGTCCCTAGACCACCCTAGTCTCTTACTTCCCTTCTAGACATGTTATGGCTTGTCATCTCTTAGCCTGGGTTACTTTCTAGAAGGCCGCCATCCTCTTTACTTCCATTACTTTTGTAACTTGTACTCTCTCAGACTTGTAGCCTGCCCT
>NW_006445463.1:0-202 GCF_000325575.1 Pteropus alecto | reverse complement strand
TATATATATTTACACTGTGTGTTCCCCTCACATAGTTAGATTCCTTTCTATCACCACATATTTGACCCTCTCTACCCCATAAACTTCCCCAACCCCACTCCCTACCCTCTGGTAACCACAAGTCTTTAGTCCATGTCCATGAGTCTCTGCTTCTTTCTCCTGCTCAATTGTTGCTTTTAGGTTTATATACCACATATAAGTG
>NW_006445462.1:0-202 GCF_000325575.1 Pteropus alecto | reverse complement strand
GTTTTGTTTCACGTTACAACCAGTACTCAACAAGCCAATGGCACAATAGAAGAATATTTGAGAAGCCCTAGAAATATTGCACAACACGCTAGTTAACTGATCAGTATTCTGACACAGAAAGGAAGAATACTAATAGGTATTGAGGGTCTCTGCGTCAGGCATCAGACGTTTTATACAAATTAGTGCACATATTTCTCACAGC
>NW_006445461.1:0-202 GCF_000325575.1 Pteropus alecto | reverse complement strand
ACCCGTCCAGGATGACTTTGTTGATTTCTCAGCCTAGGAGTTCTCAAGTTACAACTGGCAGTATAGATTCAAACCAGTGTAGGAGGAAAATCAGGGCTATGATTCTCCTATCACTCTCTCCAACAAAGGTCCAGTTTTGTTCCCATCTAATAACAGTGGTGGTGGTGGTGATGGTGGGTATTTCTAGAATACCCTTTTACCA
>NW_006445460.1:0-202 GCF_000325575.1 Pteropus alecto | reverse complement strand
CGTTATGGCATGCTGTGTCGTGTGGAGTGTCCCACTCATGTGTGCTTCATGCTCAAAGTTAGATGACAGAGATGGCTACGAGGAACGTAGACGGCAGGTCACAGCTGACAGCATGTGCACATATGTTATCTCGACTATAGCAATAAAGATGGCCTAAGACTGTGACTGAGACATTTCAGACAGCTTATCCAAGGTACAGGGA
>NW_006445459.1:0-202 GCF_000325575.1 Pteropus alecto | reverse complement strand
TATTTGCAGAATACAAATATTAGATCCATCTCCAAAGGTCCCGCTCTTTTAACCCTCAGTTTCACGAGAATTGTCAGAATGCCCAGGAAAAAAATGGAGGAGACACCAAAACAAAATTCAGAAATAGCTGTCTAAAACCTTATGAAAATTTTTATTGCCTTAAAATCTTAGCTGTTGCGACTCTATTTTAGAAAATATTTAA
>NW_006445458.1:0-202 GCF_000325575.1 Pteropus alecto | reverse complement strand
TGGACCAATCGACTTGGGCAAAATAATAAAAGAGGCGCAAAAATATCCCCCCTTTCTAAGCCCGAGCACCTGCTAGCACTGTGGGGAGGAGGGCGGTTCTGCCAAGTGGGACCGTTCCGTCACGCCTGGCAAGCTGCAGGCGCCCTCCCTACAGTTCCACTTTCACGCACAGTTGTCACATTCCGCTTTCCACACCTGGTTC
>NW_006445457.1:0-202 GCF_000325575.1 Pteropus alecto | reverse complement strand
TTATCAGTCTTTGTGAGAGGTCTCCAAAGAAGCTTTGGTTTCTGCTACCCATGTAAGGAAGGACAAGAAAGTAATGCGGTCAGTTGCCTGGTTGTTATGAGCTGTGTGAATCGAGACACTTTAAGTTTAGATTTGTGACTCTTATGTGACACCAGCTGGTTACTTTCCTATTATGACAATGTAGAGGTATATTAAAGAGGAT
>NW_006445456.1:0-202 GCF_000325575.1 Pteropus alecto | reverse complement strand
AGGAGGCGCCCTTCTGTCTGAGCCTGCTGGAGGAGTAGTTCTCAAAGCCGCCACATTCTGGGGGGGGGGGCCTTCTGGAAAGAGGGAGAAGCATGAGTAATAGCAGGGAGCCGGGAAGGGGAACGGCATGTTTGGGAAGGAGAGAAATTCGGCATGGCGGACGGGAGTGGGGGACACCAATATAGAGACGTAGCCCATGTTG
>NW_006445455.1:0-202 GCF_000325575.1 Pteropus alecto | reverse complement strand
TGGAGCGGCACCCGGCATCGGCACCCGGCATCGGCACCCAGCACCGGCACCCAGCATCGGCGACCGCCAGGCAGGAGTCTGAGAGGCGCCAGCAAGCGTCTCCGCGGCCGTCTCATCAGCGCCCCACACACGTTCCGGCACCTCGTCGTTCCTTCTGCCTCATCAGGTGCTGATGTGTGGTGTCATGCACCCCGTAAAGGGT
>NW_006445454.1:0-202 GCF_000325575.1 Pteropus alecto | reverse complement strand
TTATATTTGAAATAAATTTCTTGTAGACAGCACATGGTTGGGTCATGTTTTCTAACTTGTCTTTTAATTGATGTGTTTAAACCATACACATCTAATGTAATTTTTGATATGTTAAGGGTTAAATGTTTATTTTTATTAAACACTTTATTTTGTTTTCTGTTTCTCTCTTTTCTTTTTTCTACCTTAATTGAGCATTTTAAGA
>NW_006445453.1:0-202 GCF_000325575.1 Pteropus alecto | reverse complement strand
GGCCAGCTGGCAGGTTTCCGGTGTTGTCCCTGATCCCAGAGGCCGGAACCTAAGCCGGTAAGGAGCCATGTTCTGGGTCCAGCATGGGGATGATGAGCAGCCTCTAGCAGCCACCAGCTCAAAGTTCTTTTCTGCTTTTATTCTGCTTCCAAATAAACCACTGATCACACACCCAGGGTTTGGAGAAACCTCTCCCCTCGGT
>NW_006445452.1:0-202 GCF_000325575.1 Pteropus alecto | reverse complement strand
GTCTGAGAGGTGATAGAGCCAGATGAAGGCTAGTGGGGGATGATTCCATCCCCTGTGGGTGCTGTCCATACAGCATGAGAGGGATCACCCAACGCTGGGCAGGCTGTACTCACACACGGTCAGGGTTTTAGTGCCTTCATCCTTGCTCCTCTCAGAGTCATTACTTTCTTGGAAAGGAGAGAGATGGGAGGGTGGGTCTGTT
>NW_006445451.1:0-202 GCF_000325575.1 Pteropus alecto | reverse complement strand
CCTAGCAAGCCTCCCTTCTACTCCCACCCTCCCACCTGGACAGATTCTCAGGATGCCTTATTGTTCTATCTTACAGATGATTATTAATAAAATCCAAGAATTGGAGTGATGGCCTTCAGAGCCCGCGGTGGTTCAGACTGTGTAGTCTCCTCCTTTCAGCCCAGGGTTCATCATCTGCCCTCTGAGTTTTAGGGGCAGCCCT
>NW_006445450.1:0-202 GCF_000325575.1 Pteropus alecto | reverse complement strand
ACATCGGTGGTATCCAGAGATTGAGGGGGGATAAACAGGTAAAGCAGAGAGGATTTCGGGCAGTGAAAATGCTCTGTATGATACTACAGTAATGGATACCCATCATCGCACATTTAGCCCAGCCCATGGAATGTTCAATGCCAAGAGTCAGTCTTAATGCACAGTGCGGACTCTTTTTTTAATGCAGCAGAGTGCACTGAAA
>NW_006445449.1:0-202 GCF_000325575.1 Pteropus alecto | reverse complement strand
AAAAGCTTTATAGACAATGGCAGAGCAAATGGAGTTTCCATTTGTTTGTGGTTCTTGAAGACACCTTCTCCCGGCTCCTGAAATGATAACCAGGGCCAAATCCAGGAAAAAGAGGTAGGCAGGACAGCGAACCCAGACCCTCTAAACAGCTAAAGCCCCTTCACTTCGCGGCCAGAGTCCAGAGCCACCTCCTGCTCTCTGC
>NW_006445448.1:0-202 GCF_000325575.1 Pteropus alecto | reverse complement strand
CATATTCTTCTCATTCTAGTGAGATTGAGCCCAGTTGCTGGCACCCTCGTATAAAGGCCTCTGACTCTACTTTTGTAATTTTTTTGCAGTAGGTTCGTGTTTACTCCAAGTATTATCAGTTGATTTCTATGAAGACTTGTTTCTTCCAATATGTGTTGCAAAATGAGGAGGTCGTTTTTGCTTTTCTGAGAGTGGCTTTTAT
>NW_006445447.1:0-202 GCF_000325575.1 Pteropus alecto | reverse complement strand
CCCTATTTTGTATTTTTATTTATTTTGTGCTGTTTCGTTTAGATTTCTAATAATATAAATGTATTATACCTTAACTAGAAAATAATTATTTCTGTTCAAATTACCATCACTTCCCTCAGTTTCTTTGCCTTTGGTCAATCCACTCTCCCAATTTCCAAATCCAAGTAATCATCCTCTCTGGTCTTGTTCCTGGACTGGCAAA
>NW_006445446.1:0-202 GCF_000325575.1 Pteropus alecto | reverse complement strand
ACACACACACACACACACACACACACCCCAAATACACAATACTCTTAAGATTCACAGCAATCAACGGAACCACATACAGATTTGACCCAACTGATAAAATACTGTCTTATAAAAGATTTAAAACAATTCTGGTTAATATGTTAAAGGATCTAGAAGGAAAGGGGGACAACATGTATAATCAAATGCAAGAATTTCAGCTGAC
>NW_006445445.1:0-202 GCF_000325575.1 Pteropus alecto | reverse complement strand
TGATAAAAGAGAATCTTTTGATGAATTGGTATTAGAGTTTATGATTAGAGAATATTTCTATAGCTTTTCTAGGGAAGAGTGGAGAGTTGTTAGTGGCCTCCTCCGATCCTAGTTTTGTCGTGGACACTCAGTGTACGTTTTGTCTAACTAGGCTGTCTTGCAGCTTCGGTTCCTATCTTTCAATTTCCCGCCACCAAACAAG
>NW_006445444.1:0-202 GCF_000325575.1 Pteropus alecto | reverse complement strand
TTTATTTTTTTATTATTAGATTAGATAACTAAAATAAATACAACTAACAAAACAGGTTGGGGGACAAATGTACTTGGCTTTTGGGGAGCACTCTGCAGGCCCATTGACCTGAACATTTAGTGTGTTGTGGGCATCAACCAGTAAGATTTGCAGAGGGAATGGAGAACGTTTACTCATTTGGCCAGTTTGCTGAGTAGAGATT
>NW_006445443.1:0-202 GCF_000325575.1 Pteropus alecto | reverse complement strand
GCTACTCTCCCCCAGGTGCAGGGAGCAAAGATGCCCGCTGAGCCTGGCCCGGGGACGGACAGCATCAGGGAGGGTCACAGCCAGGGCCATGGCCACGTACGGGTAACAGCCAGGGTCACAGCCACAGATGGGTCATGGCCTTGGCCATGACCATACTTGGCGACGGGCCCCGGCCTCAGCATCCAGATAGCCTTGCAGGCCT
>NW_006445442.1:0-202 GCF_000325575.1 Pteropus alecto | reverse complement strand
TCAGCCCTTCCTCCAGCAGCAGCCTTCGGCATGGCTGAGGCTGGGGAGGAAGGCGTGTTCAGTGAGGACACTGTCTCACACAGTAATGCCGGAGTTTTTCTGAGCTAAAACTCTACAGAAGGAGAAGAAAAGATTACCTGTGGGTTTGGCCACCTCTGTTGGCACCAGAAAAGATGCTAAGGACAGAAGAGTAGAAGGAAAA
>NW_006445441.1:0-202 GCF_000325575.1 Pteropus alecto | reverse complement strand
CAAGTCCCGGCTTCCTGTGCCCCTCACTGCGAGGGGCGGACGTTCCTGCTGGGAAGACGGTGTGGGCTCTCACACGCGCGACAGGCCAGCCGGCCCTGCCCGTCCCTCCGCGCTGTAGGTCCTGTCCTTACCGGCCGGTTCCACAGCTCGGGGACACTGGTCCATCGTAGCCACTGCGCAGTGGCAGCCTCAGCCCCTGGAT
>NW_006445440.1:0-202 GCF_000325575.1 Pteropus alecto | reverse complement strand
CCCTTTAAGAGTATACACTCTGTTTAATATTTCTCGTTAGTCTGCACTCAGTTCTCATCTCTGGAGCTATCCTTAAACGTAAGAGCATAAGAATCAGAGGAGTAGACTTTGCTTGTCCTTACCCAGCTCAGCGTTCTAAGTTGTGAGAGACCAGAATATGTGTTTCCGGAAGATACATGTGTTTGTTTCACTGCATGCCATC
>NW_006445439.1:0-202 GCF_000325575.1 Pteropus alecto | reverse complement strand
CGTTCTCATTTAATCTTCAAGATAACTATATAAAGAAAGTGTACTACTATCCCCACTTTATAGAGAAGAAAAGCACAGAAGAATTAAGTAATTTATCTGAGAGATTAGGCCAGGATTCAAACTTAGGTAGTCTATCTCAAGGCTGAAGGAATTTAATAAAATCTAATAGATGTACAGAATTGCAGGAATGAAAAAGTCAAGC
>NW_006445438.1:0-202 GCF_000325575.1 Pteropus alecto | reverse complement strand
TTTTATCACCCAAATGTAAATCTAATTCTTGTTTCGTGTGCACTCGAGGATTCTCTTTGGGGAGCCACTGTGAGCCGTCTTCTGAGTGAGAATGACTCTCAGGGCAGCAACCTCCACCGTCCCGCCCCCAATGTTAGTCATTAAGATTTTCTCACAGACACTACACGGCTGAGATCGCTGTCCAGCCCCTCCTCCAACCAGC
>NW_006445437.1:0-202 GCF_000325575.1 Pteropus alecto | reverse complement strand
ACCCCATTGGTCAGACCATACTCACATGGTCACCCCTAGTGTCAAGGGAGGCTGGGAAATGTAGTCTTTATTTTAGGTGCCTACATGTCCAACTAAACTTGGAGTTTCTGTTACTCACAAAGAAGAGAGTGAATTGGGGTGCGGTGGGGTAACTGGCAGTGCCTGCAACAGTCAGCTCCCTTTCATTGAGCTCCTGCTGTGT
>NW_006445436.1:0-202 GCF_000325575.1 Pteropus alecto | reverse complement strand
TGGCGTTAACATTTTACAAAACCAATGGGAAGTCCTTAAAATGAATTTCACTTAAACTTTGTCCCAAATTTGGAAGTGAATGCTAATCGAAAAAGTCACATTAATTTCTACTTCCAGAATATTTCAGGATGACATGGACATTTCCACATCATCTCCCAACGGCCATTGGCCCTGAGTGGCCTTGGAATTGTGCAGTGAGCTG
>NW_006445435.1:0-202 GCF_000325575.1 Pteropus alecto | reverse complement strand
GGGACCCTTCAGTCATTTGTCCTGAATCACCATTTCGGAAAATAGATCATATGTTTCCAGGGTCACAGAAGCTTTCTGACAGCCCCTTGCCCTGGCCCCCACCATGCGAGAGAACTGCTCCGCACTCCCCCACATGCACACATTCCCTTGCTTCTCTGCCCAGGAAACTTCCAACTGCAGTTGCCTGACCACTGAGCTCCTA
>NW_006445434.1:0-202 GCF_000325575.1 Pteropus alecto | reverse complement strand
GGGTCTGCGTCGCCACGACGCAGGGGGTGAGGGGGCCCGGGGCGGCCGCCCGAGGGTGCAGGTCAGCTTCAGACGGAGCTGGGTGATCCTGCCAGGGAGGCGAAGCGGGGAGTCCAGGCGGCAGGTCGCCTTCATCCAAAGACAGGAATAAAATGACCGTCCGATCAGCGTGCGTGCCATCCCATCTATATACATGGCGCCG
>NW_006445433.1:0-202 GCF_000325575.1 Pteropus alecto | reverse complement strand
GATTTAGATTGTTGTTCACTGAAATGGAATAGTGACCCCTGAAAACTGGAGACCTTACAAAACCACTCGTAACCCCACTTAAATGACTCGCAGACCTCTCGAGCTCACCTGCTCATACCTGCACTCCTGATCTCATTCCGTCCAGTCCATCCATTGACGTTGGCTCCGCATGTGCTCAGTCCAAACACCCAGGAGGCATTTC
>NW_006445432.1:0-202 GCF_000325575.1 Pteropus alecto | reverse complement strand
CAGAATACTACTCAGCCACAGAAAGACGAAATACCGCCATCTGTGGCAATATAATGGATATTGAGGGTACCACGCTAAGCGAAATGAGTCAGACAGAAAAGGCCGAGAATGGTTTGATTTCACTCACATGAGGTATATAAAAGAAAAAGCAACAAGTGAAGAAAAACAAACAAACAAACAAACAAAAAGCCAAACTCATACA
>NW_006445431.1:0-202 GCF_000325575.1 Pteropus alecto | reverse complement strand
CGTGGACAGCTGCGGAGCCAAATGAGATAATAAAAACAAGATTGCGGGCGGACCGCAGAGGTCTCGCAGGTGTGGTTCCAGACCGCCGCAGCAAAGCGAGCATCACAAAAAAGCGAGCAGTGATCTTTTTGCTGGCGGAGGGTCTTGCTTTCAATCTATAAAAAACACAACATCTATGAAGTGCAATAAAGCGAAGCACAAT
>NW_006445430.1:0-202 GCF_000325575.1 Pteropus alecto | reverse complement strand
CCCCCACAGAAAGAAGAGGCTGTCTGCATGATAAAGGCTCTTGCAGGCCCCATCTCCTGCGCCCCCCCACCCAAGAAGATATCTTGGTCTAAAAATAATCCTTCTTCTCTTTTGTTACTAGCCCCCTGCCCTTCCCTTCTCCCTATGAAAACTTACAGCCCCTCAGCGGGCCCTTCTGGTTGCTAGTGGGATGTTGCCCCGA
>NW_006445429.1:0-202 GCF_000325575.1 Pteropus alecto | reverse complement strand
TCTCTACATCTTTTTCCACCTCAAGAAATAAGACTGACAATCACCAATGTTCATTATAGGTTAATTGTCAAAAGCTTTAAATTGTTAGCTTTCATTTTCTAAAAATTATAGTTGTTAGAATTCAAAAACTTATATTCAACCTTTGATAATTTCTTGGATGACAAATGCTGTCAGTATCAGGTTTTAAAATTAATTTACTTTT
>NW_006445428.1:0-202 GCF_000325575.1 Pteropus alecto | reverse complement strand
CCAGGGCTCTTGGGCTGGTCCTCTGAATTTTCCAACGTTTATGCCAGACTCCTCCTTCCTTTTGTTTAAACATACGATCGCTGCTGTCTGAGGACTTTTCACGTTCCATTTGTATTTTCCCCGCACGTCCCAAGCAGTTGTCCTTCCTCCTTTTTCTGGAGCTCACTTTTAATTTAGATCCTTCTCTTAACAATAGTCCCTA
>NW_006445427.1:0-202 GCF_000325575.1 Pteropus alecto | reverse complement strand
CCCCTTTCCAGTTCTTAGAATGACAGCAGAAGGTCGCATCTGCGAGGTCCTCGGACCTGGACCCAGGCGGGCCCTGCTGTCCTGGGCCCTGGAGGGTGAATTGACAAACCGGAGGTCACCTGGTTTTCGCTGGAGATGAGGATTAAACCTCAGGTTTCCCGGCTGAGTAAATCCCCTCTCCCCAGCCCACGGAGCTTGTTAT
>NW_006445426.1:0-202 GCF_000325575.1 Pteropus alecto | reverse complement strand
TATGTATTCCATTCTTGGCAGGGTATAGTAGGTGTTTCATGGGGGTCAGTGGCACGGTTTCCCTGATCACCTGAGCTGGATGCTCCAGGAGTGTCCCTTGTGTGGGTTGTGTGTCCTTCTATTGCAGTTGAGCCTTGATTACTCTTGGCACATCAGTGGGTGGGACTGATCCTCAGGCTGACTGGCTGTGAAGACTGGCCAT
>NW_006445425.1:0-202 GCF_000325575.1 Pteropus alecto | reverse complement strand
GCCTCAGAGCAATTGGGGTATACTGAATGGACCCCCAAATGTTTCCCATACCATAGTTAAATGAATATAGGTAACCCCAAAGTGAGCTAGAGTTCGAGTATTCCATAGGGCTTCCCACAAGCATCCAGAATGCAAGGAGGGTGAGGTAGTTACAGACATATCTACCCACCAAGTAATTCCAATAATTTCTGAAATGGGGACC
>NW_006445424.1:0-202 GCF_000325575.1 Pteropus alecto | reverse complement strand
TGGCTTTGTGTTTAGGGATCTGAGGGAGGGTGGGGTCGGAACCTGGAAGCTCTCACCTCGCCTTTTCCAGGTGGGGTTTCCCTCTGCACCTCTGGGAACACTTCCTCGACTCTCCTTCTCTTCCTCCTTCCCGTCCGTCCCAGTCTCTCTCTGGGAAATCAGGACCGGGCCGAATGTGGAGTATGGTTTTTGGGAGTCAGCA
>NW_006445423.1:0-202 GCF_000325575.1 Pteropus alecto | reverse complement strand
TGCTTGGGAACAGGCAGAGTATGGTGGTGGCAAGCTCTGACTTTACAGTCAAACCGAGACCTGTCACTTATTAATGACATGACCTTGAGCAAGTTACTTCACTAAAACTCATTTTCTTCATCTGTCAACTAAGATAATCGTGGTATCTACCTCATAGGATTGTCGTTGGGTTGACGGAGGGAAAAAATACATTAAGTGCTTA
>NW_006445422.1:0-202 GCF_000325575.1 Pteropus alecto | reverse complement strand
TGCTTGGGAACAGGCAGAGTATGGTGGTGGCAAGCACTGACTTTACAGTCAAACTGAGACCTGTCACTTATTAATGACATGACCTTGGGCAAGTTACTTCACTAAAACTCAATTTCTTCATCTGTCAACTAAGATAATCGTGGTAGCTACCTCATAGGATTGTTGTGGGGTTGACGGAGGGAAAAAATACATTAAGTGCTTA
>NW_006445421.1:0-202 GCF_000325575.1 Pteropus alecto | reverse complement strand
CCGATGCGTAGATTCATTCTCCAGAGCAGTTCTAGGGGCGCAGGAACTGCACAGAAATTCCCCATTCGCCCCCGTCCCCCACACGATGGCCCCCCACAGCACCAGCACCCAGCACACGTCATTGTCACCGGACGCCCGCTGTCCACGTGAGCGCATTCTACAGGTTTGGACAAACGCGTAAGGACGTGTGTCCTCGATGACA
>NW_006445420.1:0-202 GCF_000325575.1 Pteropus alecto | reverse complement strand
CTGACGTCTGATCCACTTCTGAGAAAACCCCTTCACCCAGTGCGGGGAGGGGTTTACCACCATGGACTCCCCGTTTGGTTTTGAAGCTATACCTGCATGCTGGAAATTTTCAGTGCTTCCCGAAGAGGGATTTTATGACAGAACCTTGTGTTAAGGCAGGAGCAAGGACTGCCCTGTTCAATATTGTGAGCTTACAGGGAGC
>NW_006445419.1:0-202 GCF_000325575.1 Pteropus alecto | reverse complement strand
TTCCTCATCCACCAGGCCCTGTGAGAATTGGCCCCCCTGTCCATCAGACCTTTCGGGGGTCCCCCTCTTCTTCCCACTCCATTTCCACCAGGCCCCGCAGGGCGGGGCCTTCCCTGTCCCTCAGGCCCCCGGCAGCTGTGCCGCTGCAGCTAGTGAACCCCCGGGACGCGCCTCCTCCCTCGCCGTCCAACCCAGCTGCAGG
>NW_006445418.1:0-202 GCF_000325575.1 Pteropus alecto | reverse complement strand
TGACATGACATAACGCTGGCTGCCCCAACAGCTGGGCGCCCCGCCCCTCCAAAAGAGAGCAGGTCCCATCCAGTCCGCTCTCGTTGAAGTAACCCTGCCTGCTGGGGTTCAGGATTTCTGTCTGTCGCCGTTTCCCCACCCTCAAACACAAGCAGACGTCCTCAGACGCCACTTCCTTTGTGAAACCTGACTTCCCTCCCCA
>NW_006445417.1:0-202 GCF_000325575.1 Pteropus alecto | reverse complement strand
GGGTACTCACCTCGTCCTACACCCTCACTCTGGGCACCCCTTACACCCGCTTACCCATGTCCTCCCTGTGGACGTCCTGTCCTGGACGTGTTGCATACATGGAATCCCACGCCATGTGACCTGTGTGTCCAGTGTCTCACCGAGCATCGCGTGTCCAAGATCTGTCCTGGCCAAGTGGCAGTCCACTGTGTGCACGGGCCGC
>NW_006445416.1:0-202 GCF_000325575.1 Pteropus alecto | reverse complement strand
AGTCTCCAAGCCCATCAAGAAGTCCACAGTGTAGAAAAATCATACATATGTAATGTGTGTGGTAAAGGTTTTACTCTGAGTTCAAATCTTCAAGCCCATCAGAAAGTCCACACTGGAGAGAAACCATATAAATGCAATGAGTGTGGAAAGACCTTCAGGACAAACTCCCATTATCAAGTTCACCTCGTGGTCCACACAGGAG
>NW_006445415.1:0-202 GCF_000325575.1 Pteropus alecto | reverse complement strand
TTTTTAAGTCATGATCTGGATCCAATCAGGAGACATAAATCACAGTAATTTGAAAAGGAGTACTTAATATAAAGAATCATTAAAACAAACAAACTTCTAGACACAGACAACAGAAGGGTGGTTACCAGAGAGGAAGAAAGGTGCGGGGAGGGATGAAGAGAATAAAAGGGGTCAAATTTTTGGTGATGAAGGGAAACTAGAC
>NW_006445414.1:0-202 GCF_000325575.1 Pteropus alecto | reverse complement strand
TGCCAGAAGTACTGGTCTGCAGTTATTGGTGGGCATTCTGTCCCTTAGACCCTCATCGCTCAAGTGGAGTTAGAAAGCTGGTAGATTTGGGTTTGTACTCTGGTGTTCTAATATTTTGTGCTCTTACTGAGAGTGGTGGATTCCACAGACTTTGGAAACTAGTGCCAACATTCTGCTACGAAATTTGAGAAGCCAAACAATT
>NW_006445413.1:0-202 GCF_000325575.1 Pteropus alecto | reverse complement strand
AACGAAATTAAAACTTCAGTTCCTCAGTTGCATTCCCCACATTTCTACGGCTCAATAGCCATATGCGTCTAGTGACTACTCTACTGGATACTACAAATATGGAATATTTCCATCATTACAGAAAGTTCGAGGGGAGTACACTGCTCTAGCGGATAGTGACAGGTTCTGGCTCAGATACATTCAGATATGTGAAAAGTCCCAT
>NW_006445412.1:0-202 GCF_000325575.1 Pteropus alecto | reverse complement strand
AGTTGAGACATCGTCTTGTCGAAATAATAATGGGGGCATAGAGTTTTTGATCTCTTCTCCCTTCTCTTGGTCTTGTTTATTCAACTGTTTGCTGTACTACAACTCTGCTAATAGTTCTGCTAGGATAAATGTAAATTTTGTAAAAGTCATGTAACAGCAGAACAGCTGATTATCACTGGATATTTTTTTCCCTAGTATCATT
>NW_006445411.1:0-202 GCF_000325575.1 Pteropus alecto | reverse complement strand
AAAAAAACTAGAGCAAGATAAGAGAGAATTTAAGACTCTGCTTCTGTGAAGCTGTGTGAGAAAAAGGTATATGGAAGGCAGCTTTGAGGAAGTGATATTTGAGTAGACCTAAAGGTAAAGAGTTTTGACATGTGGCAGAAAAATTTGCCAGGTAGAGAGAAGGGGAAGGTAGAAATGTGCATAGCAAGTTGAAGAAACAGCA
>NW_006445410.1:0-202 GCF_000325575.1 Pteropus alecto | reverse complement strand
TCCCCTATGAGGTTCACTATATGAGAGGACTCACCGAAATGTAATCATACAGTCTATGTCTCTTATTGACTTATGTGCTATACTTTACAAATGTCCTGAGGATATGTCTGTGTGAGAGAATCTGTTTCTATTTCAAAGCTGAAAAATATTTTGTTGTAGGTATATGCTACATTTTTTTCATTCATCTGTCCATGGACATTTG
>NW_006445409.1:0-202 GCF_000325575.1 Pteropus alecto | reverse complement strand
TCTGCACACATCTGAGACAGGTATTGCCACACCCACCCCCCAGGTACGGTCTCTAAAGAGCCTCCAGAAGGCTCCTGAGCCCAGACGTCTTTCTGATCTTCTCTCCAGGGACACCCCTTCCTCTATAGCATCAGCTTCCCCAGGTAAGAAGAGGGAGAGGCACCTGCATGGCAGCTGGGTCTGGGATCTCAGAGCCCACCCC
>NW_006445408.1:0-202 GCF_000325575.1 Pteropus alecto | reverse complement strand
TGAGGCCTGGGACGGGTGAGAGTAGAAGCCGTAAGTGAAGTGCGTCGATCCTGCTTCTCTACTCCCAGCAGTGACGACGTGTCACTGTGGGGCTGGAGCATTCACTGGCCGGTGTGAGGCTCTGAGATCCTGCCTTGGCAATCCCTAGTTAACACTGAGGTGCCACAGTGCCCAGCCAGCATCAGGAGGGAAGCTGCAAAAG
>NW_006445407.1:0-202 GCF_000325575.1 Pteropus alecto | reverse complement strand
TAGTCCCGGCTATCAGTTTAACTATGATATTAAACGTAACAAGCTTTTAATTCAATGGGAAAACCCAAGGGTGAATCCGCAGTGAAAATATTTGTGTGCTTTCTCATTTCCCAATGAATGTGCTAATCACCCTCCCATGTGATTCGCCTGCCCCTCCCCCAGAGCTAGACGACCACACACCGTCGTGTAACTGCACGCCCCC
>NW_006445406.1:0-202 GCF_000325575.1 Pteropus alecto | reverse complement strand
CCTTTCTGGGCCTCAATTTTCATATCTAAAGTAAATATAGGATCCTCATAGGATTGCTGTGACGATTCAAAGAGATACTGTGCTCAGCGCAGGATGTGGCATAAAGGAAGCATTCAGTACAGTGCAGCAGATATTGGTATTAATGTTTGTATTAGTAGTATTATTCATATTAGATTAGGATAAATATTAGTATTGATATTAA
>NW_006445405.1:0-202 GCF_000325575.1 Pteropus alecto | reverse complement strand
GTAAAGCTAAAGCCCAAATTAAGGAAACTATGAGGAGTTTATTTGTTTTAGGAAAGTAAAAATGCAATCTAGTTATTTAAACATTTTGACTTCTTTAAAATTACTTCATTATTGAAGTAATGACTCTGGTGTGTTCTAGAGAGAAACCCATTCACCCCACAAATTAGGTTAGTTTATTGATAGATATTGGACATACCAGCCT
>NW_006445404.1:0-202 GCF_000325575.1 Pteropus alecto | reverse complement strand
ACACCATCTTCTGGGCTATGGAGAAAAATCTGGGTTTGAATCCCTGCCCAGCACTTGTCCCCTGACTGGGCAGCACATACGTTCTTAACTATACATTTGTGTAATAATACCCACTTCACTGGGCAGTCGTGACTACCATTGTCCAACTAACTCCCGAGGCAAGGAAGGAAAGGAGCTTGGTACAGGGCCTGGCCACAGGGCA
>NW_006445403.1:0-202 GCF_000325575.1 Pteropus alecto | reverse complement strand
AGAGTAAAAAAGATCAGTGGTTACAGGTTCAGGGGTAAGGGAGGAAAGATGAAGAGATGAAGCACAAGGGATATTTATGGCAGTAACACTATTCTCTATGATACTATAGTGGTGGATTTATGAAATTTGTCAAACCCATTGGTTGTACAAAAATGTACAACCTTATCGTAAACCACAGACTTTACTTAATAATAATGTAATA
>NW_006445402.1:0-202 GCF_000325575.1 Pteropus alecto | reverse complement strand
TCCTGAAGAGCCCAAGAGGTGGCCTGGACTGGAACAACAGCAGCAACATTCGCAGAAGCAGCTATGGTGGCAGCCAGAACCCTGGAAGAAAGGAGAGACACCTCATGAGTTTGATGCTGGGATCTGTAGTGAGAAGCCAGCTTTTCTGTGGTATCTGCACAAATATTCACTCAGGCCTGAGCACCAGGATAGGAACTGCTTG
>NW_006445401.1:0-202 GCF_000325575.1 Pteropus alecto | reverse complement strand
TACATATATTTAAATGTATTAGGTTTTATTCTCCACAGGTAGAGAATATAAACATAAATATATTTACATTTAAAATTATGACTATACAGACTAGGATCAATCCCGAGAAACCTAATTAATTGCTGTGAAAAATATGAAGCCATAAAAATAATCATCGAATATTAGTAATAACTGAATGATGATATTTCTCAAACCTTAAAAT
>NW_006445400.1:0-202 GCF_000325575.1 Pteropus alecto | reverse complement strand
GCAGGTTCTCATTGTGGCCAGGTGGGTCACGTCATCGGTCTGAGTTGTACACACCTGGCTGCTGGCTCCTTCACCCAGTCACTTTGGCCCGTTGGCCCATTCGGGGATCAGGTCAAACTCATTCCTACCTCAGGGCCTTTCCACGTGCTGTTCCATCTGCCTGGCCTGCCCGCCCCTGAGCTTGCATGTGGGGGCCCCTCCC
>NW_006445399.1:0-202 GCF_000325575.1 Pteropus alecto | reverse complement strand
GCTAGAGAAACACTAGCTCTACAGCCGTAAAAAATTATGATGAGGACGATTGAGTTACTACATGGAAATGTGCTCACTCAGATCCACCAAAATGTAACAATCACCCGAATTACATATGATTAAATATATCTACAAACTCTCCACACACACGAAAGCGTACGGCGTATGTGAAAGTATATGTTAAAAAGTCACTTTTTCTTTA
>NW_006445398.1:0-202 GCF_000325575.1 Pteropus alecto | reverse complement strand
GAGCTCTGGAACTTTCCTGATTTCTTTAGTGTCTCGCATGCACGCACACTCACACATACGCACACTCACACACACGCATGCACGCACACATGCACAAGCACACTCACACATACGCACGCACGCACACTCACACACTCACACACCCACACGCACACTCACACGCACCTGTCTCGGCGGAACCTTCGAATGTGCGAACGTCGCG
>NW_006445397.1:0-202 GCF_000325575.1 Pteropus alecto | reverse complement strand
CCGCTTGCTCTCCCAGCCTCTTTCTGCTTGTGTGGGTACGTTTGTCCCTTATCCTGTCCTGTATTTCCCACTCCCCGGCCTCACCTTCTCCACTTTCTCCTTCCTTTCATCTCCGGGTCCATTCCCTTCCACATCTCCCCGCCCTTTTCCTAATCTCCCCTCCCCATCCTGCGTTCTTCCCTCCGCCCCTCCGTTCTTCTCA
>NW_006445396.1:0-202 GCF_000325575.1 Pteropus alecto | reverse complement strand
GGGGACTCCAAACTTGCACTTTGTCATCTTCGTTTTAACCCTCTCAAGGCAGCCCTTGACGTTCATGTTTGTGTGGGGTTATCCGTAGCTGACCCCGTACGCTGACATGCACGGCTTCGTGCCGGGAGCGTTAACAGTGTGGAGAAGGAGGGCTATGCCGGGGACTCACAGTAGCAACGTCATTTTATCTAGACATGGAAAC
>NW_006445395.1:0-202 GCF_000325575.1 Pteropus alecto | reverse complement strand
TTTGATTGCATGTGACTTGCTGTCCCTTCTTGTTCTCCACACGGCAGCCACGTTGGCTTTTACCTGTTCCTAAAACGAGCCTTGAAGTCTCAAATAATAGGGACTTCGATATGCTCACTCCTCCACCCGAGTGTCCCTCCCATCCCTGTCTGCCCAGGCTTCCCCGCGTCTCCTAGAGACCTCAACCCGGTCGACGTTTCCT
>NW_006445394.1:0-202 GCF_000325575.1 Pteropus alecto | reverse complement strand
AAGCAGAGCCAGGGCTTGTCATGAGGTGACAGTGAGTGGAGAAGAAGCCGTTATCTAAAGGGGACACTAAATACATGTTTTTCCTTTGAGCATGTTTTAAAATGTTAAACCTTCAGAGGGAAAGCACGACTATAAATGCTGGCACTCTGGGTAAGGGTGCACTTTTTAACAGTATTTTCTGACAGGGCTTGTCAACAGCCTA
>NW_006445393.1:0-202 GCF_000325575.1 Pteropus alecto | reverse complement strand
TGATTTTGGGCAAGTCGCTTAAGCACTTAGCCTTAATGTCTTCATCTGTAAAGTGGGGACTAAAACCCTTCATAACTGATGTTACGCATTCAAAGCATTTAGAGCAATACATGGCGTGCAGTAAGAACGCAGCATGTTACGTGTGGGAATCATGAAGTTAGACAAGGTTCCTGCCCTCACAGAGCTTACAGTTTAGTAGGGA
>NW_006445392.1:0-202 GCF_000325575.1 Pteropus alecto | reverse complement strand
TTCTAGCCCAACTGTCTGTTTTTGTGAAAGCCGAATGGACTGACCAGCACAGGGTCACCCCTGCGGGCACAGGAGACAGGCCCTTCCATTGCTGGGTTCTCACGGTTACTACCTCAAACCAGTAGCCTGGAGCCTTGGTACATGGGGAAGAGGGAGGGGAGGAAACGTGATTCCTCTAAAGGAGGAAATGAGCTCATTCATT
>NW_006445391.1:0-202 GCF_000325575.1 Pteropus alecto | reverse complement strand
GTCCTGGAGTTCTCAGGCCTAGCTGTGGTCCAGCCACCAACCCCAGGCGGCGTCAAGGACTCCCTCTCTGCAGGGCAATACCTGCAAACAGCTGCCCCTGCCTCCCCATGCCCGCTCCCTTCCCTTAGCCCCATGGCGGCTCCCATGGGAACCACTGAGGAAAAGCGTGATGCTTAGAGCAACTGTGTGGGGGTCCAGGGGA
>NW_006445390.1:0-202 GCF_000325575.1 Pteropus alecto | reverse complement strand
TTGATACTTGAAGGCACGAATATTTGTGCCTCCATGGGGTAAAGAAATGAAATAAACATCCAGTTCAAGAAAGAATTAATACTTATCGTGACTGCAGTTTGTCACATATGCTCCATGAGTATGAGTGATGTGAGTCTTGCTTACTACTGCATCCATATAGTGGATATTCAGTTTTGCCTTTGGCTCAATGAATGAGAGAAGT
>NW_006445389.1:0-202 GCF_000325575.1 Pteropus alecto | reverse complement strand
TCCCAAGGAAGACACCATGTCCCAAACTGACAGGCGCTGCGCTCACTCCTTCCCGGGCCCTGACGTACGCCTGCGGGACCCCCACCCCGTCCACTGGAGCTAACAAGAGGACCACACCCAGCCAGGCCACCCAGGATTTCCCTCTGAAGCTCCCCCAGTGGAGGGCATAACGTCCACCTTCAAAGGTGCCAGGTCCCGGCTG
>NW_006445388.1:0-202 GCF_000325575.1 Pteropus alecto | reverse complement strand
ACCCGATCAGAATTTCTGGGGGAAAGTCTCAGGCACGAGATAGATGTGCAGCCAAATTTGAGAACCACTAAGGACAAGGAAGTTTGACCACTCTCTTGATCTCAAATCCTAATATTCATTGCGTATGACAGTCTGTCCCTTCTCACATCTGATGCCTGAGGTATAATGTGGACAGGATAGAGTCTGCAAGGGGCTGTCCTCC
>NW_006445387.1:0-202 GCF_000325575.1 Pteropus alecto | reverse complement strand
TTTTATTTTAATATGACAGAAAGCATGCTATAAAACCAAAGGGATAACATGGAATATTATACAAATATTTATTTAATTTCTTTTCTCAATACATTTCAAAGACATATATATAAATGGCAGGGAGTGCAACAGAATGCAAGTATGGATTATGGAGGTGGTAGGACATATTTTTTTGTTTTTTGTTTTTTGTATCTTACCTGAA
>NW_006445386.1:0-200 GCF_000325575.1 Pteropus alecto | reverse complement strand
TGGGGACACGGGACAGAGCGACGCTTCACGGCCAGCCTGGATGGAGCGTTCGTCACACTACTCAGAACGGCGTGCAATTGAAAAGTTACGAATTGTTTATTTCCGGAACTTTCCAGTGACCGTGTTCAGACAGTGGTCGATTTTGGGAACTGAAGCTGCACAGAGCAAGACCAGGTTGGAGTGGAGTGGCTCTTGTTTTT
>NW_006445385.1:0-202 GCF_000325575.1 Pteropus alecto | reverse complement strand
GGAGTGAACAGAAAAGAGATGTAGCCCCAGGGCCCATCAATGAATAAATGTGAGTAAGATGAGTTTCCTGCTAAGGAAATGTGTGCCATAGGAGGAGAACCAAGAATGCGTAATGTCCCAAAATCCAAGTGAAAATAGTAAGGAGTGATCGGTTGTGTCAGAGATGGAGATTAAAAAATGATGAAAATGAAAAGGAAAGAAA
>NW_006445384.1:0-202 GCF_000325575.1 Pteropus alecto | reverse complement strand
GGAGGTATCAAATTGACCACAGCAAATGCTCAAGACCGATGTAAAAGTAGACTGCCCTTCCGTCCCCACTAATAGGGAATGACACACAGTGGTCCGTTGCTTAGGAGAGAGACTAACCTTTGAAAGGTCGGTATTGGTTACAGTCGATCCTCTGCAGCTAGGAGGGGCTTTGGAATGAATTCAGTAAGAGGTTCCTGGACAT
>NW_006445383.1:0-202 GCF_000325575.1 Pteropus alecto | reverse complement strand
GCTACTGTATAGTGGTACTTACTATATACTAGACACAAGGACCCTATATAAATATTAGTATTGTCATCTTATAACAATGAGGTTATTTTGTTGTCTAGAGTGACAAAATAAGTGAAAAGAACCTACTTGCTTATTCAAATTCAGATTGTCTTATCTACAAAGCCTGTGTATATCTGCTCGGCTATGGTACCTCAGATAAACC
>NW_006445382.1:0-202 GCF_000325575.1 Pteropus alecto | reverse complement strand
CAACTAGAATTCACATAGAAAAAGAAATCAATGTGTCATCCTTGCTCTAGCCTCTGATGGTCTGTGATGCTTTTGTATCCTACATCAATCTGAAAATCCTCACAATATTCTATAATAACAATGAACACTGAAATTATAGAATTACAGATCTGAAAGGGACTTTAGATGTCATATAGCTTAATTAAAAATATAAGATGAGCCT
>NW_006445381.1:0-202 GCF_000325575.1 Pteropus alecto | reverse complement strand
CTTCCAGCTGATATTTATCCATCTTTCCTGGCCCTTACAGTACTGTATTTTTAAATATATCAATAAGTTTCCTTAAGTATCATATCTTTCTGGTCTTTCAAGCTTAGTTCTAAGGGGCGAGAACAAGAAAAATTTTCGTAGAAAATAGTTTTTATTTTGTAAAAACAAATGTATTAAACTTGCTATATGTTGAATAAAGAAA
>NW_006445380.1:0-202 GCF_000325575.1 Pteropus alecto | reverse complement strand
AGTCTCATCCTTTTAGAGGATGATTTGCCCATTTTCAACAAAATTTAAATGGTGTATGTCCTTCGACTCAACAATTACTTTTAAGAATCTATTGTAGAGAATTCCGCGTATGAACATTCATTGCAGCACTGTGTGTTATAGCTAATAAATAGGAAGCACCAATTTCTAACAATAATTTGGTGATTAAATTATGGTATCTCTA
>NW_006445379.1:0-202 GCF_000325575.1 Pteropus alecto | reverse complement strand
TGTGTGCAAGTACATACATATGTGTTCCATTTTCGAGGTGTCCTGCCTTTCACCTCTCATAGTGTGCTTTGCCTCCCATTGGTCTTCACATTATCTCCTTGGCACCATCCTCACAGTAACCCCAAAGAGCAGTTTAATAACAACTCAGGCTGAAGGTGTGTGTAGAGCAATTTGTAATACTCTTTAAAAACAAATTGTTTCT
>NW_006445378.1:0-202 GCF_000325575.1 Pteropus alecto | reverse complement strand
TCCACAGAGTTTTCAGATCGTTGCTGAAACTAAACATCTTTGTGGTGTGTAAAGACTGGCCTCTGGGCATGGAGATGCTTATTTGACGTCTTCATAGCTTACAGTCAAGCCATGAAATGGCAATTCGGAGACTGTTGGAGACAGACAGCGTGGAGCTGAATAGGGTCCCATCTCTTTGTAACTTTCCCTAGAATGAAATTGT
>NW_006445377.1:0-202 GCF_000325575.1 Pteropus alecto | reverse complement strand
GGGCAATACTTAGATGGTGAGCCCAGGGGGCTGCTCGCCCCCACCCGCCTGCTCTGAGGTACTGGGAGAAGATACTGGTCAGATCTCTGGGGCTCCCATAAGGCCCCCCCCCCAGGACTCCAGGCTTTTTGGGCAACTCTGTCCCTAGGGCAGGATCTGCGTGCCCCGGGGGTTGGCACCTGGGGGGTGAGGAAGGAGGGGC
>NW_006445376.1:0-202 GCF_000325575.1 Pteropus alecto | reverse complement strand
CAGGCCGGCCGCCCTCGCCTGGCCCGGCCACGGGCTGAGTGTAGGGCTGCGTGTGCGTGTGCATGGGGGTTCGTGCACATCTGAGCGTGTGGGGGTTGTGGGGGCTGCTGGGTGTGCCTGTGCATGTCACGGCGTGTTCTCCCCAACATGTGGGGGTCCTAGGGGGTGCCGGGAGGTGCGCATCTGTGTGTCATACACACCT
>NW_006445375.1:0-202 GCF_000325575.1 Pteropus alecto | reverse complement strand
CCCTTCCAGGCTGAGGACAGAGGCCCAGGGAGGCCAAGCTGTGGGGCCGCATCCTGCACCATGCTTCAGTATCTCCTATAACCCGCGGGCGCCCTAGGGTGCCAGGGCTGTCAAGAGCCCCAGTCACAGACGTGGAGCCTGAGCCAGCACCCAGACCGGGCCATGCCGGCCCGAGGCACATGCTCGGGGCTGCCCAGCTGCC
>NW_006445374.1:0-202 GCF_000325575.1 Pteropus alecto | reverse complement strand
GCTGAAGGACAAAGAGGGTAAAGGACTCAGCCCCCGGGGTACCCAGTGGGCCTGGGTCTTGTGCCAAATTCAACCTCTCTCACACCCGGTGTTCTGTGAATGCTAGAAGCTGGGATTTGGTGTAGAAAGTTAGCCATAGAATCTGGGACAGGTTAACAAAAGACACTTCCTACACGTGCAGCAGCTGGGGTCCCCCAGAATG
>NW_006445373.1:0-202 GCF_000325575.1 Pteropus alecto | reverse complement strand
GAGAAGTCCCCACAACTTCTGGCTGTGAAAGCCAGCAGAGATGGTGGCTGAGTGACATGGAAAACTGAAGGACTGGCAGACATTCCTCTAGAAGGACCCACACGTGGACCACCGCCGATGACGCGCCCGCTCTGAGCTCCAGCACTGCAACAGCTGCTCGCGGGCCGCCAGGGACACACGGGGAGGGACTGAGTCGTCTGGC
>NW_006445372.1:0-202 GCF_000325575.1 Pteropus alecto | reverse complement strand
CCTCCCTGACCTGCCCAGACCTGCCTGTGTCCCCGCCACCACCCTGACCTGCCACCACCCTGCCCCAGGCCCTGCCACCGCCCGAGGAGGCCCATGCGGAACATGCTGGCCTTCTCGTCCTCAAAGAAGCAGCTGTTCTTCATTTCCACTACTGTGAGTTCTAGAAATCAGAATGAACCTCGTGCGTGCTCGATTTTAAACA
>NW_006445371.1:0-202 GCF_000325575.1 Pteropus alecto | reverse complement strand
ACACTAAATAAGATTCACTTTATAAATGCTTGCTTCAGAGATAACTTTAATGGGATACGTGAGCTGCTTTAAGAATAATCTGAAATAAAGAAATTTATAATTTCAAAACCAAATAAGTTGAGGGGGGTAGAGATTGACTAGTTCCATGTTTCTTAGAGAGCATAAACGAAGATGAGTGTGAACAATACCAAGTTATTTTTGT
>NW_006445370.1:0-202 GCF_000325575.1 Pteropus alecto | reverse complement strand
CAGGCTCCGGACAGCATCGCTCTCTGCCACTGACATTATCGGCACCAGTGAATCTGCTGGATCATATCGCCTAGTGGCAGAGCGGCTTGTATGGCAGCCTGGACCAGTCGCACAGCATTCTGTTGCCCTGGTTCCCACTCAAAACTAGCAGCCTTTTGGGTCACTCGGTCAATGGCCAGAGTGACACACCCACATGAGGCAT
>NW_006445369.1:0-202 GCF_000325575.1 Pteropus alecto | reverse complement strand
GTCATGCTCTCCTATAGAATCCCTGGAGGCCGTCAACTCAGAGTTCTGCAGTTCCGACGTTCAGTTTATGCTTCGAAGACTTAGGCTCCTCTCACTGATCTTCCGCTCACATCCGTGTCTTCCTTTTCTTTGCGTGCCGGGCAAAGCTTACACGATGCCTCAGATATCAGTGCTAACACCGCATCAGAGCCCAGAACATTTT
>NW_006445368.1:0-202 GCF_000325575.1 Pteropus alecto | reverse complement strand
TGTGTCTGGCCTTGAGTAACAGGTGGTTGCTGCTCGAGCTGGGTTGCCTTGCAGTTCCGTACTCGCTAAAGTGTCGTGACGCACCACTTCTGTTGTAAATACAAGGAATGATCCCAGATTGGTTCAGGTTTCCCGCCATGTAGGACGCAGGGACGTAAAGAAGGACTGACAGCTGGAGCTAACAGCTGCGTTTCCCTGGAGA
>NW_006445367.1:0-202 GCF_000325575.1 Pteropus alecto | reverse complement strand
GTTGTGAAATGCATGATAAATAGGGAACCTGCATCAGCCACCGAGAAGATGTCCAGGGCCAGCTACCCCAGAAGGTCCCAATTGACTTTCACGTGGCCCATGGTGAACGCTGCCAGAGTGCCTGACAACAAAGGAATCGACGTGTATGACATTGTGCTATTCTGTGTATGATGGTGTAGCACACTGTGTGTTCAAATCCACC
>NW_006445366.1:0-202 GCF_000325575.1 Pteropus alecto | reverse complement strand
AACATTATGCTAAGTAAAAGGAGCAAGACAAAAGAGGCCATGCATATTGCATAATTTCATTTATATGAAAGGCCTAGAACAGGCAAAGTACAGAGACAGAAAACAGTAATGATGGCAGGAGCTGGAGGAAAGGAGTAACATGAAGTCACTGCTTCATAGATATGGAATTTCTTACTGAGATGATGAAAATGTTCTAAGGTTA
>NW_006445365.1:0-202 GCF_000325575.1 Pteropus alecto | reverse complement strand
TCCCGTACTGCGTCTTTGAAGAGAAAGCGTGTCAAGAAGAGAAAGCGCATAATCACGGAATACGAAAAACCGAAGCCTCCGGACGGACGCTTTAGCGCAATTATCTGAGGATAATTTTTTTTTAGCTTAAGTGAAATCAGAGGATCGTGTCAATGCTTCTCTTTCCAGTACGTGCCTGGTTTCGGCCGATCGAACTCGGTAT
>NW_006445364.1:0-202 GCF_000325575.1 Pteropus alecto | reverse complement strand
AAGTAAAAGAAACAATACTCCCTTAAGAAAAGATACACACCTCTAACGCAGTAAGCTACCTATACAGATCTCAATGGTGTGTCACAGAAAATTAGTCAGTCAATAGATATTTGTTGAGCCCCTACCATGTGCGAGGCACTATTCCAGAATCTGAGGATAAGAGGTGGTCATAGAGAGTCCTACCCAAAAGGGCGAAACAGAA
>NW_006445363.1:0-202 GCF_000325575.1 Pteropus alecto | reverse complement strand
TTATTTATTTATTTATTTATTTATTTATTTTAACTAAAGAAACAGTTAAAAAATTTTTAAAGACTTTAAACAGACATTACCCCTAATTCAGCATTTTAACTTCTAAAAAATTTATCTATGTCCAATAACTATGGATGTACCTTAAAGTTTAGCCACATTTAGGCTCTCTGTAGCACAATTTAAAATAGCAAAGAATTGGAAA
>NW_006445362.1:0-202 GCF_000325575.1 Pteropus alecto | reverse complement strand
GCATTTGAACAGCCTCCCAGGTGACACTGATGTTGGCATTCTGTGGACAATCGCCCCAGGCACTTGGGACACTGAGAGGAATAAGTCAGCATCTTTCTGGTTCCACTAGACAAGGGGAAAATCCAATGAGATTTTCCTCAGATTTTTCACTTTCCAACTGACTGGACTCCTCAGTCAAAAAAAGGATATCCTTTTTATTTTG
>NW_006445361.1:0-202 GCF_000325575.1 Pteropus alecto | reverse complement strand
CTTTTAGTCAGAAAACTAGATAACTATTCCTGTACAATGAAGGTGCTTTTTTCCTTAGACAGCCTTAGGACAGATTTTACTCCCTCTTGTCCTACATGAAGAGCCTGTACATGCTGAACATCATCGTCGGGACAGAAAGTTAGGGTGGGGTAGAATAAAGTAATGGGTTTGAGGAGGGCAGAGACAGGGAGGTCACGATTAG
>NW_006445360.1:0-202 GCF_000325575.1 Pteropus alecto | reverse complement strand
GCTACCTGTTTTAGTATTTAAATTTTTACTGGAACGTACATATCCACACTGATTCGCTCACCTCTTGCCTATGGCTGATTCCTCCCTAGCAGAGCTGGGTAATCGCAACAGAGACCATGGGCCCACAAAGCCAAAAATATTTATTATTTGCTCATTTACAGAAAGGCTTGCAGAACTCTGATTCGAAACATGAATTGTTTAG
>NW_006445359.1:0-202 GCF_000325575.1 Pteropus alecto | reverse complement strand
GGGCTTTAAAAATAATGCTAATAAATATATACTACTGCCAGCATGCTGTCTAATTTTACTCCCATTCTCACTCTATGAGGGAGGTTAGTAATTTCATTAACCAGTTGAGGAAACCAAGGTTCTGGCGAAATGACTTGCCCAAAGGCGGACAGGTAATAAAGGGAAGCTCTTGGCTTTACAAATAAAAGGAGAGTGTTGGCTT
>NW_006445358.1:0-202 GCF_000325575.1 Pteropus alecto | reverse complement strand
GCTCACGTTTAGAAATTCTAGGGTCTCTGAGAGACACAGGCATTTGCCCAGCCCCAATATAGAAAACCATTAAAGATTAAAAAAGAAAAAAAAAAAACCATCACTGGCGAGAGGGGTGTCGGAAATAGACGTGAGGTGACTTGTATCAGAACATGCAAAACGAGCCCGCGTGCTGGGAAGCCTTTCTAAGATGCTCAGCTCT
>NW_006445357.1:0-202 GCF_000325575.1 Pteropus alecto | reverse complement strand
CTGTTTCCAGCCAGGAATGCTGTAACCTCAATGTTGTTTTTTTTTTATAGCGACTACATGTTGAAATGACAACATTGGGGCTCTGATAGGTTAAATAAAATATAATAGCAAAATTAATTTCACCTGCTTCTTATTTCGTCTCTGACAGCACCCCCCTAGCCTGTGCTTTCAAGGTACTCACAACCCACCATGCTCGAAAGCC
>NW_006445356.1:0-202 GCF_000325575.1 Pteropus alecto | reverse complement strand
GTGAGTGCCCCTGCACGCACACACATGCCCACATGTGCACACGTGCTTCCAGCGCTCACTCATGCTCACAATGCACTCGTGATGCTCACGCATGAAATGCATATGCACTCGCGGTCACATGCTTGCCCAGTGTGCACACCTGCACACATTACATGTGTGATGACGCGCACCTGGCACTCACATGCTCACATGCATATAAATG
>NW_006445355.1:0-202 GCF_000325575.1 Pteropus alecto | reverse complement strand
CACTCGGCAGCCCCTGCTTGGCACGTCCTGCAACACGCACCATCATTTTGGAAGTGCGGCTCCACGCGGGCCACGCGGGCCAGGAGGTGGCTGGGGGCTGCGGTCTGTGTCCCCCTGGGCGGCAAGTCGGTGGGCTGTGGTCTGCATCCCCCTGGGCGGCAGGGTGCTGGGCTGGGGGCTGTGCTCGCTTCAGCTGTAGCTG
>NW_006445354.1:0-202 GCF_000325575.1 Pteropus alecto | reverse complement strand
AGGTTCCATGACTTCTGAAGACACCAATTTCCCATTATAGAAAAAGACAGAAATGAGACTGAGTCAGGAAGTGAGGCTCAGCAGTCAGAAGGCTTTCCCTATATATCATCTGAAAAAGTCTTAAAATTCCCTCCCAGGTGATGTTTACTCTCCAAGGAGCTATGGTACTCATTGTAGCAGTTTCCATCAAAGACTCACTGAG
>NW_006445353.1:0-202 GCF_000325575.1 Pteropus alecto | reverse complement strand
TCAAAATTATATAAAGTAAAAAGTTAAAAAGTTAATATCTGCACGTATATTCTTCCCGATATTATAGTTCCTCTCCCTTTCTCTCTTTCTATATTTTTAAATGGTATCATAACACATATTTCGTTTTGTAATTGGATTTCATGTTTAATATGTGGAAGATACTTTGAATATCAATAATATAAATCTAGTAACACTAGTTATG
>NW_006445352.1:0-202 GCF_000325575.1 Pteropus alecto | reverse complement strand
ACTGAGTATTCCAAGTCGAGTGCAGTTTTAATGGCACATCCTCCATCACCTAGGTGCTTTTTGTGTTTCTCTAACACTGGGGTCAGGTCTTGCTCCCCATTAATTCATGCACTATTGCTTTGTGATGAGAAAATGCAGTTTACACGATTTTTCTTTCTAGAACTTACTGAGGTTTTTAGTGGTATAACTTATCAAGTTTTAT
>NW_006445351.1:0-202 GCF_000325575.1 Pteropus alecto | reverse complement strand
AGGACTCTCTCATTTCTGACCCTCTAGAGATTCATTGTTGGGTGAATAATTGAGATCACCCGACACGTGATACGAACTGTCTCTGCACACTCTTCCCAATGGATTTTAAAGAGCATGTCCCATTCAGGTGACCCTGCTTTTGACAGAAAACACCATGTACATTTTCATGCCTATAAGCAAAGAATTAGTACAAGTATCTGAG
>NW_006445350.1:0-202 GCF_000325575.1 Pteropus alecto | reverse complement strand
ACTGAGTATTCCAAGTCGAGTGCAGTTTTAATGGCGCATCCTCCACCACCCAGGTGCTTTTCGTGTTTCTCTAACACTGGGGTCAGGTCTTGCTTCCCATTAATTCATGCACTATTGCTTCGTGATGAGAAAATGCAGTTTACACAATTTTTCTTTCTAGAACTTAGTGAGGTTTTTAGTGGTATAACTTATCAAGTTTTAT
>NW_006445349.1:0-202 GCF_000325575.1 Pteropus alecto | reverse complement strand
GTGCAGTAGATGCTGAATGGGTGAATGATGGATGGGTGAATTTCAGTTTCCAAACTCTGGGACAAACTGTGTAGGAGAATTTACTTCTAGTAATCAGAACTTGTCCAAATACGCACGCTAAACAGTGTGTGCATGAAATAAATGATGCTTCTCATACATATGACTTGCCACTTTTCAAATATGCATAGGTTCTTTTGTGGTT
>NW_006445348.1:0-202 GCF_000325575.1 Pteropus alecto | reverse complement strand
GATGAGTATAGGATTTTTGTCTTTTACAGGGTGGCCAGAGAAAGACTCTTTGATTAAGGTGACATTGGGCAGAGATCTGAAGGGAGTGAAGGAGAGTTTGCAGATGTTAAGCCTAACAGTTTCCCAGGCAGAGAAATATAAGTTGCAAAAGCTCTTGAGCAAGGAGCAAATATGGACTGTTTAAAGAATATGAAGAAGATTG